>NC_138774.1:128466862-129024362 GCF_965119305.1 Pelophylax lessonae
ATCTACAATTTTAACTTTTTTACTCATTCCATATTTTTTATCCAATTCATTTCCTCCAAATTCCCTTTCAGTCTCTTCCAATTTTTACTGATACAATATAGGCAATATTATGTGAAGTCCTCTTAAAAACATACTTTTCTACTCATTTGATACAGGTATATGTTACTACCTATATTACCGCAGTTACTTGTACTTACAAATTCTTCCTGTGTGTGGCGCTATTCGCCTCTTCCGCTGACCCACTGCATCCTCAGCTCCCGTGGGAGGCATTGGGTTCATGTCCCACCGTCATTGCCAGCTACTGCCGGAGCCACCATGTAAGTTGTGAGACTGTGGGGGGGTTTTCCCTCCCTCTCCCCTCCCCTCTCAGCTTTTTAATGACCATCATGCTATGCAAAATTGCAAAATACTTTTATACGTATTATCTTTTTGTTTATAGATATGGATCATACACCTACTCTTGAAGAAGTGGCGATATTAGGCCACGAAACGCGTCAGTTATGGATGTTATGATCATACTCAATTTACTTTATTATTGTCTATTGCTATGCTGGTTCTTTCAAGCTGGCTTGGGGACCACTCATCATCTGTATTACTCCAGTTTTTTATATACCATGCATTGTTTATCTTGTATGTTATGACTATATGATATATATACAAATAATAAATACTATATTTTTACCGACCAACCTTGTCACTGTCATGTCTCTCATACAAAGTCCCAACAATTTGCCTTTTGGCCTTTTTTTCTATATGAAATTAGGGATGGAGACACATGGTTTACCCCACCATGCGCCTCATTTAAAGTCCCGCCCTCCTCCCCCCCTTTCCTTAGTGTGAACGGGGGCTTATGGACTGATGTATTGTTTGTTTTGTTAATGTTATATATGGTTTGATACGATATGCTGCATCTGAAAATTGCTTAGGCAAAAAGATTTAAAGCAATACACATAAGCATTTGGGAGCACGTCACCACTTTTGAATATCATTTTGCACAATGATACACATTTAGAGAGTGCGTGTATAGGTGTGAGCGATCCGCTTTGTACTCTTATAGCACAACATAGCAGCGTGCAAGTACACCCATTTTTATCCAAGAGTTACAGAGGAGGTCTAGCACTAGAATTATTCCTCTGGCTCTAATGCTTGCAGCGATACCTCATATGCGTTCACTTCTTCACGTAAGCACAAAGGGACGACATCGCTTTAAATTTTTTTATTATTTATTTTTATACTGTCCCTTTAAATTACTATTTTTTTTTTTTTTTTTTTTTACAATGAATGTAAACAACCCTTGTAAAATAAATAGGAATGACAGGTCCTCTTTATGGAGAGATTTGGGGTCTTTTTGACATCCAATTCCACCACTTCGGAAAGCATTCAAGCAGCTCATGAGCCACTTGGACCACTTTCATGAGAAAGCCAGCCGCTGACTGTAAAAAATGATGCTGGAGTTATGGTCGATATCTTCAGCGATAATCCCGGTACACCACGTGCAAATTTTATATATATGTGCATGCATTGCAGTTGGCAAGTGATTAGGGGTCTATTCTTAAAATATTTTCTGTGCGCATATCTCAAGTATTTACAAAGTGCTGCCATTATTTTCCCAATATGTTTATTTCCTTCAGTTGTCTGCTCGAGCTAGTGTCCATAACGAGGTATTTTCCTGTTTGACGAAAATGCTGTATTACTGCCATTAGATGAAGCCGATTAAGACAGGAATAAAATGTATTTGACAATTTATGGGGAGTATTTGTGATGACTGTGTGAATGCTGGAGGTAGAGCTGCACGATTAATCGTTAAAAAAAAATACGGATTTACCCCCCCCCCCCCCCGTCTTAAAACGGCATGTCCTTGATTCTAAAGCCCCGTACACACGCGTCGAAAATTGGCAGGGAATTTTCGTCCGACGACCGATCTGACGATTTTCGGCTGGTTAGTATCATGCTGCCGACAACCGAAAAAAATCTGGTGTGCAGACTATAAAACTTTTGTTGGCCGTCAACACAACGGCCGATTTTCGTGCAGTCAGTACAGATTTCGACAGGGAAAAATCTGATGAGCAAGACTGGGCATGCTCAGTGAAGAAAGAACACAAAGAAAGCAACCCAACACATGACATCACTTCTGAAGTAGAATTTTGTTGGGCGAGAAAATTCGTGTGCAGTCTAGGCACATTCCAACCAACAAAACACAACTCTGGACAAAAGACGGACGATCGGACAGCTGATAATCGTTGCGTGTGTACGGGGCTTTAGGCCTCATGCACACTGGACATTATAAAAACGCTTTGTAGTGAGTTTTTCAGCTTTTTTGCATTGTCGTTTTCCAGCGTTTGAGCGTTTTTTTTTTTTTGGGTGTTTTTAGCTAAAAATCACCCTTCTGCTATTTTAGTAACTCCGACTTTCCCACAATGCAGTGCTTGCTAGAATTGCATCGCATGGGAGTTATTTTGAGGGGACAGCAAATTTACACTGTTATACAAGCTGTACACTCACTATTTTACATTGTACCAAAGTATAATTTCTTCAGTGTTGTCACATGAAAAGATATAAAATATTCACAAAAATGTGAAGGAAGGGTGTACTCACTTTTCTGAGATACTGTACAAAAATGTGTTGTGCATATAGATTGAAAGGCAGAAAGCAAGTCCTCCTTATGAGCAATATATTTTTCTGTAGCTTATGACACAGTACAGTCCTTATGCCCATATTTCTACGCCAGAGGCATTCAGCAGTGATTCCATAGTAAAAACTTGAAGTTTTTATCATTGGAGTCCTCTTTTATAGCCATTTTTCCAAATGAGCCTCCATTCCTTGGTGTGTATCTCTTTTGTTCATCCTAGATATAAAGCCATAGGGAGAGCCTGCAGTAGAACGACAGAGCGCAGTAACCTGACCAGTTTCACCGGGCGTCTAGGCTGCTTCAGAGGCTGACTGACTATCTGTTCTCCATTTGTGTACAGCGTTTCCTGTCCAAAATGGCCGAAAACGGCCCTACTGCGCATGTGCGCTACATGCTGTCGTGATCAGCAAATTGCGCACGCGCGATAGACCATGGAGTCATGGCGTTATGTTAATAACACAAACACAGCACAGCCTTTCGGTTTGTAACCAACCGTCATTCATTTAGCCTCTTAGCGGTGGAGGAAACCGCAGAAAGAGATTGGAGAGGAGACCACTTCTCAAAAATATCACTCAATTCTGCTATATTAATATATTAGGTAAAAAGAGTGAAAAAATACTGTAATTTAATCATTTTTAAACCCCTGTAGGATTTATTTTACGCCATCTCGGTCTCCCGGAAATTTATCTTCACTCCCTGTCTCGAAGCCAAACAGAAAGTGAGAAGAAAATTCCTGCAAATTAAGGGAATCTGTTGGATCCCCCCAGGTCTCCCGGAACCAGTGTCCCCATTGGAAGATTTCCCCTCGATTACTTTTCTGAGGGCAACCCAAAATTTGGGATTTTCTTTCATTTTCAATGATAATGGTAAACAGGACAGATAGAGAGAGTGAATCTCCATAACAGGGGCACAGACAACAATAAAAACTGACAGGGGTTCTAATCCTTCTCCACTCTGTCCATATCTAAAAGGAAAAAAAAAATAAGGTTTTGCCTTTAGTAATACTTTAAGATTTAAAATGCCTAATTTCCAAGGCATACCTGTAGGCTGTACCCAACCTGTCTGCAAAACCGTCTAAATAGCAGAACGGTCCAACCCTTGGACGCGTCACGCATGATAACTTCATCACAGAAATGAGAGCTCTGGCATGTTCAAAGCATGTGTAATGCCCTCCCTGTCACAGCAGAGGCTGAGCTTAGCGAGAGGGAGCAGCGCGCATGCACAGATTTTGAACAAGCCAGAGCGCTCATTCCTTCACTCATTGGGCTGCATATCCAACAGCCACCAAAGGGATGAGTTCCTTCATTCATTGGGCTGCATATCCAACAGCCACCAGTGGGATGAGTTCCTTCATTCATTGGGCTGCATATCCAACAGCCACCAGAGGGATGAGTTCCTTCATTCATTGGGCTGCATATCCAACAGCCACCAGAGGGATGAGTTCCTTCACTCATTGGGCTGCATATCCAACAGCCACCAGAGGGATGAGTTCCTTCATTCATTGGGCTGCATATCCAACAGCCACCAGAGGGATGAGTTCCTTCACTCATTGAGCTGCATATCCAACAGCCACCAGAGGGATGGAGTTCCTTCATTCATTGGGCTGCATATCCAACAGCCACCAGTGGGATGGGTTCACCTTCTCTAAAAGTTCTGCAAACAGGTATGGGAGAGGCCACACAGGTATGTCAGGGAAATTAAGCATTTTATCATACTAGTTAAGCTGGAACACACAGGTAATTGTTTGACGTAAAGGTGACGCAAAGGTGAATCCTCTGAGGGATTTGAGGTGTGCTGACAACATATCTTTAGAAAGCTGAAATTGGTTACTTTGATTGTTGAAACAGAATAAAAGCACTAGACTTCATTCAGGATACTGAATTATTTGATTCTACTGAGGAATGAGCATATTTATCCACAATTTACTGCAACTTATGAGAATCAGTTTTCAGGTGGGTCACAATTGTCCAGTTTTATGCACACTTACATGATCCATAGAGAAGCAACAACTAGAAAACTTTTGTATCACCCCCCCCCCCTACTTTCTTTCCCAGTAACAATGGTTGCCAAGACAAGGAGTACCTAAAAATCCACCTAGCAGTGACAGAACAATGAAGAATCAGAGATTCTAACCCTACCCACTACTCTATCCAAAGCCTATAAAAAAATTTCTGGCTAGAGTTCTATACTTAAGTCAGGTACGCACGAGAGCTGGCCGTACATGGTTCAAATTCCTGCTGAACCGGTGGAGATTAGAGCCGTTAATGGGCAGGCTAAATGTACCAAGCTGACCGATCACTAGCGGCTGCTATAGACACTAGCAATAATTACTGTCTTCTTTCTTTGGAAAATTGCATGGCAGGAGGGGATTCCCCTGTCAGCACTGTCTGTGTTAATGGGGGGGGGGGAATCATGCAAACTTCTTTCCATGGTTGCTGGAAAGAAATTTGCACCTTCCATTTTTTTTTCTTCCACAGGCCTTTTTCAGTCATGCCCCTTCGACAGAAACCTTCCAAATAGTCAGGCTTCTGTCGGGCCAACTGTAGTACACATGGGCTGAATACGAGCCGGTTTCTGTGTGTAAGGTCCTTAAAGCTAGCCATGCATGGTTTAGTTTTGTTTCCCCCCCATTCAGCCAGCTAGCTTAATAATAATAAAAAAAAAAAAAAAAAAATTATATTATATTATATATATATATTATATATATATATATATATATATATATATATATATATATATATATATATATATATATATATATATATATATATATATATATATAATAATAATAATAATAAATCAATTCCCCCATCCACACATTTGATGTGGGTGTGGGAATCCTTCCTGCTGTGTCATTGTATTCTTACAGCAGGACTCCCCTCCACCAGAATACACTGATCAGCACTGCAGCCGATTGGTTCTACGTCCTGATTGACTGAAAATTTACCAAGCTGGTTCATGAGAACATGATAGATCAACTTCTCATAAACAGGAACAGCCTTACATAGATTGAATTTCTGCCAGTTCCAGCTGAACCAGCCAAACTTTGATCCAAGTATGGTTAGGTATTAGAAAAGTACAGAAAGAGAGAAAGACATCAGCATCACCACCACTGTTCAGGCTAGGTTCACACTGGTGTGATGGGAGGTCTGTGAAGTGCAAATTCAGCCATACAAATTGTATGGCTGAAATCACATCGCATTCGCACCAAAATGGTGTCCGCAATGGAATTGGATAGCATAGGTGTTCAGAGCCATGCGATCCGATTCCACAGTTCGCACTGCGTCCTGCGAACTGATCTTGGTGGGTGTCATTAGCTTTATATTGACTCCCGCAGCGGTTTGCAGAAAGCAATGTGAACTGACTGCGATTCAGATGCGATGCAAGAACCTGCACAGGAATGGCTGTGGTTCCTGCATCACACCAGTGTGAACGCAGCCTAAAGGTATAAGTCAACAAGTGCTTCAACCCACCAGAGTCCAACCACAACTCAAACATCAAATTTGTATGGACGGATTCTCCTAATAACAAAAAAAATACTTCTACGGATTACAATGTAAAGGCAACCCATTTACATGTCGACGGAATCAGACAAGTCTTTTCCACCGATTCACATTACAGATAATCAAGTTAAAACACAAAAGCAGCCTGGGGACATCTGCAGAGTGTAGAAGAAACTCACTCTTCAACATTGCTAGCATATTATATAGAATGGAATAACCTGCAGGTTTGTACCAGTGGATAATTAAAAGCTTATTATTTCCCTTGCTTGTCAGATGTTGCTTTTACTGTAACAGCAATGTAGAAAGTACGGTATAGCTAAAGCCAGGAATGCTTTATTTTATGCTGTGGATAGAGCAGAAAAGAATGAAATCTCCTGCCATCCGTCTACCACTGGAGAGATTTCCCTTCACTTACTATCCAATAGACCAACAGGTACTAAGTGAAAAACTCCCCAAAGTGAGGGAAATGCCCACTTACAGTTGTCATCAGTGTCCCCATTGGAAGATTTCCTCTCCATTCCTGCTCTTATGACATGGTAAAAATGTAGATTTCCCGTCATTTTCAGTCCAAGTGGCAGTGGTCATCAGGACAAGGAGTCAGGTTGGGTACACACTTAATAATAAAAATCAAAGATGGCATGAAATAATAGTCATATTAAAACCTGTACATGACCGTTTGGGTGTCTGTCAACATAACTTGAAAACTTCAGAAAAAAGAAAAAAAAAAAAAAAAAAAAAAAGTGTTCCTGTGAAGGCCCAGGAATCAAAGATGGCTATAATGTTAACAGATGAATGGCAGGTGGGTGAATTAAGAATATATGCATTAATAATGAAATTCATTCATCAAATTAGCAAAATAATTCACACCAAATTGTGCTGGTTATAAATTGGATCCAAATTGGACCCGGATAGTGTATTTAAAGAAAACAAATGTAAGGATAATCCTACCAAAAAGGAACAGGACATGACAAAAAAGGAAAAAAAAAAAACACAGAACATACAACCATGACATCCGGACGCCAATATACTTCCACACAGGGGAACTACAAATGGCAAATGCTGTATAGAGACAAAATTGTGCAAAATGGAGTAGCCCTGTGTGGACCCCTGGGGAACTCGAGCTGGGGGGCAAGAAGGAAGGGAAGAACAACTGCCGGAAGCAATTGAGGAAAGGAAATAGCTTGAACCGACCAAGGTGGCAAGTAAATGTCTTCCAGTAGGGCTCTCATTTCAGTCCTCGGTATAAGCTTGTACTGAAATGGTGACAATGTGGTAGGTAATCGCACTTGGTTTGCAACTAAATGCTTCCAATGTAAAACTCAATTAAGGTCTTAATAAGGTGCTGAGTGCATGCATGAAAGGGCACCAGATTCCTTATGAATGCAATCTTAGTAAATATGAGGATTGGTTCCAGTGGTACTTGATATAGTAGCGTTTAGCAGATAGCTCAATGTAGCTCCGTGGCTCACCAGGAGAAGTAAATCAGTTACTTTTGTACTGCTAACTTTAGCCAATACGTGGCAGCCGCCCCGGGATCAAGTACTTTACCCTTTCATGGCAAAAAAATATACTATGTATATTAGCGCGCCAGAGAGGCAGTGACCGTAGCCTGGTTAAGATTTATATAAATAAGTAAATTAATTGTGATAATTAAGTGCAGCTGCTAGTAAAGTGCGGGTGCAAATTGGAAGAAAAAGTATTCACAATAGTGATACCTCTAGCGCTTGCTAATCCCTAGTGGAAATTTAAAATATGTGCTAAAAATTCACAGTGGATACAATTAATAAATAAACATGAAAATAAATCACTTCAAAAATAACTTAAAAATAATAATCCATTCAATGTGTAGTGATAAATCAATCAACATTAATAATAAACCATAAAATGATAAAGTCCAAATCCAAATAATTTGTATTAAGGTGCTGGTGCTTCTTCCTTAATAACTGGTGCTTCCTTTCCCGTGATAAATAAATAAATAAATTGCCCACTCACCAGATGTTGTGGGTTCTATATGTCTTATGACATTAGAACCTAACTTGCTTCAATAGAAAATCCTTTCCAGGTTCGGGTTCCCTCTCCCTGGGTATGGACAGGCCGTTCGGTTAATAATCCACCATGGGATGAGTCTCCTCCAACCACGGGCCAAAGTATGAGATGTATTCCCTGCAAATCACCTCCAATCACAAGCCGTGATGGGGGAATAAATGGATAGTGTGGTATTGCTTTTCAAAGTTTTATTGCACACACCAAAAAAACAATATTGCACACTCAACGGTCAAATCCGTAAACTCCAAAATTGATAAAAGCAGGTGTCATACACTTCCACATCTTCAAAAGCAATATCCAGCAAAGTGAAATAGAAAAAAAGCTTTTTTTCTATTTCACTTTGCTGGATATTGCTTTTGAAGATGTGGAAGTGTATGACACCTGCTTTTATCAATTTTGGAGTTTACGGATTTGACCGTTGAGTGTGCAATATTGTTTTTTTGGTGTGTGCAATAAAACTTTGAAAAGCAATACCACACTATCCATTTATTCCCCCATCACGGCTTGTGATTGGAGGTGATTTGCAGGGAATACATCTCATACTTTGGCCCGTGGTTGGAGGAGACTCATCCCATGGTGGATTATTAACCGAACGGCCTGTCCATACCCAGGGAGAGGGAACCCGAACCTGGAAAGGATTTTCTATTGAAGCAAGTTAGGTTCTAATGTCATAAGACATATAGAACCCACAACATCTGGTGAGTGGGCAATTTATTTATTTATTTATCACGGGAAAGGAAGCACCAGTTATTAAGGAAGAAGCACCAGCACCTTAATACAAATTATTTGGATTTGGACTTTATCATTTTATGGTTTATTATTAATGTTGATTGATTTATCACTACACATTGAATGGATTATTATTTTTAAGTTATTTTTGAAGTGATTTATTTTCATGTTTATTTATTAATTGTATCCACTGTGAATTTTTAGCACATATTTTAAATTTCCACTAGGGATTAGCAAGCGCTAGAGGTATCACTATTGTGAATACTTTTTCTTCCACTTTACCCTTTCAGCCAGAATTAATCCTTGGTGGGATGGAGATGCTGTCCTGAGCCAACAGACTTGATGATGACATTAGACATAATCCACTACCCCATCCATAGAACTTGTCCACATAGCTGTGATGGGAGCCAAGTCAGTGCCGTAGAGTTGGCAAACACCGCTCCGGCTCCAAACCATAAACAGCTGACTGCATTCAGCCTTCAAACTCCCTGCTCGCCTCCTCGCTGGGGATACTAAAGAGGGCATCCCGGATGATGATGACATCAACGTGTTTCGGAATGGAGGTGCGTAGCTTCGTCTGGACATTGGGATGGTCGCGGTCAGCTCTATTTAAGTGTGCGTTACTCACAGGTGTAAATACTCTTCAATCATTCAGTCAACATGGCTATATTTATGTTCTCTGTCATTCTAGTTGTATGCACGAACTAATAATCATACAGATGGACATTAATAAATAATATTTGGAAATTATATAAAGGCTATTGGTGTGCTTAGAGGGGAAAACAGAGATAAATAATGAAAAAAAGAGACCAACACAATAAGAGGAAGGATGGAATACGTGATATACAATAGGAAATGTATAGTTGAAAATGTAACTGGATAGAGATAAACCTAAAAATTAAAACTCAGTATTTCAAGCAGACAAACGTAGCTGTAGTTAGAGGGAGAAAAGAAAAAAGAAGAAAGAGGAGAAGGCATAGAGGACAACAAGAGGATAAAATATCCATAGAGAGACAAAAGGGAGGAGAGAGAGGGGGAAATAGGTAAATAGAAAAGCAAAAAGGGGGGGATAAGAGTACAGGTGTTAAAGGGACCAGGCAGGACTCACGCATAATGAGGGAGGACAGAGGACGGGGGAGAAAAAAAAAAAAAAAAATCGCCATCCACCATAGGACCAACACAAAGTGCCTATAGACTAATTGGATACAACAAATCCCCATCCGAGCCACAGGTTGCGCACAAAATGATGACCGATACCGTAGTATTCAGACCGTCCCTTTGTCAACTCATTAACGGCACTAAACCTACAAATATACTTGCAAATTGCAGTTCAGTATTTAAACCATTTGGCAGAAGTGACTTGAAGCTGTATATCCACCATTTTTCTTTCTGTAATAGGATCAGGTTGAAGTCCCCTCTCCTTGGGGGGAGCTTTAACACCTAAATCCCTTTTACCTTCATTCATTTCAGCTTGCCTTCATGGAATTGTGCGAAATGTCTAGCTACCGGGTTTTTCAGGGTTTTTTTTTTCCCTAATTTCACGCATGTGTTCTCCAATTCTAAACTGGTAATTGACGTTTAGTCTTCCCTATAGAACTTATTACATGGGCAGGTTAGCATGTAGATCACTCGTGTTGTTGGAAAAATTAATTAGGTTACGTATCTGGTAGCTTTTGTCACCTAATACATCCCAAAAAGTATCCGTCCTATCCAGATATGCAGATATCCGGCATTGTCCACAAGGGTTCACACTTATGTGGTCTACAGCATCGCATGTCATTTGTACAGGAATAGCACCAGATTCCTGTACAAATTACATGCAAATTCAGTGCGGAATTGATATCAAAATAATATCAAAGTAATACAGTAGTCGTCTATGGCCAGCCTAGTCTTAATGGGTAGATTAACTTAAAGAAAAACTCAGCTTATCCTCAATTAGGGTAAAGCAACTGATTTGCACATTTTTCCTCACTCCTCCCAATCATACTTATACTTGCCTTACCTTTCTTATATTCAGCAAGCCAAAAAATAAAAAACCCAGTACTTCCAAGTATGAAGCAGCATGTGACAGAACTGGGCCAATCACTGCTGTCACATGAGGAGTACATAGCCCTGTGTAAGTTGTGACTTCTAGCATTCACAAGACTTCTTCCCGCAGAAAAAAAAAAAAACATTTATTGCATAATACGAAGCTGTCACAACACCCATTGTGGGTGGAGGGGGGGGGGGGGGGGGGACTAGGCATTGGAGACAACCCAAACAGGTATATATACTACGACTCAAAAAAAAAAAATAATAAAATAAAAATAAAAAAACTGCTTGCATGTAAATGAAGTGAGGGGAATTCTCTTCAACAAGAACAAAGACAAAAATTAGAATAAGCAAAACTCTGGCAGTAGTCAAATGACCAATAGTGCAGCACAAGAAATAACAGACTCAGTACTGCAATGCAGTGATCTGCTATGTATATCAGGTATAGTGAAGAATATGGATTGATTTGTTTTAGAAAGAAAAAAAAAGAAAAAAAACAACAACAGGTACAGGTTTTGTTTTCTCTGGGCAAATCACTTGTAGGTATAACCTTTGGTGATGAGGTCACTTAGTCATTAATCCACTAACTCATATTTCCTATTCTCAGTTCAGCAATCATAAAAGCTTATGAGAAGATACATCTGCACTATTCATAGTGGAATTTTCTACGTGAAAATGCATAAAGCTCATGTCCGTTTTTTTTTTTATTAATGTATTCATTCCCTCCATTCAGTAAGCAGCAACAAAAAAAAAAAACACACCCCAAACAAACACACACTTCCGTGTTTCCCAACACTGTGTCCAACTGGTCCAAGTAAAAAAAAAAAAAAAAAAAAAAAAAAAAAAAAAAAAAAATCAATAAAATTATATAATATATACACACACAGTATCTCACAAAAGTGAGTACACCCCTCACATTTTTGTAAATATTTTATTATATCTTTTCATGTGACAACACTGAAGAAATTACACTTTGCTACAATGTAAAGTAGTGAGTGTACAGCTTGTATAAGACCGCATTCACACTGGTACGACTTGGACCACGACTTGTCAGCCTGACAAGTCGTGGTCCTCACGCTCCCATTGTGTAGTACAGGAGCCGTTCTAATAGGAGCGACACAAATCGCTCCGACTTAGAAAAAGGGTCCTGTACTACTTCGGGGCGACCTGGAGGAGACTTGTATTGACTTCCATTATGTGAAGTCCGTGCAAGTTGCGCCGAGGTCGCGCTGCACGCGACTTCACAGGTCGCCCCCTAAGTCGGAGCGACCTAATGTGAACGGAGGCTAAGGCTTCATGTACACTGGACGTTGTTAAAAGTCCCTTGAACGCTGGAATTTTTTTTTTTAGGACGTTTTAAAACGTCCGTTGTGTCGCGTTTGCACCCGCGTTTAGCGGGCGTTTGCGTTTTAAACCGTTCCTAGAGGTCAAAAAAATCATTCCCCTTTAAAAAGGAAAAACGCGAGCGCTAAACGCGGGTCATCGCGTTCGGTCACGTTTTTTGCGTTTGAAACGCCGGGAAACACACGTTTGAACGCAAATAATTGCTTTCCAAAAAACGTCCCTGAACTCAACTGCCTGCAAATGACTGTAAATGACCCTGTGTATATGGACAGATAAGATAACAGAGGAGGGTTCAAGGGCTTCTGAAAAAAAAACGCCCAACTGCTCCTAAACGGCCGTTTACAAGTTGCAGTGTACATGGACCCTAACCGTGTAAATTTGCTTTCCCCTCAAAATAACTCAACACACAGCTATTAAAGAGGTCTTAAACCCTACCTATAGACTTTTGCCTATAGGTGAGCCTATAAGAAGGCTTACCTATAGGTACTGTAAATATATCTCCTCAACTTGCACCATTTAGGAGATATTTACTTTTCATGCAGCCGACGTCATCGTCGCATGCACGGAAGTGATGTGATCACACCTCTGGCCAATCAGATGGCCGGAGGAAGCGAACCAGGAAGAAGGACGGCCAAAAATGTCTGCTGTAATATGGTGAGCAGGCGGAACTGCGGGGGCTTAGTTCAAAGGGAAGTATTTCACGATGAGCTACTATGCGATGTATACAAGCTCACTATGCTTTTGTCTTTCAGGTTTTTCTTTTTTCAATTTTTTTTTTCTGAGGTTTAAAACCTATTTAATGTCTAAACCGTGGGCAACTAAAGTGAGTACACCCCCAGGTGAAAATGTCCAAATTGGGCCCAAAGTGTCAATAATTTGTGTGGCCACCATTATTTTCTAGCACTGCCTTAACCCTCTTGGGCATGGAGTTGACCAGAGCTTTACAGGTTGCCACTGGAGTCCTCTTCCACTCCTCCATGACGACATTACGGAGCAGACCTTACACTCCTCCGCCTTCTGTTCAAGGATGCCCCACAGAGGCTCATTAGGGTTTAAGTCTGGAGACATGCTTGGCCAGTCCATTACCTTTAATAAAAGAGAGGCTGGCGCTCTGATGCACCGAGATACAGCTAGTGTGAAAGCAAGATTATGGATCAAAATCAAAAACGGAAAAAATTAATGAAATACCTATATAACAAAAGGCTGGGGTAAAGTCCGTGAGGGAATGATAAGCAGTGGGGTAGAAGTCTGCACGAAGGGCCAGCTCTGCTGCACAGGAAGTCAATCTGTGGACGGAGTGAAGCAAAAGACAAGCGGAGCGCCTCTAAGTGCAATACGTTTATTGAAAGATAGACATACAATAAATGGTAACTCACTAGATGTAAAATGAGTGAAGGCTCAAATGAAACGTGCTGGGGTCAAGCTGTCCATGTTGCTGCCACCATTCCATCTACCGGATAAGATCATCATCATATCCTTCCTCTCGGCAGCAGCAACATGGACAGCTTGACCCCAGGACGTTTCATTTGAGCCTTCACTCATTTTACATCTAGTGAGCTACCATTTATTGTATGTCTATCTTTCAATAAACGTATTGCACTTAGAGGCGCTCCGCTTGTCTTTTGCTTCAGTCCATCACCTTTACACTCAGCTTCTTTAGCAAGGCAGTGGTCATCTTGGAGGCGTATTTGGGTCGTTATGTTGGAATACTGCCCTGTGGCCCAGTCTCCAAAGGGAGGATATCATGCTCTGCTTCAGTATGTCACAGTACATGTTGGCATTCAAGGTTCCCTCATTGAACTGTCGTTCCCCAGTGCCGGCAGCACTCATGCAGCCCCAGACCATGACACTCCCACCACCATGCTTGACTGTAGGCAAGACACAGTTGTCTTTGTACTCCTCACTGGTTTGCCTCCACACACGCTTACACCATCTGAACCAAATAAGTTTATCTTGGTCTCATGAGACCACAGGACATGGTTCCAGTAACCCATGTCCTTAGTCTGCTTGTCCTCAACAAACTGTTTGCGGGCTTTCCTATGCATCATCTTTAGAAGAGGCTTCCTTCTGGGATGACAGCCATGTAGACCAATTTGATGCAGTGTGCAGCGTATGGTTTGAGCACTGACAGGCTGACCCCCCCCCCACCTTCAACCTCTGGAGCAATGCTGGCAGTACTCATATGTCTATTTCCAGAGGTTGTCTAGACAACCTCTGGATATGACGCTGAGCACGTGCAACTTCTTTGACCGATCATTGCGAGGCCTGTTCTGAGTAAAACCTGTCCTGTTAAATGGCTGTATGGTCTTGGCCACCATGCTGCAGCTCAGTTTCTGAATCTTGGCAATCTTCTTATAGCCTAGGCCATCTTTATGTAGAGCAACAATTCTTTTTTTCAGCTCCTCAGAGAGTTCTTTGCCATGAGGTGCCATGTTGAACTTCCAGTGACCAGTATGAGGGAGTAAGAGAGATAACACCAAATGTACCACACCTGCTCCCCATTCACACCTGAGACCTAAAAACACTAACGAGTCACATGACACCAAAGAGGGAAAATGGCCAATTGGGCCCAATTTGGACATTTCACTTAGGGGTGTGTACTCACTTTTGTTGCCGGCGGTTTAGACATTGATGGCTGTGTATTGCGTTATTTTGAGGGGACAGCAAATATACACTGTTATACTCACTACTTTACATTGTAGCAAAGTGTAATTTCTTCAGTGTTGTCACATGAAAACAATTTACAAAAATGTGTGGGGTGTACTCAATTTTGTGAGATATTGTATATATATTTTTTTTTTTATTTAAACAAAACAAAGTAGGACATATTGCACCCTACCAGTCCTTGGATGTGCTGGCTACATTCATTTTCTTTTTTCAGGCTAAACATATTTGCTGCAATTTTTGCATATTTTCTCCATGATTTAATGATTCTCCATTATCCATTATCCATATGATTTCATAATGGGCTGAACCTCTAGGAGACCCCTCCGTTTGCCCTCCCTCTACCTCCATGCCCTTTTCTCGTGCCCCCCCCCCCCCTACCATTGCAGCTTCAACACCCTCTTCCCATATCTACAACCCACCCCCCTCCCCCATACATTCCTAAATCTTTATTGATTGATTATCATACCTACACTCATTAGGTACACATGGAAGACTGGTCTCCAGATCTTTCTACATGCCTATAAGTTTATCTAACTACAACAGGGAACCTAGCCAAAAGCTTGGTATACACATATCGAAATTCGGCTGCTCCAGCAGGAACATGCTGAATTTCCATCTGGGTGTAGCCCTCTCTGTTCAACTAAAGCCAATCACCAGATCAGCTTCTGTTGAAGGGTCCTGCTGGAAAACCAGCATTCGGTGAGCCGATGCTGCCATGGCTGCAGAGCTGATCAGTGTATTCGGAAGGGGAGGGAAGGGAAGGGTTCGGTTTGTCCTCACTTTAAGAAAAAACAGCCACTGATCCATTAGCCAATAACCATTCAGTGTTCGGAACTGAAATTTTAAACAACTGTATGTTTTCTGATTTTCTGTGTGCTACCACGTGTTGTGGAGTGCTATAATGCATGTGCGCTAACAGATGAAAGTGCATTTGGATGCCGTTTAACATTAATGGCATCACCAACACGAATATATGCATAGTGCATTACAGAAATGCATGTTACTGCAACACATAGGTAACTGCAACAAACACCTGGTCATAGTGAGTGTTCTGCTGGCAGCAGGCTGGATGGTGCACCTATACCTCCGTGTGGCTAAATGTCCGGTGTGCAAGGGGCCTCACAAGTATTCAACCCTTGTAGAGTATCACACCAAAATTAAAATTTGTATTGTAGAGGAGGGTTAGAATTTCACTTGTATCATTGTGAAGACTTCTGAGATAATCAGTGAGCCAATTGCATAAGCAGGAAATTATATTTGTACAGAACGCCTCCAGGTTTCCATATTGCATTACATTTTACAGAAATACAGCTGCTGTAGAATTAAAAAGATAATGTCATTTTTAATAACATTTAATTACAATATGTTTTGTGTAGCAATTGTATATGCTGTATTTTTATTTAAGAGAAATTATATATATATATATATATATATATATATATATATATATATATATATATATATATATATATATATATATATATATATATATATATATATATATATATACACACACACACACACACACACACACACACATACATACATACATACACACACACACAGTTTCTCACAAAAGTGAGTACACCTCTCACATTTTTGTAAATATTTTATTATATATTTTCATGTGACAACACTGAAGAAATTATACTTTGCTACAATGTAAAGTAGTGAGTGTACAGCTTGTATAACAGTGTAAATTTGCTGTCTCCTCAAACTAAATCAGCACATCCATCCGGGGGGGGTGTACACACGGTCGCTGCAGTGTCAGGATCCACAGCCTTAACATACCATTGGTCCATTGGCATGTGAGCTTTTTGTCTCACTGGTCCGTGATTTGGGTCTGTGGGCTGGGGCTTTTCTCCCCACTTGGTCGCCACACATGATTTCTCTATGGGACCATACCCTCCATAGTAACAAGCCAATATTTTGCTTTATACTTATGCTACTCCAAGCTCTATATCCTATGATAGTTTGGACGTTTCTACTTGGCTCCTTATTCTAACTGCAGCGTACCGATCCCCCTCGTTATTACCCTTTCCAGCCTTTATGGCATGATTCATCAGAAAGTTCTTTCACCTGTAATAATTTTTTTTCAGATGTTTGTCTTTACCATATGCTCCAGAAGAAGCTTAATAGGTTAAGCGAAACATGTAGAGCAGCTGGGATTCAACCTAACATCTGCGTCTACTATATACAGACGACCCTTTGGAGACGGCTATCCCTTCTCCAGGGCCGCCTCATGAACACAGGTCTTCCTTGTATCACTTGTGAACACTGTATAATAACCAATATCTGATAAGGCAATGTGACTTGCACTACTTTTTGTAGGCTCTGCCGCCATACTGCAATTATTAATGTATATGACATGTTGCTCTTTTTATATGTCCCCTCTTTTTGTGGTTTATTATGTATGTGTTTTTGAAAAAAAATTTTCTAATAAAGAACATACCATTTTATATTGGTGCCTATAAAGTCCAATCTCTTTTTCCCCCACTCTCAATTAAATCAGCACACAGCCATTAATGTCTAAGCCGCTGGCAACAAAAGTGAGCACACCCCTAAGTGAAAACGTCCAAACTGGGCCCAATTAGCCATTTTCCCTCCCCGATGTCATGTGAGCCGTTAGTGTTACAAGGTCTCCGGTGTGAATGGGGAGCAGGTGTGTTAAATTCGGTGTTATCGCTCTCACTCTCTCATACTGGTCACTGAAAGTTCAACATGGCACCTCATGGCAAAGAACTCTCTAGGGATCTGAAAAAAAGAATTGTTGCTCAACATAAAGATGGCCTAGGCTATAAGAAGATTGCCAAGACCCTGAAACTGAGCTGCAGCATGGTGGCCAAGACCCTACAGTGGTTTACCAGGACAGGTTCCACTCAGAACAGGTCTCACCATGGTTGACCAAAGAAGTTGAGTGCACGTGCTAAGTGTCATCTCCAAAGGTTGTCTTTGGGAAATAGAGGTATGAGTGCTGCCAGCATTGCTGCAGAGGTTGAAGGGGTGGGGGATCAGCCTGTCAGTGCTCAGAGCATATACCGCACACCGCATCAAATGGGTCTGCATGGCTGTCGTCCCAGAAGGAAGCCTCTTCTAAAGATGATGCACAAGAAAGCCCGCAAACAGTTTGCTGAAAACAAGCAGACTAAGGACATGGATTACTGGAACCATATCCTGTGGTCTGATAAAACCAAGATAAACTTGTTTGGTTCAGATGGTGTCAAGCGTATGTGATGGCAACCAGGTGAGGAGTACAAAGCCAAGTGTCTCTTGCCAACAGTCAAGCATGGTGGTGGGAGTGTCATGGTCTGGGGCTGCATGAGTGCTGCCGGCACTGGGGAACTACAGTTCATTAAGGGAACCATGAATGCCAACATTTACTGTGACATACTGAAGCAGATCAGGATCTTATCCCTTCAGAGACTGGGCCACAGGGCAGTATTCCAACATAACGACCCCAAACACACCTCCAAGATGACCAATGCCTGGCTTACTAAAGAAGCTGAGGGTAAAGGTGATGGGACTGGCAAAGCATGTCTCCAGACCTAAACCCTATTGAGTATCTGTGGGGCATCTTCAATCAGAAGGTGGAGGAGGGCAAGGTCTCTAACATCTACCAGCTCCGTAATGTCGTCATGAAGGAGTTGGAAGAGGACTCCTGTGGCAACCTGTGAAGCTCTGGTTAACTCTGTGCTCAAGAGGGTTAAAGCAATGCTGGAAAATAAATGGTGGCCACAGAAAATATTGAAAATTTGGGTCCAGTTTGGACATTTGCGCTTAGGTGTGTACTCAGTTTTGTTGCCAGCGGTTTAGACATGAATGGCTGTGTGTTGAGTTATGTTGAGGGGACAGCAAATTTACACTGTTATACAAGCTGTACACTCACTACTTTACATTTGATTTTAGCAAAGTGTAATTTCTTCATTGTTGTCACATAAAAAGATATAATAAAATATATACAAAAATGTGAGGGGTGTACTCACTTTTGTGAGATACTGTATATATATATATATATATATATATATATATAGTTATTTTTTGCTCCTCTTCACGAAAGTGGAGGTAACCGTTAAGCAAAATAAATACTCCTAAAAGGTTGCCCTCTTTTATCCTAACCATAAATTCTATGAAAATAAAATTATAATCTACACCTACCATCTCCAAAAACGTAGAAGGTATTTTTGTACTAGGATTGGTACCAAAAACAACCACACAAAGTGGCAAGATGCACACACTTTTTACAATCATTGGGTGCTACATTTTGTTGGTAAAAGTTTTGATGTTCTTGGATTATAAAAGACTGCCTGCTGCGATATGAAAGCATGAAGCATTGTATAGGTAGGATCTAGGACTAGGGTGAAGGACTGGGATTATTGTATAGATAGGATCTAGGACTAGGGTGAAGGACTGGGATTCTTGTATAGATAGGATCTAGGACTAGGGTGAAGGACTGGGATTCTTGTATAGATAGGATCTAGGACTAGGGTGAAGGACTGGGATTCTTGTATAGATAGGATCTAGGACTAGGGTGAAGGACTGGGATTATTGTATAGATCGGATCTAGGACTAGGGTGAAGGACTGGGATTATTGTATAGATCGGATCTAGGACTAGGGTGAAGGACTGGGATTATTGTATAGATCGGATCTAGGACTAGGGTGAAGGACTGGGATTATTGTATAGGTAGGATCTAGGACTAGGATGAAGGACTGGGATTATTGTATAGATCGGATCTAGGACTAGGGTGAAGGACTGGGATTCTTGTATAGGTAGGATCTAGGACTAGGATGAAGGACTGGGATTATTGTATAGATAGGATCTGGGACTAGGGTGAAGGACTGGGATTCTTGTATAGATAGGATCTAGGACTAGGGTGAAGGACTGGGATTATTGTCTAGATAGGATCTAGGACTAGGGTGAAGGACTGGGATTATTGTATAGATAGGATCTAGGACTAGGGTGAAGGACTGGGATTATTGTCTAGATAGGATCTAGGACTAGGGTGAAGGACTGGGATTATTGTATAGATAGGATCCAGGACTAGGGTGAAGGACTGGAATTATTGTATAGATAGGATCTGGGACTAGGGTGAAGGACTGGGATTATTGTATAGGTAGGATCTGGGACTAGGGTGAAGGACTGGAATTATTGTATAGATAGGATCTAGGACTAGGGTGAAGGACTGGAATTATTGTATAGACAGGATCTGGGACTAGGGTGAAGGACTGGGATTATTGTATAGGTAGGATCTGGGACTAGGGTGAAGGACTGGGATTATTGTATAGGTAGGATCTGGGACTAGGGTGAAGGACTGGAATTATTGTATAGATAGGATCTAGGACTAGGGTGAAGGACTGGAATTATTGTATAGATAGGATCTAGGACTAGGGTGAAGGACTGGAATTAATGTATAGATAGGATCTGGGACTAGGGTGAAGGACTGGGATTCTTGTATAGATAGGATCTAGGACTAGGGTGAAGGACTGGGATTCTTGTATAGATAGGATCTAGGACTAGGGTGAAGGACTGGGATTCTTGTATAGATAGGATCTAGGACTAGGGTGAAGGACTGGGATTCTTGTATAGATAGGATCTAGGACTAGGGTGAAGGACTGGGATTCTTGTATAGATAGGATCTAGGACTAGGGTGAAGGACTGGGATTCTTGTATAGATAGGATCTAGGACTAGGGTGAAGGACTGGGATTATTGTATAGATAGGATCTAGGACTAGGGTGAAGGACTGGGATTATTGTATAGATAGGATCTAGGACTAGGGTGAAGGACTGGGATTATTGTATAGATCGGATCTAGGACTAGGGTGAAGGACTGGGATTATTGTATAGGTAGGATCTAGGACTAGGGTGAAGGACTGGGATTATTGTATAGGTAGGATCTAGGACTAGGATGAAGGACTGGGATTATTGTATAGATCGGATCTAGGACTAGGGTGAAGGACTGGGATTCTTGTATAGGTAGGATCTAGGACTAGGATGAAGGACTGGGATTATTGTATAGATAGGATCTGGGACTAGGGTGAAGGACTGGGATTCTTGTATAGATAGGATCTAGGACTAGGGTGAAGGACTGGGATTATTGTCTAGATAGGATCTAGGACTAGGGTGAAGGACTGGGATTATTGTATAGATAGGATCCAGGACTAGGGTGAAGGACTGGAATTATTGTATAGATAGGATCTGGGACTAGGGTGAAGGACTGGGATTATTGTATAGATAGGATCTAGGACTAGGGTGAAGGACTGGAATTATTGTATAGATAGGATCTGGGACTAGGGTGAAGGACTGGGATTCTTGTATAGATAGGATCTAGGACTAGGGTGAAGGACTGGGATTCTTGTATAGATAGGATCTAGGACTAGGGTGAAGGACTGGGATTCTTGTATAGATAGGATCTAGGACTAGGGTGAAGGACTGGGATTATTGTATAGATAGGATCTAGGACTAGGATTATTGTATAGGTAGGATCTAGGACTAGGGTGAAGGACTGGGATTCTTGTATAGATAGGATCTAGGACTAGGGTGAAGGACTGGGATTCTTGTATAGATAGGATCTAGGACTAGGGTGAAGGACTGGGATTCTTGTATAGATAGGATCTAGGACTAGGGTGAAGGACTGGGATTCTTGTATAGATAGGATCTAGGACTAGGGTGAAGGACTGGGATTCTTGTATAGATAGGATCTAGGACTAGGGTGAAGGACTGGGATTCTTGTATAGATAGGATCTAGGACTAGGGTGAAGGACTGGGATTCTTGTATAGATAGGATCTAGGACTAGGGTGAAGGACTGGGATTCTTGTATAGATAGGATCTAGGACTAGGGTGAAGGACTGGGATTATTGTATAGATAGGATCTAGGACTAGGGTGAAGGACTGGGATTCTTGTATAGATAGGATCTAGGACTAGGGTGAAGGACTGGGATTCTTGTATAGATAGGATCTAGGACTAGGGTGAAGGACTGGGATTATTGTATAGGTAGGATCTAGGACTAGGGTGAAGGACTGGGATTCTTGTATAGATAGGATCTAGGACTAGGGTGAAGGACTGGGATTCTTGTATAGATAGGATCCAGGACTAGGGTGAAGGACTGGGATTATTGTATAGATAGGATCTAGGACTAGGGTGAAGGACTGGGATTATTGTATAGGTAGGATCTAGGACTAGGGTGAAGGACTGGGATTATTGTATAGATAGGATCTAGGACTAGGGTGAAGGACTGGGATTCTTGTATAGATAGGATCCAGGACTAGGGTGAAGGACTGGGATTATTGTATAGATAGGATCTAGGACTAGGGTGAAGGACTGGGATTATTGTATAGGTAGGATCTAGGACTAGGGTGAAGGACTGGGATTATTGTATAGATAGGATCTAGGACTAGGGTGAAGGACTGGGATTCTTGTATAGATAGGATCTAGGACTAGGGTGAAGGACTGGGATTATTGTATAGGTAGGATCTAGGACTAGGGTGAAGGACTGGGATTCTTGTATAGATAGGATCTAGGACTAGGGTGAAGGACTGGGATTATTGTATAGGTAGGATCTAGGACTAGGGTGAAGGACTGGGATTATTGTATAGGTAGGATCTAGGACTAGGGTGAAGGACTGGGATTCTTGTATAGATAGGATCTAGGACTAGGGTGAAGGACTGGGATTATTGTATAGGTAGGATCTAGGACTAGGGTGAAGGACTGGGATTATTGTATAGGTAGGATCTAGGACTAGGGTGAAGGACTGGGATTCTTGTATAGATAGGATCTAGGACTAGGGTGAAGGACTGGGATTAGAACTCACACTTGGCATGCTGATCTCTACACTGACGTCCGATCCATTAGAACTGCAAGTGTCAAACATGTAACGTGGACTGAGTGTATGTTGGTTATAGTATGCGGTTGTTGATTGTACCAGCGCTGTGCTAGAGGAGAGCTCTACCATGTGTTTGTAGCATACCAAGAACAATGGAGAAAGGAAACAGCCTTCTGCCATCACCTACTGTGCTGAATGAATAGGGAATCGCCAACTAACATACTGCAGAGTCAATGTGTAGACAGACGAGACACCAAATAAAAATGTGTTGGCTCCTTAGAACAAATAGGCAAACAAATAAAGTAGCTAATCGGACACACTACAGAAAGGGGAAGATGTTGAAAATTGATCATTATCTTGACCACCACAAGACATGAAAGTCATCTGCACAGCAAGGGTTGTTATTGGAAGCTACACATGAAAACAAAAAGCCACAACCCTAACAGCTTCCCACCTCTATGATGACTTAATGAAGAGGTGACACTTGTCAATGCATTGGAGTGAACCTGGAATAGCTGTCACCCAGCAAACATCAATGCCTGCAATCTACAACACAGCACTGCAATACAGCCATGCCCAGCACCTCTGCCAAGGTCTCTGACACATGGCACCAACCTATGCTGCAGCCCCGTACACACAGTAATAAACAATAAGAACCCTGCAATCCATCTACACAGCAGAGTGCAGGAAACCATTGATGGCTTGTATAGGGGAATGCCATCCACAAGTCCCTTAATCTTGCAGACTGCTTGTGATTTCATATCTGACAAATGTACAAGAAATATACAATCCTAGCCCCCCCCCCCCCCCCATTTATACCCATCCCCCCCAAAAGCCAGCACAGCCACTGGTTACCAAATTCCAAATGATGTGATTTTCACCTTGTGTGACATAAAAGACAAATGAATGCAGCGCTGACATCGTAAAGGACGCATTCACACCTAAGTGTTCCCGCAATGTTTCCAGATGTGCGCAAAAAACTGCAAAATATGCATCCTGCTTGCAGCGCCATTATTCCTTCATGGTACTCCAAACACTGCTAGCAATCCTGCATTTTGTCACACAAAAGTTGGAAAAAAAACATGCAACATAAAATGTGCTTTTTTGGGCTCCAAAAAAAAAAAAAAAAAAAAAAAAAAAAAAAAGGGACTTGAGCTGCTTTGGTGCATTTGCCATGTGTAGGACAGCCTATGCAAGGGATGCCCTATGTGGTTGGAAAAAAAAAAAAAAAAGCATATCTCAAGTGTGAATGCAACATAAATGTTTAAACTGTAAGCAGTGTGAGTACCGGATTTTTAATTGGTGTCAGCCCCATGCACAGCAGAGCTTAGTCTTAGAGAGGGAGAGGCAGCACAAGCAGCCAATTAGGTGTGCTGCACTGCAGAGAGCCTGCTGACAGGAGGAGAAAGCAGAGTGACAGAGATGGGCTAACCGCTGTGCAGCATCTCCTTTTACTGACCAATGATAGGCTGGGGGCGGGACAGGGCCTGGAAGTGCTCCGATGGCCACACATGCTTCAATTATTTTTCTTTATTTCAATCAATGTGCATATCAATCAAAACAATCCAATTTACAAACAGCTGAACTGCCAGGACTTCCCTTCTGATCCTTTTAGACTCAATTTAGATCTGATTCGATTACCCAGGACGGACAAAGCTTTGTATGGATTGGTGGCACTGAGATGAATTGTTCATGAATACAATCCTATCTCCATCCATCAGATGATGAGATGATAGTGGGAACTTAGCGGACTTACAATCATATCTCAGCGATCAATAGAAATCCATTTCCCCCTGTAAGGCATATATAGTGGCTATAGATTGATTATTCCTACCAGATAAGATTGATCATTTACTGAAGTGTGTATGGTCATCATCACTAAACTGTAGCTAGGAAAGCTCAGGTCTCCTGCAATGCCAGACAGGGCTCTGCTAGGTGACAGAGCTGTGTAAATCTCGGGACTGGATAGACACATCCTATGACAGGTAACAGCAGCTCCCATGTCTATCTGTCACCCATGTGCTCAGCGCTCTGCCCGGGGTCCAGCTAGAAATAATGGCACATATTGTGTCCAGCGGAGGATCCTCTGATCCTCCATCCTTTCTCCAACTTGTAGACTGTCAGCTCTTGGGCTCAGAGGGGTATCCCCCATGTATGTCTATCTCCCATGTGCTCAGCGCGCTGCCAGGGGTCCAGCTAGGAATAATGGCACAGATTGGGTCCAGTGGAGGATCCTTTGATCCTCCATCCTTTCTCCGATCTGTAGACTGTCAGCTCCTGGGCTCAGCGGTCTCCCCCATGTATGTCTGTCACCTGTGTGCTCAGCGCTCTGCCCGGGGTCCAGCTATGAATATTTGCACATATTATGTCCAGCGGAGGATCCTCTACCCTTTCTCCGATCTGTAGATCATCAGCTCTTGGGCTCAGTGGTCTCCCCCATGTATGTCTGTCACCCGTGTGCTCTGCCCTCTGCCCGGGGTCCAGCTATGAATATTTGCACATATTATGTCCAGAGGAGGATCCTTTGAGCCTCCACCCTTTCTCTGACCTATAGATTGTCAGCTCTTGGGCTCAGCGGTCTCCCCCATGTATGTCTGTCGCTCAGTGCTCTCCCCGGGGTCCAGCTATGAATATTTGCACATATGTCCAACCGAGGATCCTCTGATCCTCCATCCTTTCTCCAATGTGTAGATTGTTAGCTCCTGGGCTCAGCGGTCTCCCCCATGTATGTCTGTCACCCGTGTGCTCAGCGCTCTGCCCGGGGTCCAGCTATGAATGTTTGCACATATGTCCAGCGGAGGATCCTTTGATCCTCCACCCTTTCTCCGACCTATAGATTGTCAGCTCTTGGGCTCAGCGGTCTCCCCCGTGTATGTCTGTCGCTCAGCGCCCTGCCCGGGGTCCAGCTATGAATATTTGCACATATGTCCAGCGGAGGATCCTCTGATCCTCCATCCTTTCTCCAATGTGTAGATTGTCAGCTCCTGGGCTCAGCGGTCTCCCCCATGCTCAGCGCTCTGCCCGGGGTCCAGCTAGAAATAATGGCACATATTCTCCGATCTATAGATTGTCAGCTCTTGGGCTCCGAGCTGTGATCATGCCAGGAGCTGCACACTATGAGATAACAACATTGTACAATGCGGATAACAACACTCACCAGGCGGTTGCGGATGTACCGGAACATTGCAGAGGATGGAGGGTGCTCAGGAGGATGAAGGCAGCATGGAGGGTGTATGAGGATCAGCGGCTCTGTGTATAGGAAATCCCCCTAAGGCACTGATCACAGTATTCCACACTACACCGGCACTACACACAGGGGCCCCATACCATCTGACAGCCAGGGCCACACTCTGTCCCCCGGGGATCACCGCTCCCTCCCTCCCCACAATGAATGATGAGCCGAGTAGTGGAGGAGCTCAGCCCGGAGTCCCCGGATCCCCCGCCCCCTCACTACCATCTCTGCAGGCCCCGCCCCTCTGTGATTAGAAGGAGGAGGGGGAGGAGTGCCCTCCTAGCCATGGACCTCACATACAGGGACAGCCGCTCTATAGGATGCTGGGCGGGAGAACGGGGAGGCTTTCCCTCGGTCTACGGTACCGGGAAGCCAGGGACTGGGGACCGAGGAAGAGAAGCAGGAAGTCACCGCACACCGTGTTTATTCCGGGAGGGGGCGGGACTCCAACAGCAACACGGAACCCGCCAGCGTCAGCTGAAAGTCACAGCGCCCCCTGCAGGTCCCCGCCAATCAGGTGTCTGAACCCAGAGTAATGGGGCCGCCTGCACTCTACCTGTGCCTGTCCTTCTGTATGTGATCCCAGAATATAGGTGTGGGTGTGGCCTAATTGTCTGAGCTTTCTCATAGACTATGCTGAAGACCTTATACACACAGAATATGACCTAGCCACTTGCTGCACACCCACAGGAAAACACATACTGCTACATCTCTCAGCACTGGCGCAATCCTGGGACCGCTGATTCCATGGTGCTCAGTACAGCGGCCACATTGCTCCCAACTTTCCCTAATTTCAAGGGACTGTCCATGATTTGGAACAAAGTCTCTCCTCATTTCTCCCTCATTTTGGTCTGATCTATATAGTTGTATACAAAATGTACATTATATTGTTCAAAAAGTGTTTCCCAGTGCTAAATATTTTATCTAGTTTACAAATTGCTGCATTTGTAAATTTTAAAAGCCAGTATAAAGAAATAATAGTGCACTTGTGGGTTTAACCAATCATTTTTTTTTGTAAAATTCTCCTTTAAGAGGGCGTGGCAGGGGGTGTGTCCTATGCCTACATACTTTTGCTAAAAGGTGTCCCTCGTTCCCATCTCAAAAAGTTGGAAGGTATGTGGCCAGGTATCATGTGATCTCTATGACCAATCATATAATTAAGTGTAAGCAAAACTTCTATTCATGACAGCGTGCTTACTATTGTGATGCTGTGATTGGCCCAAGCTACCACATGGTACCTGGGCAAATCACAGCACCCTGTAGCATGTTATTAGCTGTTGTCAATCACAGCATCACAATAGTAAGGAAGCTGTCACGAATGAAAGGTATTTATGATAGTTAGATTGTAAGCTCTTCTGAGCAGGGCCCTCTTAATCCTCTTGTATTTTATTGTATTGTATATGTACTGTCTCCCTCTAATATTGTAAAGTGC
Source organism: Pelophylax lessonae (assembly GCF_965119305.1). NCBI lineage: Eukaryota > Metazoa > Chordata > Amphibia > Anura > Ranidae > Pelophylax > Pelophylax lessonae. The sequence goes on from NC_138774.1 coordinate 128,494,296, forward strand.
TGCGTAAACTGCTGCCGCTATATAAATCCTTATTAATATTAATAATAGTTAAAACTTTTGCTAATAACAGTGATCATCACTAATCTAAGCAATAACAGTGTAAAAAAAAAAAAAAAATCCTCCCTGACCCCCCCCCCCCCTCCAGAGTAGTACAATGTCACTATGGTGACACTGAATAACTGTGGACAGTATTGAAAAAAAAAAAAAAACTCTTAAAAATAGAAAAAGTAAAAAAAAAAAAAATGAAAGCAGAGCTCCACCCAAAAGGGAAGCTCTGCTTGTCTGCCTCCTCCCCTCTCTGCTGCCACATTTGGCACCTTTTGGGAGGAACGGGTACCTGATTGTGACAGGTACCCGCTCCCATTTCCAGCAGAGTTTGCAACAGCAAATTCAACCGGAAGTTCGGCCCTCCTCCTTCCCATTCACAGAGTGCAGCGCGCTTCTCATATGTAGTAGCCACAAGGCTTAACTTCCATTTCCCTTAGTGGTGATGGCGGCAGCAGCACCCGACAGCCAATTAACCACTTCTGGACTGGAAGGATTTGCCCCCTTAATGACCAGGCCATTTTTTGCACTTCAGCACTGCGTTATTTTAACTGACAACTGCGCGGTCGTGCGACGCTGTACCCAAATAAAATTGACGTCCTTTTTTCCCACAAATGGCTTTCTTTTGGTGGTATTTGATCACCTGTGCGGTTTTTGGAATATCAACTAAAAAAGCGTGACAATTTTGAAAAAAAAAAGCTGTATTTTTCACTTTCTGCTATAGAACAATCCCAATAAAAAAAATCAATTTTTTTCATCTTTTCTGGCCCCGTTTGTATTTTGCCACATGCTTTTGGTAAAAAAAAAATCCCAATAAGTGTATTTTGATTGGGTTGTGCAAAAATTATACAAACTAGGGGAAAGATTTCTGTCATTTTTATTTATTTATTTACTAGTAATGGCGTCAATCTGCGATTTTTAGCAGGACTGCGGCATTGTGGCGGACAGATCAGACCCCTAACTGACATTTTTGACACTTTTGGGGGGACCAGTGACATTACTACAGTAATCACTTTCCAAAAAAATGACAACTTCAGAAAACTCACCATGCCTCTTACTAAATAGCTCGGACTGTCTACTTTCCAAAAAAAGGGTCATTTGGGGGATATTTGTACTATGCTGGCGTTTTCGGGCTTCAAAAAATGAGATAGGCCATCAGTACTTCAGGATTGATCAATTTTCAGATATATAAACCATAGTTTGTGGACTATAAATTTCCTACAGACTAAATATTATACACTGATTTGGGTTATTTTTTACCAAAGAAATGCTGCAGAACACATTTTGATCTAAATTTGTGAAGAAAGATTGTTTGCAAAATGTTATAGCAAAGAAAAAAAGTTTTTTTTTTTTTTTCAACATTTTTTGTTTATATAGCAAAAAAAAAATCCAGTGGTGATCAAATACTACCAAAAGAAAACTCTATATGTGTGAAAAAAATGATATAAATGACATTTGGGTACAGTGTTGCATGACCGCATAATTACCAGTTAAAACAGTACAGTGCTGAATAGCAAAAAAAAGGCCTGGTCAGGAAGGGGGAGGTCTACCTGAATGACATAGAAGAGATCAAAGTTTTTTTTTTTTTTTTTTTTTTTTTTTATTGAAATTCTAGCAAGGCCCTGAATAAAGAAGGGTTGGCAGGAAGAAAACCTAAAAATATAATTATGGCATTATAAAAATATAAACTTAACCTACCTTTAAAGTTAGCTTCAGTGAAAAACTTGCCATTCACTTTCATTCACAATTGTTTTCCTATTTGGGAAGTAATTGGCTGACCAGTCTGATGCGGGAATCGCTCATGAAGGCAGTATAACCGGTATGGCAGGCTGACTTGCTCAATTTTGGCCTAACAGGTATGGCAAGCTGACTTGCTCAATACTGGCTCGACTGTCTGGTCTGAGTTCTGGCCAGTGTAAGTAGTGTGTAGGGCAGTGTAAAGGGGTCAGTAGGATGTAGGGCGGTGTACAGGGGTCAGTAGGATGTAGGGCAGTGTACAAGGATCAGTAGGATGTAGGGCAGTGTACAGGGGTCAGTAGGATGTAGGGCAGTGTACAAGGATCAGTAGGATGTAGGGCGGTGTACAGGGGTCAGTAGGATGTAGGGCAGTGTACAAGGATCAGTAGGATGTAGGGCAGTGTACAAGGATCAGTAGGATGTAGGGCAGTGTACAAGGGTCAGTAGGATGTAGGGCAGTGTACAGGGGTCAGTAGGATGTAGGGCGGTGTACAGGGGTCAGTAGGATGTAGGGCGGTGTACAGGGGTCAGTAGGATGTAGGGCGGTGTACAGGGGTCAGTAGGATGTAGGGCAGTGTACAGGGGTCAGTAGGATGTAGGGCAGTGTACAAGGATCAGTAGGATGTAGGGCAGTGTACAAGGATCAGTAGGATGTAGGGCAGTGTACAGGGGTCAGTAGGATGTAGGGCAGTGTACAAGGATCAGTAGGATGTAGGGCAGTGTACAGGGGTCAGTAGGATGTAGGGCAGTGTACAAGGATCAGTAGGATGTATGGCAGTGTACAGGGGTCAGTAGGATGTATGGCAGTTTACAGGGGTCAGTAGTATGTGGGGCAGTGTACAGGGGTCAGTGTTATATGGGGCAGTGTATAGGGGTCAGTAGAATGTAGGGTAGTGTACAGGGGTCAGTAGGATGAATGGCAGTCTACAGGGGTCAGTAGCATGTATGGCAGTGTACAGGGTTCACTAGTATGTAATCTGTAAACATTTCTATTATTTGATACAGTGTACTTTGGCCCCCGACCACTTTTTTTCTGACAGTTTAGACAAGCTTTATAAATTCAGCACTTTGAATAGATGTAGAGAAGAGAAGACTGCAGATAGACAGGTACAACTTATGTAGGAGGATTTATTTATTCTCTGTGTATCACCTGGGGATAGTCCCTTCACTGGGTTTATGTAAGGTTTTACAACCACTTTAAGACTTCCGGTATAGAGAAGAGCATTTCTAATTAGTCACATGCTAGCGTTTGACCTCTTAGACCAATCGCAATGTATCTGATATGTCCAAGAAGCCCTTGAGAAAAAAGGGGAAATAGAGTAACGCTGGACCGTTGCTACAGCTGCGTAGGCAGTGACAACTAATCACCCACGTTGGTAAGTGCAGCAGGGACTAGAGGGTTAGGGTGGGTGTAGGGCAAAGGGAATATAGGTGCTTAACCGGTGGCTCTCCAGCTGTTGCAGAACTACAAGTCCCATGAGGCATTGCAAGGCTGACCATTACAAGCATGATTACCAAAGTCAAAGGCATGATGGGACGCAAAAGAGGGAGGGCCACAAGTTGAGCACCCATGGTGTAGAGTGTTAGTTCACCTTTTCATTTTTGTGAAAAGGTGAACTTACCCTTTAAATGGTGGGAGCTTTTAATGTGATTGCAATGCTTTCATTTTTTTTTTTTTTTTCATTAAAATAGCAAACATGTTGTTTGTACATAATATAAATGGGTACTAAAATTTTTTTAGGTAAAGTTGATCCAGGGAATATCCGATTGCCTCTCGGGGGATCAGGAAGGCATTTTTATTCCCCTGCTGTAGCAAATTGGATCATGCTTTGCTGGGGTTTATTTTCGCCTTCCTCTGGATCAACAGTGAGTATAGGATTGTGTATATGGGATTGTATGGTTGGGTTTTCTTTACTGTTTTTTTGGTTGACCCGGATGGACTTGTGTCTTTTTTCAACCTGACTAACTATGTAACTGTTATACTTACCTGCTCTGTGCACTGGTTTTGCACAGAGTGGCCCGGGTCCTCCCCTTCTCGGGTCCCACTCCGGAGCTCCTGGCTTCTCTCTACTGTCGGGTGCCCCCATAGCAAGCAGCTTGCTATGGAGGCACCTGAGCTTAGCCGAGGCTCTGTGTGTCCATTCACACACAGAGCACGGTTTGCCCCCGCCCCCTCCATCTCCAGATTGGCTCCCGCTGCTGCCAATAGCCAATCAAGAGTGGACGTCGCTGGATTGAGACGGGGCCTTAGGTAAGTATTAGAGGGGCTGCTGCACACGGAAGGTATTTTACCTTCATGTATAGAATGCATGAAGGTAAAAACTGTGTGCTTTTACAATCACTTAAAAAGTCAGGTTTGGGGCGAGTGTCTGTGCAAAGAGGTGAATCTGAAGATACTGGAATAGAGATCTAGGTGGGAGATCTCATTTGTGTTCTTGGCAACTGCCTTATGTAGCCAAATGTGTTTTGACTGTAGCAAAGATATGGGAAGTGAAGGGAAATCTCCCCAATGGGAAACTGATGGCAAAAAAATACTGATGGGGTTTTAACTCTCCCTTACTTAATCCAAAGCAAAAAAAAAGTGTAGCATTTAGCTCTACTTTAACTTTCTTCTCAGAAAAAATTACCAGTGCACATTTCCCATTGCTGATAGCGGTCATATCACCAAGAAAAGAGTATACGTCAAATATGTCTGGGTGTTATGGCCTCTATATACTGTATATGCAGAGAAATAAAGTCAAGACCGTCATCAATAAAGTGACACTAAAGACTGGTTTAAAAAAAAAATCTATTCAGTCTTGCTAAACTCACAAAGGGTATCTTCTATTGCTCCTCCAAATCTCCAAATTTCTTTTTTTTCTGCTGCTGTGATCTGACTTCCTGTTAGAGGGTGACTACATTCATTCTCTATAATTCTACTATGTGTAGGAATGTAGCCACCCTTTCTTGCTTGCCCCCAAGATAGACTAGGGGTTGTGGACTATTGGATTTGTAGGGTGCATAGAGCAGTGGTGGACAAGACAGCAACCAATGTGCACTGCTTGCTCCAAAAAAACAGAAGTGAGGGGGAATAAAGAGGTTCAGGAGCTCACAAAGGACATTACAAGGAGGCAGAATAACACAGAGAAAGGATTTCATGAAAAATCCATTACGGGGCCATAAAGTAACGGGTGTGTATGGATTATTTTTGGAAAATAAAAATATTGTTTAGTTTGCTGTAAGTTGCATTTTTCTTCATTTAAACATACAATGACATGGGTTTCAGTGTAGCAGTGCTTTAAATGATCATGTAAGGCAGTCTTAAATTGTACATAACCTTTACACTGCAAGTCGCACCTTTTTTCAAGTTATTGCGAGTTAAGATTTAAGCTCTCAAAAGCAGGGCCCTCCAAACCGTCTTGTTTTGAATTTTATTGTATCTGTACTGTCTCCTTTTATTTTTAAAATGCTGCTCCATTAGCTCTTTAATTTTAACCACTTCAGCTCCAGAAGGTATTACCCCCTTAATTACCAGGTCATTTTTTTGAGATTAGGCACTGCGTTATTTTAATGAAAAATTGCGCGGTCGTGCAACGATGTACCCAAATACAATTGATGTTCTTTTTTTCCCACAAATAGATCTTTCTTTTGGTGGTATTTAATCACCTCTGCGGATTTTAGATTTTGCGCTATAAACAAAAAAAGAGCACCAATTTTGAAAAAAACACAATATTTTTTACTTTCTGCTATAAAACATTCCCAATAAAAAAATTAAAAAAATCAAATTTTTTTTTTCAGTTTAGGCCAATTTGTATTCTGCTACATGTTTTTTGTAAAAAAAAAATCCCAAAAAGCGTATTTTAATTGGTTTGCGCAAACGTTATAGCGTTTACAAACTACAGGATATTTTTTTGTCTTTATTAGTAATGGCAGCGATCAGCGATTTTTAGCGGGACTGCGACATTGCGGTGGACAGATTGGATTTCTAACTGACATTTTTGACACTTTTTGGGGACCCGTGACATAAATACAGTAATCAGTGCTAAATTATATGCACTGTTACTGTATAAATTACACTGGCAGGGAAGGGGTTAACACGGGGGGGTGATCAAAGGGGTTAATGTATGCCTAACAATGCTTACTGACTGTGGGGGGGGGGGGTGCTCTGTGACAGGCACAGAGAGATCAGGGTTTCAGCTTAGCTGAAACTCCTGATCTCTCTCTGCCTGTGTGACAGAAGACCCGCCTACTTTGTTTACATAATCAGGCGGGTCTTCTGTCAGTTTCTCTGACGATCACGGGAGGCCAGCGGCGATCTCCGCCGCTTTTCCCACGGCCCGCTTCCTGCTGTGTCTAATCACAGCGGGGGCACGGCTCCGGCGGTGCGCACACACCACAGAGATCGCTTGCACATAATCACGTAGATATCACGTAGATATCACGTAGATATACGTGATTTTGCACAGCCGAGCTGCCCTGCCCATCTGCGGTGGGCGGTCGGTAACTAGTTAATATATGTTTCAATCATTATGGAAACTGTCATCATGTACTCTTATGATTATGGAATGTTCAAATATGATTTTCCAATAAATTGATCGATTTATGTACTTTATGCAATTTTTTACCAACCTGCCTCATTTAAAGTCCCATGACGATTGTTTTTTTGTTTGTATACTGTATATTATTAAACAAGAAACATTTCAGTATCACTTCTGTAGAAAACAATAAGCATATTATATCCCATACAAACGCCATTGTCCCTTTAAGCTGCCAGACAAGCTAATCTTGTTTCCTTGACAGCTGAACTTGCTGTAAAAGTACAGACCTTAGCTCTACATTTCTCTGATGTTGTGAAACAAAATACGTCTGCTATTTACAAAGTCATGATGTCAGCAAATCCTTTTACAGTCTTACAGAAGATCTAAACTAAAAATGAAGGTGTGCTTCAAATGATCAGGGAGACATTGAGGAGGGAGGGAGGATATTACAATGCACATACTGTAAAACCAACTGCTCTAACAAGGATATCCTGCAGTGATCCGTTTCTGCATAATGTGATCTAATGCCATGGTAGACATACTGTACATTGGAATATCAGTCCAAAAAATGTGCAGCGCTTTACAGAATGAAAACACTAATTCTGCCAAAAAAGCCAATATGTTGAAGCCTAATACTCTTAGAAGCAAATTAATGTAAACAATAGCTGGAGTCCTTGTGAAGAGAAATGCTTTCCGTGTGCAATTGATAGCAGTACTGTCTGCTCACCTGCAAGTAGCAGGTATTAAGGCACAATACAATATCAACAAGGTATCACCAGGTGCATAGAGATAACTTCACATGTGAGCCTTCACCCAAAACATGCACTCACCAGATGGAGGATTTTATTAAGCATCAATCCATATTTCGAACCTCGTCATCCTCATTAAATGGCACCAGTTTACTAGGGACTGGAATCCAAAACAACACAATGGGTTTAAAAAAGCCCACCAGCAAGAATCCCAGAAAAGCTTATATAGTTTACTATTTATTGACTTACAAAGGTCCCTATAAATGTTAAAACCATAGTAAAACATCAGTAAATGCACTTACAGTGATGGCAACTGGCAACCACTCTAAACACATGGAGATGGTGACGTCAGCAAATAAGCCCCTCCGAACTAATTTCGTGCCACACACGTTGTTAAAGCGGAATTCCAGCCTCAAATACCTTTTTTAATAAAAATACCCCTATAATACTAATCCTTCGCCCTTTACAGAACCGCTATTCTCATACAATACAACACCATTACAAGGTGTACAGTATTGGATATTAGTCAAAATCTTACTTTTAAAAATGCTGTCTGGGCGCAGCCATCTTAGATGTGGGCATCTGAAGCCGCAGTGTAATCTGCTGTGTCCTTCCTGATTCCAGGGAGTGGTCTGGGAGTTCTTCCTGATTCCAGCCTCCTGGGAGTGATGACAAACAGCTCCCAGGATGCAATGCAAAGGCGGAAGTGATGTCGGTGGCCATGGCCACAGAGGGGGGGGAGAAGGAGGAAGTACAATCAAAAATGCCCTGAAAATAAAGTAAGGGAACCCTGAAAAAAATTGAAAATGCCCAATTGTTGATCAGCATAGCGAGCGCTCCAGGAATCACTAAAGTTGCAAAATAGGCTGGAGCTCCACTTTAAGGCAGGGCTTGACAAATTTGTTTGGAATCTAGGAGCCAGCTAAAAAAGTTAGGAGCCAGTTTTTTTTTTTTAACAACAAAGCTTTATTTTCAATGACGAAAATAACCGATCTTAAATTTAAACAGTGCAGCAAGGTTGGGGCGATAGGAGATCCAGTGACCAAGAGTAACATATGCCACCTTAGGCCCCTTTCACACGGGCGCCTACGCTAAGCAGAATCCGCTTGCTCAGTGGGGATCTCTCTGCTGATCCCCGCTGAGCAGGTGGATGACAGGTCCTGTCTGCTCTGCTATGCAGACGCAGCCCATTCTCCTCTATGGGGCAATCAGATGGAAACGGACCGTCTGTTTCCATCCGATGCCATCCAATCCGATTCACTGGACGGATGGTAAATAGAACCACTATCCGTCTGTTTTTGGCGGACAGGATCGGATGGCTTGCCACTCCATAGAGACTGAAGGGTCCGATCAGGTCCGCCTGAAAAACTGACAGGCGGACCTGATCAGAAAGCCCGTGTGAAAGGGGCCATCGGCTGTGTGGCATGGCAGGGCAGGGAGATGATGAAAAATAATAATTTATTTTATTTTTTTCCATAAAAGATTCTTATTGTGAATAAGGGATTTTAATGCAAAATAAAAGATCAACACATTGCAAGGAGATTACAAAATGCAATTTTTAAAGTAAGGCCCCTTTCACACAGTCCGCATTCCGTTGCGGACCGTGCTCTGCTCAGCGGGGATCGATCCGCCGATCCCCACTGAGCCGGCGGATGACAGCTCCGTCTCCGCTCTGTGTGCGGAGAGGGAGGTGTCAGAGCCCCGCTGCTCTCTATGGGGAATCAGATGAAAGCGGACCGCCTGTCCGCTCTCATCCGATCCCATCAGATCCGATCCCCAGGACGGATGGAAAATAGGTTTCCATCCGTCCGGATTTCACAGACAGGATCGGATGCGGATGGCAGCGCGTGTCAGCGGACATGTCACCGCTGACATCCGCTGCTCCATAGGACTGAATGGGGCTTCTGATCAGATCCGCCTAAAAAACTGACAGGCGGATCTGATCGGACCGCCCGTGTGAAAGAGCCCTTACACTCTTTTGCAGAAGTGCATAAATATGTAAAACACATTATCCTTGAACTTCCAGGAGAGAGCGGTGTAAAATGGGATTTAAAAATAAAATCAAATAATAACCACACTCCCTGCACACTTACCTTTAACAAAAGGGCGCCAGATGAAGACTGCAAAAACTTCCGTCTCTCCACCTCTTGGGAAGGAAAAGGGCTGGCATTTAGAACAAACAGTAGAAATGCCTTGCATTGCTAGTTACTGCGAGTTGTAATACTCCCGGCCACCACAGGAGGCGCCAGTTCCCCATTGGCAGCATCTCCGTGAAGAAGGCCCAAAAGCCGGGGCCTCAATTTTTGGATGATGCCGTAGTTCGAGCGCTCGGGGGGGGGGGGGGCACAAAGCGACAGGACATCTCCTGCAGTGCACCCCAGGTGCCAGGTCGCTAATTCTAGTCGCAAATGCGACCTGGCGCCCGGGGATTGTCGAACCCTGCTTTAAGGGAATGCCAATGGCATCGGGAGGGGCCTATTTGCTGATGCCACACCACCATCTCTATGTGTTTGCTTTAATACCTGCTACTTCCAGTGAGCAGACAGTCCTGCTATCAAATGCACACATGAAAGTCCTTCACAAGGACTCCTGCTATTGTTTACATTCATTTGCTTATCTTTATAACCCTGCTCTCTTGCTGTTTCTTGTAGTCTGCCTTTGGTTAGAGAACTTGTTTTGTTAGCCATGTGTTCCTCCTATGCAATCCTAATTAATTAATTGGCAATACCCCCACCCAACTCAGTATAAATGTAGGCATTTTCTAGGGGATGCACAGGCAGGGGTTGCACAGGCAGGTATTGCATTGGCAACTATCATCTTAGATAAAGTATTAATATTGGAATAAGTATTACACTTCGGCTCAGCACTTCCACGAATGCGCAAAGCGCAAATCCACAGCAGGCAACTGTAAATCACTAAACAGACTACAGATGACCTGATTCTCTATACAACTTTTTCGTCTCTCATTCAGTCTGCTTCTCAATCTCACCACTCTGTATTATGCATTCTCTAATTCTCCTTCTCATATTTGCATCCTCTCTCCTTACACTCACTCTCCTTTACCCCTCTTCTCCGCCCCATAGCTTATATATATCACCCCCACTCCTGTCTTCACCTTATTACTGCACTCATCAACTCCTGCTAATTCTGAATCCACACACCAATAAAACCTCCAGGACACAGGGAAGTGTCCCCCCACATAAGTCACAATCCCATATCACCTCTCTCACCCTTCTGCTTCTCCTAACCTCTGGAGATATTTCCCCAAATTGTGGACCATCATCATTTACCTTTGGCCAACATACCTGGCACCCCCTATCCTCTGACAACTGCCAAAATCCAAACAATCTGGTTTCTATTCCTCCTCTGCCTAGAACCAGCCTCCCCTTCTCCTGCGCCCTCTGGAATGCCCGCTCTGTTTGTAACAAACTCACCTCTGTCTATGACCTATTTATCACAAACTCCTTCACCCTACCTGCAATTACTGAGACCTGGCTTCAAGAATCTGACTTTCCTTCTCCTGCTGCCCTCTCCTATGGTGGCCTCCTGTGGACTCACTCTCCCAGGCCTAGTGGACAGAAAGGAGGTGGGGTTGGAATCCTCCTTTCCCCTCAAAGCACTTTTCAGGTTCTTCATCCACCCTCTGTCCCTCTCCTGATTTGAAGCTCACTGTGTTCGTCTATTTTCTCCGGTTTCATTGAGAATTTCTGTGATCTATCGGGCTCCTGGACCGGTATCAGGCTTCCTTGACGACTTCTCTGCCTGGCTACCCTCCTTTCTCTCTTCTGAAATTCCCACAATCATTCTTGGGGACTTTAACATCCCTGTTAATCTTAAAATTCCCGCTACTTCTAAACTTCTGAGCCTAACCACCTCTTTTGACCTAAAACAATGGACACACGCTTCTACTCACTCTGATGGCAACTGCCTTGACCTCATGTTCTCCTACCTATACACTCCTCACAACCTCTCTAAGATTCCTTTCCCTCTCTCTGATCACCCCCTTATTAGTTTCAGTCTCTCCTTGTCTTCCTCCTCCTTGCCTTCCAACTACCAAACAATTATCTGTAGAAACATTTGCCATCTAAACCACTGGCTTCTTTTTTCTGCTACAAATTGTCTCTATGACAGAATCTCATCCCTGTCCTGCCCCAACCTTGCCACTTCTGTCTACAACAGTTCACTGTCATCCACCCTGGATACCTTGGCCCCCATCACTACATACAAATTCAGGCCCTGACCGGTACAACCCTGGCAGACAGACAATACCAGGAGCCTCAAAAAACGTAGCCGCGCTCTTGAGCGTCTTTGGCGTAAAACTAAGTCACAGAAAGATTTCAGCTAATAAAATGTCTGCCCTCCAAAAATAAAATTCCTGCCTCCACACTGTCAAACAGACCTACTTTATCACTCTCATTAACACCCTCTCACACAGTCCCCGTCAACTCTTTTAACGCTCTACTTCGTCCTCCATTACCTCCACCCACTTACTTACTGCCCAGAAGATTGCCAATCACTTCAATAATAAAATTGATACAATTTGTGACAAGATATCCACTCTACAGATATCTCCCTCACCTTACACTCCTTGTCCCCCTGCACAATCAATAATTTCCTTGTTTAACCCAGCTACTATAGAGGAAGTCACCAAACTTTTTTCCTACACCCACCTAACTTCCTGCCCCCTGGACCCTGTTCCTTCTGAAATACTATGGTCATCCTCTGGCTCTATCCTACACTCTTTTACTCATATCTTCAACCTCTCCCTCTCCACTGGCATCTTCCCCAACCCTCTAAAACATGCGCTAGTCACTCCCAGACCCCACCAATCTTAACAACCTAAAATCCATCTCCTTACTCCCTTTTGCCTCCAAACTCCTTGAATGTCTAGACTACAACCGACTGAGCAATCACCTCATTGAGAATAACCTTCTTGATCCCCTTCAGTCTGGATTTCGCCAGCAGCACTCCACAGAATCTCCCAAACAACTTACTAACAGCTAAAACCAATGGTCACTTTTCTATACTCTTACTCTTGGACCTCTCCGCTGCCTTTGATACATTTGACCACCCCCTCCTCAAAAAAAAACTCAATTTACTTGGTCACCGTGGCTGCGCTCGCTGTTGGTTCAAATCTTACCTATCTCACCACACTTTCAGTGTCACTTACAACTCCACTTACTCCTCTCCAAATCCTCTTACCGTTGGGTACCCCCAAGGTTCTGTCCTTGGACCTCTTCTATTCTAGATCTACACCTCCTCCCTGGGTCAGCTGATAGCCTCCCATGGCTTCCACTACCTTTTCTATGCTGATGACACCCAAATCTATCTCTCTACCCCTCAGCTTACCCCATCAGTCTACTTCCGCATCATTGATTTACTAACAGAAATATCAGCCTGGATGTCACACCACTTCCTCAAACTGAATCTATCTAAAACCAAGCTCATAATATTTCCTCCCCCACGTGCCCCTTTCCCTGAATTCTCTGTCAAGATTAATGGCACAACTATCAGTCCTTCCACACATGCCAGGGTGCTAGGGATAACCCTGGACTCTGAGCTGTCCTTTCAGGCCCACATCTAATCTCTTTCCAAATCATGCCACCTTAACCTCCGCAACATCTCTAGAATACGCCCCTTTTTAACCAACGACACCATCAAGCTTCAAATTCACTCCCTGGTTATCTCTTTCCTTGACTACTGCAACTCCCTTCTCATTGGATTACCTTTTCATAGATTATCCCCCCTTTAGTCCATTATGAATGCTGCTGCAAGACTCATCTACCTTACCAACTGTTCAGTGTCCTCCACCCCTCTTTGGCAATCCCTCCACTGGCTTTCACTCACCCAAGGAATAAAATTTAAAGTACTAACAATAGTTTACAACGCCATCCACAACTCTGCCCCCAGCTGCGTCACTAACCTGATCTCAAAATATTAACTAAGCCACTCTCTTTGGTCCTCCCAAGGCCTCCTGCCCTCTAGCTCCCTTGTCATCTCCTCCCATGCTCGCCTCCAATATTTATCCAGAGCTTCTCCCATCCTCTGGAACTCCCTATTCCAATCTGTTCCGACTGTCTCCTAATCTACCCATCTTTAGACAATCCCTGAAAACTCTTCTCTTTAAAGAAGCCTATCCAGCCTCTAACTAATACACTGTTTCACTTTCTCCATTAGCTCATCCCCCACAGCTATTACCTTTTGTATCAATTGACCCTCCCTTTTAGACTGTAAGCTCTAACGAGCAGGGCCCTCTGATTCCTTTTGTACCAAATTGTATTGTAACTGTAATGGCTGCCTTCATTTTGTTAAGCACTGCGAAAACAAATGGATCATTAGAAAGTAAAGTCCCAACTTCCAAGGTAGTGAGGGATAAAGATGAGAATAACTGCTTTTTCTGATCCCCTAGACAAAAATTTGCATTTTATCCTTGCAGTCCAGGGGGAGCCCCACTGCAGGGGTAACTTTCTCTGCTATTCACTTTAAATACTGAGAAAAATATACAAGCTGTCATTGTTAACTTCTCCATCTGAAAATGGGGTCATTATCTGCCTGTCATTTTAATCCTATTGTCATAAGACTTTCCTTACTGACCTGGAGCTATATGCAGATTTATTGGCTGCATACATATCCCCAGTATGTGATTCAGAATGGAAGTCACACATGACCAGGCAACCAAGGTGGTGGTCAGCTATGGCAGTCTATAAATTTGTTTAACCTCCCTGGCGGTATGATTATGTCAGGAATTACATACCAAAAGCGGTACAAGTGTTTTCATGGAAATTTGGCGTTATGTATTATAGGCCTACAATTCTTAGTAATTACTGACTTAAACCTGACCAAAACAAGACTCTAGTAGACATCCCAGATGTGATAAATTTGAAACACAAACACGTGAATTATAATCGAATCAATAATATTATTTTATTATTTAATATATAATATATATAATAAAATTATATTATTGATTAGATTATAATTCATGCATTATATATTATAGATATATGTGTGTGTATATATATATATATATATATATATATATATATATATATATATATATATATATATATATACACACAGCCGTAAAACGACCCTGCTAAAAACTGCTGATAACAGCCTGTGTGTGCATGGACACCTAGGATAACATGCTGGGGAGTTTACTGGCTGCAGAACAAAATGTCTGACGCCAAAAACCGCAGCTGTAAAAACGTCCAGTGTGCATGAGGCCTTTACTTGCCTTCAGATCAGGTAAGCACTGTGCAGTACATACAGTACTACCTGCAGGGGTGCTGCTCCTGACAACCAAGTACCCAACCAATTAGAATTCAGAGACACAATATTGATGTCTTGTGCAGTGAAAGAAACTGGCTTATTGTGTTCTGCAATCTAATTGAGGTTTTTATCAGCCACACCAAGGTCACAGGTCTTCAATAAGTCAATACTTACTGGGATTATTAATTGCTAGATGAGAAAAAAAAAAGGTAGCATATATGCACAGCAGCTCAAATTTTAATAAGCAATATAAGTTTCCTAATATCAAATGAGAGATTGCCATGTTTACTTTGTGAAGCCGGCTGTGACTACTTATCATTTTTACAGCCAGCTTTCCACTGTGCATGAGTGAGCCACGCTGTGCTTTGTAAATGGTCCCGCAGGGTTCTGGGACCTGTGACATGTCCCAGAAAGCTGCGGAGAAAGGGGGGAGGGGGGCTCAGATCCCCTGGGTGCCTGTCAAAAGTAGGTACCTGCTCCCCCGTAAAAAAAAATAAACTGCCAAAACGTAAAGAGGAGCGGGAGAGGAGGCAGACAAGCAAAACTTCTCCCTTTGGGTGGAGTTCCTCTGCAAGTTTGTTATTTTGTGTTGTTATAATTGGGGCTACCCCTTAATCAGAAAAGAAGCTGTTCAAAGATAGGTATATATAGTCCCACGCAGTATGAATAGGCTGAAAAATTGATTAGCCTTATTAAATGTAAAAAAAACATGTATGAAAATCACATTGGTCAACAGCAAGTCACACACAATGGCATATACACATAGATTAACCCTTAGGCTCCTTTCACACACTCCATCCTTCGAACGGAGTCCGTTTTTCTCAGCGGAGGATCCCCCGCTGAACAGGAGGATGACAGCTGTGTCTCCGCTCTGTGTGCGGAGACACAGCTGTCAGTTCCCCATGCATCTCTATGGGGGAAATTGGATGGGAACAGACCGTAGGTCCACTCAAATCCGATCCCATCCGCTGGAAGGATGGAAAATAGGGTTTCCATCCGTCCAGATTTGACGGATCGGATGTCAGCGGACATGTCTCCACTGACATCCGATGCCCCATAGGAATGCCTGGGGGGACCATTCAGATCTGCCAAAAAAACGGACAGGCGTATCTGAACGGTCCGCATGTGTGAAAGGTGCCTAAAGGCCCGTACACATGTGCAGATTGTCGGCCGAAAAGATTCGGCCGACGACCGATTGGCCGATTTTCGGCTTGTTAGTATGATGCTTCCGACAGCCGACAGCGCACTTTCGGCCGAACAGAATCTGTCGTGCAAGCATTAAAATTTTTGTATGCCATACCAGAACGGCCGATTGTTCGCCAGTCAGTACAGAATTCGGCCGACAGACAGCCGATTTGCAAGACTGGGCATGCTCAGAGAAGAAAAAACACAGGGAAAGTTAACCATCACATGGCATCACTTCTGCAGTCGGCGGCCAAAATTCGTGTGCAGTCTTTTGCACTTTTCAGCGGACAGGACAGCCCGGGGACAAAAGACGGCCGATCAGTCGGCCGACGATCGGTACGTGTGTACGGGGCATTAGGGTTGTGTGGTTACACCTAGGTTTTTCGTTCGCCCATACATATGTTCTTAGGATTTGCTTGATGTTATCAAAGAAGGATACCGGGAGACCAGAGCAATTTTTACATTTCTGCTATGGACCTGTTTATTTGGCAATAATTTTGTCATTACTAAAGATAACAAGGTAATACATGCACATTTTATTTGTAGTTTGTCCTGTTTAAAACTACACTAAAATTATGATTCGGGTACAAAGCATTACAAAGTTATTTGCAAATGAAATAAAGTGTTTGTCCCCCCCCCCCAATTTTGCACTTTATAAAATAGGAAATGAGCAAATATATAAAAAAATGTGAGAAAATATTACAAAATAAAACAAAAAAATAATATTAACAGTTATCAAATTAGAAACATTTTAAAAAGTCAGCAGGAAAATAATAGTTGAGGAGAGAATGAGACTAGGGAGCTAATTAGGGCTGATTAGCGTTAAATAAAGCCCCATTCATACGGACTGAATGTCAGGCGGCATTCGGCCAGTGTAACAGAAGCCAGCCAAAAGCAGCATGACTGAAAAAGGTCTGCATTCTATGCATAAAGGTGAAAAACTTCTTTGTGCAGCAGCCCCCCACCCCCAGTGTGAATGTATACACAGAGCCATGGGTCAGGAGCGAGCCTGCTTGGGTGCCCCTAGAGCAAGCTGCTTGCTCTGGGGGCACCCGTTAGGAGGGGGGAGCCAGGGGTGCCGGCGTGGCACCCGAGAAGAGAAGGATCCGGACTGCTCTATGTAAAACCATTGCCCAGAGCAGGTAAGTATGTTGTTTTTGATATTTACTGCGGCAGGCAGTCGCTGCTGCTCGAACCGCTGTAACCAGTGCTGTATCTTGGCCTAGGCCAACAAGGCCCAGGCCTAGGGCAGCACTTTGCTGGGGGGCAGCAAAAAAGCTGATGGGGCTGCACTGATATGCTGCCCTGATGGGCACTGATATGTTGCACTGATGGGCACTGATGAGGCAGGACTGATAAGCTGCCCTGATAGGGCTGCACTGATAAGGCAGCACTGATGGGCACTGATATGATGCACTGATAGGCTGCACTAATGGGCACTGAGAGGCTGAACTGGTTGCCACAGATAGGGCTGTACTGATGGCCACTAATGAGGCTGCAATGATATGCTGCACTGATGGGCAGTAATGAGGCTGCACTGATGAGCACTGATAAGGCTGCACTGATGGGCACTGGTGGGCACTGATGAAGCTTAACTTATGGGAACTGATGAGGCTGCACTGATGGGCACTGATGAAGCTGAACTTATGGGAACTGATGAGGCTGCACTGATGGCAGGGCGGGTCATAGATAGGAAAGGGTGTGGCCTTTACAGGAAGGTGTGGGTCATATTTAAATTAGGGGTGCCTGAGTTTAGTCGGGCCTAGGGCAGCACAAAACCTAAATACACTACTGGCTGTAACTATACATCGTTTGCGCGCAGGATGTTTGGGCAAGCCGATGCAGTGGGCAGGCGGCTCTGATTGCCGCCTGACACCCATGATCATTCCCCGCTGAGAGAGAACGGTCAGCTGTTGTAAACACAGCCGACTGTCCTTCTTCCTGGGATGATCATAGAGCCCCTGTGATCTTTCTATAAATGAACACAGATCTCTATGGTCATTTCACAAGCCACGCCCCCCACAGTTAGAATCACTCCCCTAGGTACACATTTAACCCCTTGATCACCCACAATGTTTACCCCTTCCCTGCCAATGTCATTATTACAGTAACAGTGCATATTTTTAGCACTGATTACTGTAGTAATGTCACTGGTCCCCCCAAAAGTGTCAAAAATGTCAGTTAGGGGTCCGATCTGTCCGCCACAATGTCGCAGTCCCGCAAGAAACAACAATAAAAAGGACATAAATCTTTCCCGTAGTTAGTAGACGCAATAACTTTTGCGCATACCAATCAAAATACGCTTATTTTACCAAAAATATGTAGCAGAAAACAAATTGGCCTAAAATGTTAAAAAATTTAGATTTTTTTATTTTTTTTTGGGAACGTTATATAGCAGAATGTGAAAAATATTGTTTTTTTTTTTTTCAGAATTGTCGCTCTTTTTTTGTGTATAGCGCAAAAAATAAAAATCGCACAGGTGATCAAATACCACCAAAAGAAAGCTCTATTTGTGGGAAAAAAAGGACATCAATTTTATTTGGGTACAGCGTTGAACAACCGCGTAATTGTCCGTTAAAATAACGCAGTGCTGAATCACAAAATATGGCCTGGTCATTAACCTCCTTAGCGGTAATCCCGAGCGTGACTCGGGGTGGATTTTTCATATCAGGATCGGTAACCCCGAGTCACGCTCGGGGTGGATTGCAGAGAGCGCAGCGGTGTTCTCTTACCTTATCCTGGCGATCCAGCGATGATCTCTCATTGCTGAGATCGCCAGCCGAGAGTCCCGCCGCTCCTCCGTCGGTCTCCGTCGCTCTGATCACTTCCTAGTTCCGTTCCCTGCAGCAGCAATGCTGCATGGGAGCGGAACTAGGGAGGGAAATTCAAAAAAAAAAAAAAAAAAAAAAAACGTTGCACAAAACACATTTTATATTATATATATATGCGCATATATATATACACCGGTATATATATATATATGTATGCATATATATATATATATATATATATATATATATATATATGCACACACACATATATCTATATATAATATATAATGCATGAATTATAATCTAATCAATAATCTAATTTTATTATATATATTATATATTAAATAATAAAATAATATTATTGATTCGATTATAATTCACGTGTTTGTGTTTCAAATTTATCACATCTGGGATGTCTACTAGAGTCTTATTTTGGTCAGGTTTAAGTCAGTAATTACTAAGAATTGTAGGCCTATAATACACATAATGCCAAATTTCCATGAAAAGAATTGTACCGCTTTTGGTATGTAATTCCTGACATAATCATACCGCCAGGGAGGTTAAGGGGGCAAATCCTTCCGGTCCAGAAGTGGTTAATATCACTTTAACCAGAGAAAGAAACATTTTATGAAAAAAAAAAAATGTAGGCCTCATGCACACTGGTTTATTGTAAACGCTATTTCTCTTGACAGGAGAAAATCAGCATTAAAACTTACCTACTGTAAGCTTTTCAAACCAGTTTAGGCAAGTTCAGCAGAGTTTGGTGTTTGGGTGTTTATTTAGTTGGCCAGAATTTGTATTTATTCTGGCCAGTGAAATGAATAAACGCTGAAGTGCTGAACGCTGCTAGCGCTTAGGTGTGTTTAGACGCGTTTGAGGTTTTTATGCCCATAAGCTCCTCCACTTAGCATGATATTTCTGCATTCAGGAGGAGGAGGATCTTTGACTGCCTCTAAATGCTGCTGTTTCGAGATGTCATTCATGGAACATAGCCTGGGTTCACACAGGTGCATGCTGAACACCGCATGCGATTTGCACCAAAAACGCACCGCATTCCTGTGCACATCACATGTGATGTCTGTGCGATGCGATTTCAGCCATATATTTTGTATGGCTCAAATTGCATCACATTTGCACCAAAATGTTGTTAGACCCTTTTTTTCTCCACACCTAATCGCATTGCATGGGTGTGAACACCCATGCGATGCGATTCTGGCAAGCGCACTGCATTTTGCAATATGTTTCAGGGTCTTGTTTGTGGAACATGAAGCCCTGTTGACATTGTGCCGATTTGGCATGCGATTTGTCATGTCGAATCACATGTTAAATCGGAGCCTATTGCCGGCAACGGCACCGGTTCACAATGAGGGTGGGTTTGAAATCATTCAGCTGAACTTGCCCGATTTAAAACTCGCATGTCAGTGCGACTTCGAGGGCGATTTGACAGACATCTGTATGTGTTCATGCAACAGATGTCTATTGAAATCGCTCTGAAGTCGCCAAAAGTAGCACAGAAACTACTTTTGGGAATCTGTGGGGTGCCACAAAGTCAGGGCTTCACCAATTCGGACAGTGACGCGACCGGAAATAGGCTCTGATTTGGCATGCGATTTGACATATCAAATCACATTTCAAATCTGCCCAATGTGAACGGAGGCTTAACGTTCCATGAATAACACCCCCGAAACAGATTGCAAAATGCAGTGAGCTTGACAGAATCGCATTGCATGGGTGTTCACACCCAAGAGATGCGATTTTGATGTGGGGAAAAAAGGGTCCACATTTGCAGCAAAATGTTGTAGGACCCTTTTTCCCCTGCACCTAAATCTTATCGCATGGGTGTGAACACCCAAGTGATGCGATTCTGGCAAGCTTTGCGTTGTGGGAAAGTCGGAGTTACTAAAATAGCAGAGAGGTGATTTTTAGCTAAAAATGCCAAAAAAAGCTACTGGTGTTATTATAACGTCCAGTGTGCATGAGGTCTTAATCATAATGCTCACAATGGCAAGCACTCATTGGTCAGTGGCGGTGCAACCATGTTACTATGCTGACCAATGAAAGGCACTCCTGCTTTCTGGGATACCTTACCGAAAGTAGAATCCTCATTGGTCAGCATGGTCAAGTGGCTGTGCTGATAAATAAGGGCTTGGCATTGGAAGCATTACACTGGATACCCATTCTGGGGCTGTGTATTGCAGGGCATCACAGCCACTATATGCAGCGTGAATTGGAGGGGTGGGCAGGATTTTTTAAGTTAGTTCACCTTTTCATTTTTCTTGAAATGGTGCACTTACCCTTTAAGTAACCAGCTGAAATAATGTTGTGGGAGAAGCTCGCTGCCCAGCTGTCTTTGGGACTTGATGAATGTTGTATGGCACACACCACAATGCATGGCATGGGTTACCTTGCATCATGGTAACCTGTAAGTCTAAACCCCTTCTCTCTTTTTTTTTTTTTGTTTTGTTTTAATAAATGCACTGCCCCACAATGCACATCTTGCTCCCATCTGTGGATTGTGATGGATTGGGGCTCTATTTAACCACTTGCCGACCGCTCACTGAGCTGGTACTGCGGCAAAGTGGCTCGTTCCCGTCCAGCGACGTAGACTTACTTCGCTGGACTCCTCCCCTTGTGGACGGCGTGTGCCGGCGTGGAGGCTCGCTCAGGCTGTATTCAGTCCCAGTGGGAGTCGGGCCAGGGGAGGAGCGGTGGTGATCACCGTCGCTCTTCCCCGATCGTCGGGGAATCGAGTGTGGAGATCCGCCTGCTTGTGTAAACAAAGCGGGCGGATCTCCTAAGTGACAGACAGTGACAGATTGCAGGGTTCAGCATAGCTGAACCTGCGATCTGTCCCTGTGTCACTCAGTCACCTCCCCCACACACGTTAGTAAGCACCAGGCATACATTAACCCCTCCCTCTCCAATAAAATTAACCCCTTCCCTGCCAGTGTCATTTTTACAGTAACAGTGCATATTTATAGCACTGATTACTGTAGTAATGTCACTGGTACCCCCAAAAGTGTCAAAAATGTCAGTCAAGGGTCCGATCTGTCCGCCGCAATGTCGCAGTCCCGCAAAAAAAATCGCAGATCGCCCCCATTACTCGTTAAAAAAGAAACAGAAATCTTTCCCTTAGTTAGTAAACGCAACAACTTTTGCGCAAATCAATCAAAATATGCTTATTGTGATTTTTTTTTACCAAACATAGGTAGCAGAAAACAAATTGGCCAAAAATTTCAAAAAATTTAGATTTTTACATTTTTTTTGGGGGGGGGGGGGGGAATTTCATATAAAAAAATGTGAAAAATATTGTTATTTTTTCAAAATTTACGCTCTTTTTTTGTTTATAGCGCAAAAAGTAAAAATCGCACAGGTGATCAAATACCACCAAAAGAAAGCTCTGTTTGTGGGAAAAAAAGGACGTAAATTTTGTTTGGGTATGGCGTCGCATGACCGCGCAATTGTCAGTTAAAGTCGCACAGTGCCGAATCGCAAAAAGTGGCCTGGACGTAAGACAGCAAAATCCTCCGGTGGTAAAGTGGTTAACATAAATGGCACCATAATTCATTTTAAGACCAATCGTCCATTGCTAGGCATTGTGATATCACACATTACCCACAAAGAGCATTTGTAAAGCTGCCCTTACACTAATTTATTTTCATACATTCATGGTAAGTTGCAGTAACATGCATCAAAATGTACATTTTACTATGCATTACTATGTCACACAGAATAAAGGGCAGTGCATTGCAGTGGTATTCATTTTGAATGGTCCCCACAGTTTGCATAAGCAGCACACTACAAATCACCCACATCTCTAAAGTTTTGAACCATCTTTGTGTTGTAGTGTGGTGACACACACACACACACACACACTACAGATAAAAATATTTATTTGAAAAATTACGATTTTTCACAAAAATTGAAAAACATTTTAAAGACCTGTAAACAGAAAACAATAAATAAAATAATGCATTGTTTAAACAAAAGTAATTCCATTCCTGCCCTACAGGTTCATGGTATAAGGCAATTTCAAATTTGTTATTCAGCTCTGCCCCCTTGTGGATAAAAACAGGAAAAACAATAGAGTTTCACAACTCTAGGGGATACCTTACAAATACATATGCACTTATACAGTAAGACATCAATTGCCAGAAATAGATACATTTACACAACACAATCACAGCTGTAATTCTGACACCTTTCAAGAGTAATGCAGTTCAGGTGGTTGGAAAGGTTTTTAGTTCCGCATTCTCTTTGTCTTGTGGTTTCCCTTGTTCTGCTTATGAACCTAGGACCTCTGTAGATCTCAGGATAGCTATAGGTAAGTGAATGGTCTCCTCTGCATTGCTTCAATCTTAAAGCTCTGGACAATCCTAGATTTATAGATTTGCTGCTCTATCCTCCGTGTACAAAAAGAGATATCATCATGTTAGGTAGCCCACTGACATCTACAGAAAAAGATCTGAATAGCGCTCAATAAACCCTCCATCCATGAAACATCCATCAGTTATGACTTCCAATGGATCTGTCAAATATAGAAAAATATATAAGGATGTTCCAGAAGTGTATTTAGGTTTATTTTAAAAGTAAAAGTCAAAACACACAGGCTTATGCTCAAGTTGTAATTGTAACAGACATGATGTAACAACTGATTCCACAGCTCCAATGTTTATCCGACAACTTCACCCTTCTGGGACATCTTCTCTCTCCTGGTCAACTCATGATCGGGGGAGTAGAGGACCCATCTCATTTACCCATGGGTACCCTTTATTATGATATGTTTCTATTTATACCAACAAGGGGATTTCTATCTCATTTGTCCCTTTCTATTGTTTAACTCTATTTATGCAGTTATTTTGGGCATGCGCTTCCACTGGTTTTGTTACTCTTATTTTAAATTCTATATTTATTTTTTTTCCTTTCTTATTGATTTGGGATACATACATACATACACTTATATATGGCTCTATAAAAGTTCTCATCTAGTATTCTATAAAAAGAGTAGTAGTTACCCCTCTAATGACTTTTGGTTGTTTCTCATATGAGTGTTTGTTGCTAGCACTGGTTCCATTTGGGGAGTGTGCGGCCGTTATTGGGCTATCATGGTAGTATTTGGACATGTAATGGGTTTTTAGGGTTAAATATATAACTTTATCTTTATATCTATATTTATATTTATTTATTTAAATTTACATATAATGGATCCATTAATGCCTTATTGCGGTTTAGCTCCTCCTTTTGTACAAATTGGGATTTGTGGCTTTTGCTGATGATGATATCTGGACAGCGGAATTGTTATGGCCGTTCTTTGTTCCTTTCGTTTGAATATTTGTTCTCATATCCCTTCTTGTGTACAAGGTGGTCCATGTGATGTATATACTGTACATCACGCATCATGAATGTGAAAGGTATTGTGGCTTTAACATGTATTTTGTGTATCATAAAATCTTTCATTTATGTACAGTATCTCACAAAAGTGAGTACACCCCTCACATTTTTGTAAATATTTTATTATATCTTTTCATGTGACAACACTGAAGAAATTATACTTTGCTACAATGTAAATGTAGCAATATTTCCAGGCATTGGGCCTGATGTGGGTCTGCCATTGTTACCGGTGACACTTCCAACACATTTAAGTTGTGAACCCAGGTGTGAGAACTGAGACAATGACCATTCCGGCATCTTTGGTTTGTTTTGTTTATTGTATATTGGGTATGGGAGAAGGTAATGAGTGGGATACTCCTCTGGCTCGACTTGGTTTATCTGGGACACTGTACAGAAAAATGCCCGTTGGCGCTGTTCTGACGCCAGCCGAATGCCGGCCAACGCTTCCTGGCGCTTGAAGATACTTAATCTGCTCAAAAGTGCTAGAACTCTGACTTTAACAGGTTTGTTAACTCAGAAGATCTAGGACTGTAGTACATTTGACTCCTGACACTCTATTTAGCTCTGAAGTCCAGTGAACAACTCCCTCCAGCCCTTCACTGACTGAGATAGCTCCTTGTAACTGCTTGTGCTTGCTGCAACTCTTAACGCTGTACACTTTACACTGTACACTGTATACTTTAACTCTTCAGGGCCCAACTGCTGGCACCCCCTTTACACTTCAGGGTCCTTTGACCAGGCTCCCCCTCTAAAACTTCAGGGTCCTCTGACTAGGCACCCCCCTTTACACTAGCTGCTCCTGAATCCCTTGGACCTTCTCTGGAGTGGTCCCCTCTACACTAGGCAGACCCCCAGGGGCAGTTCTCACGACCTTGGAAGGCTTTCCTGGAACTGGACCCCTCTTGCTCCACTGGTCCTCAGCACGCTGGATCCCTTCTGCAACTCAGCTCAGCTCTCTCTCTGCACTCTCAGCCAAGCCACCCGAGACACCAGATCCTTCTGACAGGAGGAGAGACAGCCGTACTCTCCCTCCTGGGACTCTGCTTCCTGCCAAAGACGCTGTGTCATGCGTTCCCTCCAAACTTATACCCACTCCCAGAATCCTCTGCGGCAGAATCTGCCTTCTGGGGTAGATACAAGCCTGAATGGGCTACTGATTGGGTTTCCTCCACTACCCAATGAGAATCCTCTCACGGAGCCAGTGGGGAAACTCCCCTCTCAGTAACCACACCTGGGTGACATGACAGCCTAGCTGAAATCATGGCCCTGCTGTTAGGTAGCCAAGGCCCACTATACTTTACCTAGCACCTACGTGTAGGGTGCTACATAAAGTAGTGAGTGTAAAGCTTGTATAACAGTGTACATTTGCTGTCCCCTCAAAATAACTCAACACACAGCCATTAATGTCTAAACCGCTGACAACAAAAGTGAGTACACCCCTAAGTGACAATGTCCAAATTGGGCCCAACTAGCCACTTTCCCTCCCCGGAGTCATGTGACTGATTCGTGTTACATGGTCTCAGGTGTGAATGAGGAACAGGTTTGTTAAATTTGGTGTTATCGCTCGGCAACCAAGTGAGAAGTACAAAAACAAGTGGGTCTTGCCTACAGTCAAGCATGGTGGTGGGAGTGTCATGGTCTGGGGCTGCATGCGTGCTGCCAGCATTGGGGAGCTACAGTTCATTGAGGGAACCATGAATGCCAACATGTACTGTGACATACTGAAGCAGAGCATGATCCCCTCCCTTCGGAGACTGGGCCACAGGGCAGTATTCCAACATGATAACAACCACAAACACACCTCCAAGACGACCACTGCCTTGCTAAAGAAGCTGAGGGTAAAGGTGATGGACTGGCCAAGCATGTTTCCAGACCTAAACCCTATTGAGCACCTGTGGGGTATCCTCAAACGGAAGGTGGAAGAGCGCAAGGCCTCTAACATGCACCAGCTCCATGATGTCGTCATGGAGGAGTGGAGGAGGACTCCAGTGGTAACCTGTGAAGCTCTGGTGAACTCCATGCCCAAGAGGGTTAAGGCAGTGCTGGAAAATAATGGTGGCCACGCAAATTATTGACACCTTGGGCCCAATTTGGACATTATAACTTCGGGGTGTACTCACTTTTGTTGCCAGCGGTTTAGACATTAATGGCTGTGTGTTGAGTTATTTTGAGGGGACAGCAAATTTACACTGTTATACAAGCTGTACACTCACTACTTTACATTGTAGAAAAGTGTCATAATAAAATATTAACAAAAGTGTGAGGGGTGTACTCACTTTTGTGAGATACTGTATGTCTGTATGCTACTAAGTTGCAGATAGTCTACATATATATTTTTTGTTTTTCTGTGTTTTTTTTTTCTCTTTTTTCTTGTTTTTTTTTTTCTTACATGCATTTTTATTTACATATTTTATTAGTATTTTGTTGATCATTTTTTTGTCTCTTGTTCCTGTATGATACTTACTTTTTATACTATTTTTGGATTATGTGTGAATATGTTCTTTATACAAAAGTTTTTATTGGGAGCATGGAATGATCACACAATTAGTTGGCAATTGAAAACGCATGTGGTGTGATGTGTGGTTTTTCCTCGAGCCCATAACTTAAATAACATATATTTTTGCTATATCCATGTTGTGAACAAGCAAGGTGTGTTATGTGAAACGTTAACCTGTCTACCTGTCTGTCTGGACTGACGATGAATTAACCAGGTCTACGTCGCTTGCCTGGGAGGAGCTAGGGGGCAAGCGCGCACCGCCGGCGGCGTGCTCCCGCCCCCGATCGTCAGCGGGGAAGCCAAGGCGTGTGTCAGGCGGCTTCGATTGCCGCCTGACACAGCGGTCGCTCCCAGCAGAGAGAGAAGGACGGTCAGGTGTTGTACACACAGCCGACCATCCTTATCCTGGAAATGATCACAGAGCTCATTCTTCTATATAGGATCACCGTCCTTCTATATAGGATCACATGTCTCTATGGTCATCTCAGAAGCCACGCCCCCCCCCCCTACAGTTAGAATCACTCCCCTAGGGTCACATTTAACACCTTGATCACCTATACTGTTAACCCCTTCCCTGCCAGTGCCATTATTACAGTAACAGTGCATATTTTTAGCATGTCCTACATAGTAGAACCGTGTGATCACAGTTTCTACACAGGGGAGAATGACAGGCAGCTTGTTTACACAAGCAGCCTGCCTTTCTCCCTCTCCCCCGATGATCGCAGAGTGACCGGCGGACATCGGGTCCGCGGTTACACGCGCGGGGGGGGGTGTCTGTTACCACGCGGGAGCGCGCCGCCGCCGGCACGCGCTTGCTCCCCAGAGCCTCACAGGCTAGTGACGTACCCCTACGTCACTCTGCCTGTGAGGGGCTGACCGCCGCAGTATATCTACTTGCGGCGGTCGGCAAGTGGTTAAGAATGCTCAGATAGATGTCTCAAAGGAGACATTAAAAGGTAACTCCACTTTCGTGAGGAAACAGAATAGCAAATAAAGAAAAAATAATATAGCGTATACAATTGCGACACAAGTCATATTGTAAGTGAATGTTATTAAAAATGACCTTTCCCTTTCAATCTGCAGCTCTATAATTTTCTGAAAGGCAATGGAATATGGCTACCTGGAGCTGTTCTGTACACAGAATGTGTACTAACCACACCCCAGAAACATTTCCTGCTTGTGTGATTGGTTCACCAATGTTCTCAGAAGCCTAAGATACAAGTCAGATTTCTGGCATCCCCTGCAACAAAAATGTTATTTTTGGTGAGATACTCCCAATGGGAACACATCTAAAGGGATTCAGGAACAGCAGTTTTCTTGTGCTCTGCAGTTGCACAGCTAATAGATAATTATGAAACCACTCCCATTAGACCCACTTAGCACAGAGGAACAGAGGAAAAAAAACAGCTATTATACATTGGTGTTATGCTTTAAAGTGGAACTTTAGTCAGAAAATTATGCCCTGCTAGATCACTTCAGGCTGGGCCCTTTTGCAGGTATAGCTATGTAAAACATTAAAAATAAGTGTCTATACTGTTTAAAATCCAGTAATACACTGCCTAACCCTGCTTTGCACATGCTCAGTTGCTCTCCACTTTTAGGCATTTTTAGGCACTGCCGAGTTTGTAGAGGCCGATCTGCTGACAGCCTTATAGTGGAATTAAACCATCCTATCCTATACAGCCAAGGAAGGTGCTTCAGTTCGATCTGCAACTGCCATGGTGCTGAACATGTGAAAAGTTATGACACCAGCTATTTTTATGGTTTGACAGTTTGGTTGAGGACACAAGCAAATGTGACAGTTAGCAATCCCAAAATGGCAGCCTCCAGCAAGTTCTGCTTTAAATCATTTGATGATAAAACACATTTGCGAGGCAAAGCGAGACATACATGCACAGAATTACACAACAAAAGATCGAGGGGTTTAGCCACTCCCACAGCCACAGGTTCACCCAGAGAGAGAAGTTATTCTCCCATTTTTGTTTTAAACCCCTACTGGCTACATGAGCCTGTCTTCTGAAGTTTAGGTATGGCAACCTTTACAAGCTCGACCAATGTAAGTACGAATGTGCCCTCATTCGTAGTAGGCATTGCTACTACAGTGATCTCCACTAGCTTCTGGGTCCCTTCTTGCTGCTTAGTGATGACAAAAGGTTGCTCGCTCTTTATGGGTGCTTTTCAAAGAACTGTTTGCATTTTTCCAATGAATACAAAATGTTCTATAAATGAATGAGGTGCAGATTGTGACAGTCAACATCCTACTTCTCTCTGAAAAAATGGAGCGCATTCCCTTATCGCCATCTGTCGTGCAGAGTGAGAGTCCTTCTGTGTTCACAATGCAGCAGGGCAGCCAGTCAGCACAGGACCTGGAAACAAGTAAAGTAGTAATTCCTACTACAGTTATATATTATCCAGGTTTCATGGGATCTCACAGGTATGGCACATCAATACTCATGGAATTCCAGTCGGTTTGTTTCAAATTGCAAATTTTGACCCAAAACTTGTCCCTAAAGAAGTGCTGCCATATTCAGACCTTTTAGCTTGCCAGTAAAATAATGTATGGGCTTTTACTGGAACTCACATAGACAGCAGAAAATCCACTAAGGGTCCTTTCACACGGTGCGCCGTCCGACGAGCTCCGTTCTGCTCAGCGGGGGATTGATCCGCCGAACCCCATTGAGCAGGCAGATGACAGCTTCGTCTCTGCTCTGTGTGCGCAGATGGAGCTGTCAGATCCTCACTGTCCTCTATGGGGAGATCGGATGAGAACGGACCACCTGTCCATTCTCATCCGATCCGCCAGACGGATGGAAAATAGGGTCTCCGTCCGTCCGGATTTCACAGACAGGATCGGTTAGGAGAGCAGCGGGTGTCAGCGGACAAGTCTCCGCTGACATGCGCTGCCTCATAGGGATCATAGGGATGCATGGAGCATCCGAAAACTGACAGGCGGATGGGATCGCCCGTATGAAAGGACCCTTATGCAGTTTATGCAGTGCATATGAAAACACATAAGACAAGGTCATGGAAGTTTCCAACTATGATCTGAAACTTCATCTTAGATCAAGATATAAAGTTTTGGAAAGCTGAAAAGATACCATCTAGCAGGCTCAATATGCGCAGGATGCGACTAAAGCACTACATTCCAAAAAACACACATTTTACATGACTGTATAAAAGACAATTTTGCTTTATTGTGGGAAGACAACATCAACTTTCTTAATATTAGCAGCATTATCCATTAAAATTATCAGAAAGTTTAGGAAAATTCCCTTCTTGAATGTAAATTATAGGTGTCTTCACATTGTAGCAGGTGAGTAGTGGTTTCTACATGTTTAGCATACTGCGTCTTCAGGAAACACATGACTCTGATGCACACATCCACTTACTGTAATGTGGGTACTCAGACACCTCAAGTTCTCACAAGAACGGGACCCCCCAACCACTCAGGTCCACCTAAGGAGAAGCAAGGTCTGGGCCGCAGGAAAATATAGGGAAGTGTTCTTATACTGATACTGTGATGGAACCGGATACCCTGACTGGGTATCTTCGTCAAGAAGCTGCTTCCTAAGCTCTGGAACACGAGACCCGTGAATCTGTCTATAGTTACCCCAAGAACTAGGCAGTACCAGTTTTGGAGTAAACCAGAATAAGAATTGTTTATTCAAACACAGGCACACAGAGATATACACTCTGGGACAATCCCCCCTAGCAGCCAATCCACATACACATATACATCCCATGATAGGTTGATCTTAAGGCAGACAGTAACAATAGAACAATGGGAGACAGGCACTTAACAATAATAAACCCCACCCCACCTCACTATCTATCAAGGGTCTATGAGAGACTCCAACAATATTCTAGCAATCTGAAAAGTAAAATTGCTTATCTTCATATATTTCTTGAGGGATATTGTTCAGAAATATTATTCTCCCAAGTGAAAGAGGCCCTTCATTCTTTCAACACAAACCACACATATAGAACCCAGGATAAACGGGGTAACACGAAATGCGGTGTGGTTGTACAGCGAGTCTGATTAGTGCAGACCTGGCTGGAATTCTTGGTCACCCTGTGCCCTTAATAGACACAGGGTGACTTACAAAAAAGAGGGGCCGGGGAAGCTGGACAAGGAGTTTCCCGACCTCTCTAAAATAATCTGGGTTCCACTAGCCCCCCACCCAAAGTGACTCCTGTCACAGATACTTCTCAAAAATCAGCGAATCAGAGTAACTATAAAAGGACACACTGAAGTTAGGGAAGTAAGATGAAGATTACCATCCAAGGGTGTATATTTATGAACACCCATGTTTGCATTGGGCGAAAAAAAAAATCCAAATTAAATTTACTTACCACAATGTGGTTGCAAACAGGCATGGAATACTGATAATACTCTGTATACAGCTTCTCTGGTGCTGTTAGGAGGATTGATGCCAATAAGATCCTTAAAAGTGGTAATTCATCCCGAGATTCCTCATAAAAAGAAAACTGATCATGGTGAAGATCGTTTTAACAAATGGTTTATTGAGGCAAACAGGGGTATACTCACAAACATAATAAAAAACTCGCATGAAACAACAGATGACGCTGTGATTGACAGCGAAATGCGTCTAGCGATTGGCCGAGCAGATTGTCACGTGACTTCCGGCCGGTGGAGCGCACGCTGCGGGAGCAGCTAACCACCGCGCCAAGCTTTTGTTTCATGCAAGTTTTTTAAAGAATGCTGTTTAAAATCCATACCAGACCCGTACATTTTTTAAAAGAACCCCATGCCAAAAAAAAAAAAAAAAACATTGGGGTCCCACCAAAATCCATACCAGACCCTTATCCGAACATGCAGCCTGTCAGGTCAGGAAAGGGGGCAGAGATGAGCGAGCACCCCCCTTCCTGAACCATACCAGGCCACATGCCCTCAACATGGGGGGTGGGTGCTCTGGGGCAGGAGGGTCCCCCCACTCCAAAGCACCTTGTCCCCATGTTGATAGGGACAAGGGCCTCATCCCGACAACCCTGGGCTGTAGTTGTCGGGGTCTACGGGTAGGGGGCCCCGATGGCACCGCCCCTTTCTGTCGTCACATGACGTCATGTGAGGTCAACCGGGTCGCCCGCCCCTTGTTAATATAAGAACTGTCAAAGCCGAAGAGAGGACATACGGCTTAGGAGGCGCAGCGTTTTTTGCAATTTTTCTATTTTTAAGGTCAGTGGACATCGTGCTGGACATTTTTAGGGACAATTTTTTTTTTTTTAATAAATGACTTGTCAAAAACTGTTTCCTGTGGTTTTTACGCAGTTTTTTTTAACATTTGTCTATTGCCGGGCAATTGCTGGCATTCTTTATTTTTTTTTTAACAGCACTTTATCTCTACATTCATCTGTCAGTGGGGAATGACTCATGGTTGTTAAGGACGTGGGTGGCCGGCTTCCTCGCCCACTGCTTAACAACCAGCTATTTCTTCACACAGAATTTGAATCGGTCGATCGTTTTTTGACCGATTCCAACTCTAGTCGTTCTGAAAAATTGGATTATGTTAGAAAATGTATAAATAAAACAAATTTTAATGAAAATGAAACAAAAAGTAATGAAAATGAAAAAAAAAAACTAAACTAATTCCAAAACCAAACTAAACGAACTCCATAACAAAACAAAATTAGTAACATAACAAATCTATCCGAAACTAAACAAATGTTTCCATTCTGAACATGTCTGCTGGAGAGGTACAATAATGAGTGTCTGCAGGCAACAGTGAAGCATGGTGGAGGTTCCTTGCAAGTTTGGGGCTGTGTTTCTGCAGAGTTGGAGATTTGATCAGAATCAATTGTGTCCAATGCTAAGAAATAGAGGCAGATACTTTTCTATCATGCCATACCATCAGGGAGGCATGTGATTAGTCCCAAATGTATTCTACAGCAGGACAACAACCTTAAACATACAGCCAATGTCATTTAGAACTATTGTCAGTGTAAATATGAGCCAGGAATATTGGAAGTGAAGGTTTGGCACCCACAGAGCCCTGATCTCAACATCATTGAGTCTGTCTGGGATTACATGAAGATACAGTAGGATTTGAGGCAGCCCATATCCACAGAAGATGTGTGGTTAGTTCACCAAGATGTTTGAAATAACCTACCTGCTTAGTTCCTTCAAAAACTGTGCGCAAGTGTACCTAGAAGAATTGATGCTGTATTGAAGGCAAAAGGTGGTCACTCCAAATATGGATTTGATTTAGATTTCTCTTCTGTTCATTTACTTTCTATTTTGTTATTTGTTAAAAATAAACTATTAGCACTTATTTTTCTAAAAGCATTCCTAATATACAGCATTTTTCACACCTGCCTAAATTTTTTGCCCAGTACCGTATATGAATTTTGTTCTAGATTTTCCCCTTGGAGCCCTCCTAAATGAAAGGGGTTTACCCTGCAAAATGGAAAATAAGGGTTGTAAAAGGTTGGAAAAGGTGCTACCTATTAAAAAGTGTATGTTACAAAGATCCTATAGATACATACTCATCATAAGAAGGATCAAAACATATAAATAAATAAATAATCCACTGGTGATAGTAAAAGTGCAAGTGCAGAAATAGAAACTATGGTTGGGTTAAGTATCCAAGCCCCTATAAAAGTGCTCACTGCCCAAAATGTTAGACTTAAATAAAGCAAAAGTGCACAAATATCGATCAGCCTGAATAGTGAGTTTCATTTACTTGCTTTTATCCAGCATTATGTACTACACCATGGGGTTTTTGTTTGTTTGAGCACCCAGATCGGGCGAACATCCTCTGGAGACCCACCTGAGCCTGCTCAATACAGACAGAGAGGACCCCCGGATTACTTTGTTTGTTTGGAGACTACCATTAACAACAGCCAATACCCTATACTGAAGGGTTGTGAAGGGTGAGTGCGATACCCAGTGGGCATCACGGGTATAGGCACTTAATTCACCAACCTCATTCACTTACAAACCTCTTTATTTTTTCACGGGCAATGTTCCCAGCACTTTAATAATAAAAAATGGGTTTTTTTCTTCTTTTTTATTTTTATTTTTTTTATTTTTATGCACATTGTTATTTTATGTAGAATGAAACAATTATTAAGCGACTACCCAGTACACTGATTTATTTAATTCTTGCACTGAATAATTCACTACCAGCACTGTATAAATACATTTTATTACAATTTGTGCACTTTTGCTTTATTTAAGTCATACAACTAACATTTTGGGCAGTGAGCACTTTTATAGGTGCTTGGATACTTAGCTCAACCATAGTTTCTATTTCTGCACTTGCACTTTTACTATCACCATTGGATTATTTATTTATTTATATGTTTTGATCCTTCTTATGATGAGTATGTATCTATAGGATCTTTGTAACATACACTTTTTGATAGGTAGCACCTTTTCCAACCTTTTCCAACCTTTATTTTACACTTTACCCTTGCATCCCAGGGGTGGTTGGTGGCAGCTTACACTTGTACATATATAACTACTTATCTCATATATTCCATAGCGCTGGTCGCCTTCTTTTTTAATTACCCTGCAAAATGTGTTGAGGCATTAACAAGGTGGTCTTGGGACTCCTTTTATATACCACATACTGTGTGTGATATGGACTAAACATGCGGAAGTCCATTGTGTATGGAATTTTAATTTTATTATTGTTGTATTTTAGTCAGTGATGTACAGCTTCATCTTTTTAAGGCGTATGGTAAAGGGTCTAATAAAGGATGGCAATACATTATCTGAAAAAGATTTTAATTGTGAGCACCTGAAAAGTCCAAAATGTCCTCCTTTTGTGATTCTTTCTAGTCAAAAGGATGTGGTACATATAAATGCTCTCTCAATAAATTTACTCCCTGCGAGTGACTCATAAACCTGACAAGGCATTTAAGAGGTGATTCCTCCTTTTTTTTTTAAGCCTGACAGGTTACAAGCTTCAACATGGTTTTATACAGTGCTACAATCATTACCCCTAAGGGCTCATTAAAAACAATAATACTAATCTCAGCATTTCTGCAATGTATGTACCAGTAGCTCAGGAATAACAGATACAACCTTTAGTACTTGGAAATATTCAAATAGTATACATAAATATATAAATAAATCCATAGGTGTATACAAGATATATAAAAATATATGTATTCCAAGAATATAAAAAAATATGTATTATATAAAAAAATAATGTTTATTTTTACTAACATGCTTGTTTTAGACCTAGGTAGAGGGATACATGTTTTTGAGGAAGAGAGGTATTTAGTTAAAGGAGAAGTATAACCAAAGCTATTTTGGCTCTACTTCTCCTATGGGTCACAGGAGTCTATTTCATTCTGTCAGTTGACGTCACAGAGCTGATCCAGACTCTGAAAAGATCCTGACCATACGATGCCTGGGCTGGCAACTGGCTCAGCCTCTCAGCGAGCCACTAAGAGCCTGATTTAGCCGCTCCCGCCCCCTCCACATCTCAGCGCTCCAGTGAGTGCTGGAAGGGCAGAGCAGAGAGCTGGAGACTGATAGTCACCAGCTCTCTGCAACCTATAGACCGAGAGCTGAGCAATCAGCAATATCTTAGAAGCACCAGGGGACAGATTCAGCATCAGCCCCATGCACACTGGGGGATTTGGCCATTTCTCCTAGACGTCTTTCCTCCTGGCAGCAGCATTTTGGCAATAAATAACGATTGATGCTTGTAAATGCGTTAAGGTGCATTTAGGCGCCTCAAGCACGTGGGCGTTAATTAATTTATTCTGCCAATTAACATACATTTAGATGCGTTTACATGCATCCTGCATTTTTTTCCAGCCAAATCACTGTTGTTCCTGGCCATGCTGGCAGTGGGTTTTTTTTTCTGCTATCTAAATGCTAAACAAAGCATCTATCTAGTGTAGATATCATAAACGGACAGTAGATGGCAGCAGAGTACTAATCAGTATTAAAACAAAATTGGAAAAACAATACCAAATGTTAAGTTAATATATATATATAAATATATATATATATATATATAAATATATATATATATATATATATATATATATATACACACACACACATATATATACACACACACATATATATATATATATATATATATATATATATATATATATATATATATATGGAACTATATATATATCAAAAAGGGTAAACCTTTACGTTTGTGCATAATTGTGTAGGACTATAAGAAAACCCCCAAAAAAAGGGGTCCTAAAGGAATTTAGATACTAATTTTTAATTCTTCAATTAAGCCTTTGGGGCCACGTTATCTAAAGAAGAAAATCAAGTCGTTTTCACACTGATAACATTTGGGGAACCTTTCTGATTTAGTCTGAAGTGTTTGGGACAGCTCAGATGCCAAACAAAAATGTCCAGTTGATTCTTGCTTATAGTCCCAAGACCTTTGTTCTACAAGCCGTTTTTGCTCCACAGACTTAGTCTGCATAGGTCTAACTGTGCAGCCCACATATAATAGGCCACATGGGCATTGTAAACAATATTCAACAAGCCTAACTGAACACGTTATGAATAGCAGTGTTTTATAAAAGGTTTCTGCTTGTGCCAAGAAGGGATTTTGGCCATGATTGATGAACTGGCAAGCTAAGCATCATCTTTTCTTGTCCTGGTATGCCCCTTGGGTGTTTAGGAAGGTAGATAAATCCTTCTGAAGCAGAGGTGTAACTAGAACCTTCAGGGCCCCGGTGCAAGAAACCATGAAGGGCCCCCAGACCCCTGGCCGGGGGCCCTTCCTTTTAAGGCTGGGGCTCTTCCACTGATCCTGGGGCCCTTTACTCTCATTGCGGGCCCTTTATTACAGTCCCGCAACGGGACCCTTTCACAAATTGTGCAGTGGGCCCCCGTCCTGTCAACTTGGGGCCTCCCCACTGTGGTGGAATGCCAGGGCTCGGTCGCAAGTGTGACCTTTGCAATCCTGGAAGTTCACCCACTGTTGCCAGTGGTTTTTATTTTTTAGTACTTTAATTGTATTATTTTTTATAATTTTATTTTATTTTTTACAATGTCACTGACTATGACTCTGTCCATTCAGAAAAGGAAGGAGCTGGTAAATTACATATTACATATTTACAGACCCCTTCCTGGTACTCTATTGTGACACATCCCCTGCAGCAGCCGGCAGGAGATGGAAGAGAACACAGTGGGGGGGGGGGGGGACCAGGGGAGCACACAGGGACCCAGAGACAGCAGAACACAGGTGAATTGCATAGGAGGAGTGGTGGGGGCAGCATACAGAGGTACCAATCTCCTCCATTTTCCTCCTGCAACTACAAGAGGAAAAAGGAGGACAGTGATTTCTCTACACGCTGTCCCCACCACCCCTCCTATCCAGGTGTACAGGGGAGCCACACAGGCCCCCTGGAGCATGGGGCCCGGTTGCAATTGCAACCCCTGCAACCCCTGTAGTTACGCCCCTGTTCTGAAGGTTTTTTTTGTATTTGAGATTTTGTTTGGTGCAATATAGTTTCAAATATACAGTATCTAACCTAGCAGAATACTATTTTGGGTCTCTCAGAGAGAACTTTTTTTTAAAGTGGTTGTATGGTTAAAAATGTTTTTTAAGCTAAAATAAAAATACTTACGTGCTTTGTGCAAGGGCACTGCCCCCAGCATCCTCTACTGGGGTCCCCTGCCAGCACTCCTGGCTCCTCCTCATCTCTTTTTGCCACCATAGGAAATCGCTTCCTATGGTGGCACTTGTGTGAGCTCGCTACCAAGTCGATCTGTGGTGTGTCTATTGGCACACACCGTGGCTCAGCCCTACCCATGCTTCCTTTTCAAAGGATTTGACTGTTTGGGATCCCGTAACTTAGGCAAGTAACTGTTTATGATCTTTTGTAAACTTTAGCCAAATATTGACAGTTATACTCAGTGGTAAAACGAACGCCTCGTGCAGATGGACATTTACCAGCTCCTTTGAGCTGAGGCAGAAAGTCCTCTGTGCTTTATGGCTCTTAGGGAGCCACATGTGCTTTATACAGCCACCAATACAAGTGAATGGCTATACATGGCTGTGTTCAAGTAAATATCAATAACTTCTGCATCAACATTTACCCACACTTGTGCATACAGCACTTCTCCCCAAATGCATCACTTTCATGTTTGGGAAAAGGCTCCATACACACATGCAGCTGAAGGTGAGAAAACAAACAGCATTTACCTGAGGACATCGCATATATCTATTCCCTTGTATTGGTGGCTGTATACAGTACATGTGGCCCCCAGGTGCTGGAAATCACTGGGGATTTTCTACCTTTAGCACACAGATGGTAGTAAACTTCCATATGTGCATGAGGTCTAATTGGCTGCATGCTTCTGGGGATGATACTATCTGTAGCAGTACCTAAAGTCTGGCCTATAA
This sequence comes from Pelophylax lessonae, assembly GCF_965119305.1. NCBI lineage: Eukaryota > Metazoa > Chordata > Amphibia > Anura > Ranidae > Pelophylax > Pelophylax lessonae. Next base: position 128,531,826 of record NC_138774.1, read on the forward strand.
CTACATTTCTGAGATATTTAGTATAGCCTTCATAGCCAGTCATATCACTTTGTGGTCATCATCCTTTGTACAGTTACATTTCAATCTATGAAACTGACTGAAAGGAACGTCTTACGTCTCAGATGACAACTGTTTTTTTTTTTTGTAAATATGAGAAACCAAAAGTGTTTTTAAAATGAAATTCTGCAATAATACAACCAAAGGAATCTGAGAATAAATCAAGATTGGATAACACCAAAATGTACCATCCACAATATCTGAAAATTGTGTTGAATAAGGGTTAGCATTGCAATATGATATGAATGCAGTAACACTTTCTAGAGACCAATTCCAACTGATGCCAACGTCATCAATGTAACAACCATAAAAGAGCGGGTGTTTTGAAAAAGGACTATGTTTCTTGAATATGCTGGGCCTCCCAGAAATCCATGTGAATGTTTTCATAGCTCAGTACAAAATTTGACCGATTTCTGTACAGGTTATTTGAAGGTAAAAACAGTTCATAAATTAAAAATAGTTGTGTTCAAGGGGGAATTTAGTATATGTCACTAAGAATTTGGTTAGTAGTGGATGAAGTGTTCAGATGACCAAAAAAAAAAAAAAAATAATGTCAATGAGACCAACTTCATGCAGTATAAAAAGAGTTTTTCCCTATGACAAAACGCGTCAGAGGCCACACCAGTGCCACATGACTTCATCACACCAAGAAGTTTGAGATTGGCCATCTTTATATATCCTCTCCATAGATGTCCATACTTAAGGGGCAATATGCATGTTATTTAAAAAGGTGACCCTATCTAGTGTACTGAATGATTTAGTGCATTTATTTTGTGAGTTTTACTTTAATCTGGTAAATAAAGCTTTTTAATACTACACCACGGAGGTCTTTATTTTTTCTCTTTCCTGCTAAGTGGAACGGTTCCTGAGGTGCAGAGTGGCATGAGACATGTCTTATCTGCGGGAGGATTGCTGCAGTGACTCGACCCAGGTGTCCGGGGAAGCGCTTCCGTTGACCTTACCATTGTGTGGGTTGACCTTTAAACCACTTGCCAACCGCCGCACGACTATATACTGCGGCGGTCAGCCCCTTCTGGGCAAAGTGATGTATCCGTATGTCACTTGCCCACGTGCCTCTAGGGGGCAAGCTCGCGCACCGCCGGAGGCGCGCTCCCGCCCCTGCTCGTTTTCTGACATCCCCGCGCGAGTGACCGGCGGCTCCGATGTCCGTCGGCCACTCACGATCTCCCGCTGGAGAGGGAGAAAGGCAGACGGCTGATGTAAACCAAGCCGCCTGTCATTCTCCCTGATGTAACTGCAGAGACTATGCGATCCTGCTATGTAGGAATGTATGTCTCTGTGGTTACATCACAAGCCATGCCCCCCCACAGTTAGAATCACGCCCCTAGGGATACATTTGACCCACTGATCACCAATAAAGTTAACCCCTTCCCTGCCAGTGTCGTTTTTACAGTAACAGTGCATATGTATAGCACTGATTACTGTAGTGATGTTACTGGTACCCCCAAAAGTGTCAAAAATGTCAGTCAAGGGTTCGATCTGTCCGCCGCAATGTCGCAGTCCCGCAAAAAAAAAAAATTGCAGATCGCCGCCATTACTAGTTAAAAAACAAGCCAATAAAAATTACATAAATCTTTCCCGTAGTTAGTAAACGCAATAACTTTTGCGCAAATCAATCAAAATACGCTTATTGCAATTTTTTTTACCAAAAATATGTAGCAGAAAACAAATTGGCCTAAAATGTTAAAAAATTTGGATTTTTACATTTTTTTGGGGAATTTCATATAAAAAATGTGAAAAATATTGTTATTTTTTCAAAATTGTCGCTCTTTTTTTGTTTATATCGCAAAAAGTAAAAATCGCACAGGTGATCAAATACCCCCAAAAGAAAGCTCTGTTTGTGGGAGAAAAAGGACACCAATTTCATTTGGGTACAGCGTTGCACGACCGCGCAATTGTCCGCTAAAGTCACGCAGTGCCGAATCGCAAAATAGGCCCTGGTCTTTGAGCAGCCAAATCCTCCGGGCTTAAGTGGTTAAGGTAAGATGCAGCAGTGACAGAAAGTGGGACACAGCGGTGGAGAACTTTCTTCTCTTTTTTTTGCACAGTCTTTGGAGCACGCATGTAAAAACGCATCACCTAAATTGTGAAACTACACAGTTTAAAAAGGAAGATTGTGGACTATTATTTAAATAAGGACTGCTGCACAGTAATTATTTATTTGTGGTTATACTATTGAGTATAGGACAGTCAGAGTAATAAATACTCCTCCTACAAGCTTTAACCAGACACAGATAGAAGTCACAAGACAGTTATATACTGCTGATGAGAAAAGGTATTTAGCAGTTTAAATTTACGTGTTCTGTATACTCTGAGAGACCAGATTTAGTGAATGCAGGGTCCTGGGTTTAGTAACACTTTAAAGTGTTACTAAACTCACAACAGTAAAATCAGTCTGCATATGCAGTAAAGCATGCTTGTTATACTCACTGTGGAACCTAAGGGGTTAATCCTCTGCATTGTGTACAAAGACTGCTTGATCCTGTCTTCTCTGATCCTCCCCTTCTTCCACTGTCTCTGATCCATCTCCAGATAGTACAGAGCATCGGGGGCACTCCACACATGCTCAGTTTGGTGTGTATTGCTAGAGAGTTTCTTTTTTTCCTTGGGAGAGTGCATGTGATCGGCACAGGGCCAACCAGCACTGTCCAGACAGAATGTCAGGGGTCTTACAGCCTTGGAGGACATTCAGAGTAGAATACAAAATCCTCCTACAAGCTTTAACCAGACACTGATAGAAGTCACAAGACTGCTATATACTGCTGATAAGAAAATGTATCTATCAGTTTATATTTACTAAAATAATTGCATTTCCATGTGCTGTGTACTGTGGGAGACCAAATATAGTAAATGCAGGCTCCTGGGTTTAGTAACACTTTAACCACTACCTCAGAAGAAGGCTTTATTCATTCTCAGTAAGCCTGGAAAGTTGCTATACACAAAGCCTTTCCTTGTTCCACTAAATGCCCCATGCTGTGTGCAGTGATATTACTACCTGTTCTTTATTGCACAGAATAGGACCTTCATGTGCCCAAATCTGTTTAGTTGCTGGGGCTAGTAACACTGTGCTTCTGCTTGCTGGCTCCATGAATGGAGGGGGGCTGACAGCTCTGGAATTGTGTCAGCACACCTCCATTCATGCAACTTGCTGAAACTAGCACAGTGTAACAGGCACCGGCAGAAAAACAGATGCAAAAACAAAGAGCCACATGACTGCTGAGAAGCATAGGCTCATTTATGAGCAGCTAATAAACCAATACCTTGCCCCCCAAAAAGACACAGAAGCTGATTAAGTTGGAAATAGGGCAATGCCACAGCTTTATTGAACTTTGCAAAAGTAACAACTTTCCAAATGTACCAAACAACAGTGCCAGTCACGGTTATACTGTGAGCACCCGACAATGCCAGTCACAGTTCTACCGTGAGCACCCATAAAACATAAACCTACATAGTCTAAGAGGCCTGTCCTTACCATCAGTGCCAGACAGACATTAGACTGACCCCAGAATTTAACTTGAGGGCATAGCCCATAAAGCAACATCAATTGCTGGCAAGGTCAAAACCGCCAATAAAGCAGTGACAAAACATCATAACGGGCGGGGCAACTCTTGTAACAGAGCAGTTGGATGTGCCCCAGCATAGCCTTTTCCTAGAGTTCAGGCTCCACCCAGTCACCTCAGGTCTTTGTAGCCAATCCCAAGGGAGCTACTTAACTTCTCTTTTAGGTTCACACCCACAGTGACACCATGCTTTCAGCAGTCAAGGCTCCCTTTCCCTAAAGGAGGTTCAAGGGGCCTTCATGACTGCTGAGAAGCATAGGCTCATTTATGAGCAGCTAATAAACCAATACCTTGCCCCCCAAAAAGACACAGAAGCTGATTAAGTTTGAAATAGGGCAGGGCCACAGCTTTTTGAACTTTGCAAAAGTAACAACTTTCCAAATGTACAGACATTAGACTGACCCCAGAATTTAACTTGAGGGCATAGCCCATAAAGCAACATCAATTGCTGGCAAGGTCAAAACCACCACACACAAGTCAGTGGTACACTGACAAACGCCCCACCGCAGCCAGCACCTTCTCGACACCAGATTATAGGCAAAGATTACCATATTTAGGATAATCGTTTAAATGAACCCCATAAGGTCTCAATAAATACTGTTATCTCCACCAAGACCCCTGTGGCGAACAACAATGCCACCAATCCTGTGGAAAATTTCTAAAAACCTAGGCATTCACCTTGCGGCGAAAAAACTCCAAATAAGAACTAGAAACAAGAACAAAGTATGTGACGGCCAAAACCAGAAAAAGGGGACAATGTTGGACCAAACGATAGATTGGTAAAAGTGTCACAACATCGAGCAAAAAACATGCTTAACTGGGGAGATTGAACCTACAGACCGCTAATGCCCACAATTGTTCCCTATAATTGAATGACAAGGATGAAGGGACCTAAAACCAATTGTCTCAGGTAATACCAGCAACCCAGGGTAGGCCATGAAAACTGCAACAACGAATTCTTCCAACTGCAAAGGAAAATTCTCCCAACAGAGACAAAATTGGGCATGGCAAAAGCCCAATAAACAAAGGAGTCAGCAATGATCTAAAGTAATGCTGGAGAGAAACAATAAATCAGAACAAAAGGTGAGGACAAACATATAGCAAAACTTTGAAATGATTCCCATCTACCTTAAAGCCATCTCTCTCATCCGAAAAACTTGAGAAAGCAGCCAGTCAGCCCGGATAAAAGTTCTGTGTCCAGGATGGTAGAGGAACGCTGGCGAAGGATAACTCCTGTGAAATTTGGTAGTGAGGGGCCTGTGAACAGAGGAGGAATACTCACCTAGCAACTCTTGTAACAGCTGAATCTCCTCAGGGCAGTTGGATGTGCCCCAGCGTAGCCTTTTCCTAGAGTTCAGGCTCCACCCAGTCACCACAGGTCTTTGTAGCCAATCCCAAGGGAGCTACTTAACTTCTCTTTTAGGTTCACACCCACAGTGACGCCATGCTTCCAGCAGTCAAGTCTCCCTTTCCCTAAATGAGGTTCAAGGGGCCTTCATTTTAGCAGCAGGAACACTGTACAGGAGGTGACATCACTGCAGACAGCATGCTGGGACATAGGGTGGGCTCTGAGTGGACAGATTTTCCAGGCTGAGCAGCAGCACTGACAGATAGAGATGAGTTTAAGCCACGCCTAATATTCAGTGCAATTTAGCAATGTTCATTTTTCCCACGTGGTGTGTGGCGCATATCTTCTTAATCCCGCAGTGTTCCCAATTCTTAAAGCAGAGTTCCGGCTATGAAAAAAAAATTTCAATAAAAATACCCCCGGGACAGTCAGGGCTAGTACATTCCATAATGGATAGCCTCTGTACTGTCCCGGTTCGCACTTACCTGCAAGAAGAAATGCTTACCTTCAAAATTTCTTCTCCAGCGTTGCCATCTCGGATGTGGGCAGGTGAAGCCAGCGCGATCCTCTTCTGCGTCCTCTTCCGACCTCTTCGGTCCCACGATGCACTGCACCGGCCCCGCTCGTCACTTCCGGTCCGGCGCCGCATTCCTCCACAGCTTCTGGGCATGCCCAGAAGCTGTTTAGCAAGGAATGCGGCGTCGCACCGGAAGTGACGAGCGGGGCCGGTGCCGTCGCATTGATTCCTGGGAGCAATGATGTTCAGCTCCCAGGAATCATTGCAAACCGGAAGTGACGGCGCGGGCCGCGGCCGCCGAGGGAGGAAGTGGAAGAAAGGTGAGTATATTTTTCTACGATAACAAGGTAAGTAAAAAAAAAAAAATCGTAACTATCCATTTCCTTTTCAGGTGACTAAAAGCAAGCGGATCAATTATGTCAATTTTGTGGTCGAAACTCCGCTTTAAACTGGAACTAAACTCTCTCAAACATTAACTAGATTTAATCCTTATGCTGCTAGCATTAGTAAATAGACAGGAAGATACATTATATTTTCTTGTTTTAACCTTTCTTTTTTTAATTTGTTTAGCTGCTTGCTGGTTTCTAGCATTTGCAAAAAACAATGTAATTTCTTTTCTTTCTGGAGGAGGGACTTTCTAAGCTAAGCACACCCTCTTGCCTGCATGCCTGACCTAAGGCAGATGGATTCCAGGAAGTAAATGCTACTAGAATAATCTGTCATTTGTCAAAATGGTCACAGCTACAGATGCTGAGGGATGTTTTTTCAACTAAACAAAAGTGATTTCTCAACAAAATAGAGCATTGAGACATGAATGGATGGATGAGTTTACTTTAACCACTTGCCGCCCGCCCGCCGTCAATTGATGGCGGAGCGGTGCGACCATTATTCTGGGAAGACGTCATATGACGTGATCCCAGAATAGCAGGGCAGGCGCGCGATCGTGTGCGCACCGCCCTGCACTGCCGGTGTCGGGGTGTCCCCGAGACACCCCCCGTCACCGGCAGGGGGGAAACAGCCAATGGGCATGGCTGTTTCCCACGTGATCGGCTGTGTTCCAATGACACAGACGATCACAATGGAGGAGCCCGGAAGATGACAGCGCATGGGCGATCGGGAGCACGCAGCATGGTCATGTCGGTGGCGCTGTGTTCCGTAGGAACACAGCTGTCACCGGCAGTAGTAAACAGTCACTGACAGTGACTGTTTACTATGTGATCGGCTGTGAATCCATTCACAGCCGATCAGAAAATGTAAACAAAGAGCAGTAACTCACTGTTACTAGCTCTTCTCCCCTCATACAGTTTCCAGTGTGAGGAGATCAGAGCTAGAAACAGTGAGTTACTGCTCTGTACACCTGTCAAAGTAAAATCACACCAATAAAGGTCCCCACACAGTCCTCAGCCCCCCCCCCCCAATTGCACCTGTCACCCAACAGTCACCTCATCAGTGCCCAGAAATTGACACCCATAAGGCTACGTTCACATTTGAGCGTAGCGATCGCGGGCAGAATCACCGCGATTCTGCCCGCGATCCGGAAATCATTGCAAATTGCGGGACGCCTGTGCGTTGCCCGTGACTTGCAATTGCACCCCAAACGCTGTGCGATGTTGCCGCCATTTCCACCTGCCGAATCGCGGTAACATCGCGCACAAACATCGCATGATGCCCAAAAAAGGTACAAGAGCTTCTTTGGGGCGTCATGCGTTGTTTGCGCGATGTTACCGCGATTCGGCAGGCGGAAATCGCGGCAACATCGCACAGCATTTGGGGTGCTATTGCAAATCACGGGCAACGCACAGGCGTCCCGCGATTTGCAATAATTTCTGGATCGCGGGCAGAATCGCAGTGATTCTGCCTATGATTGCTACGCTCACATGTGGACATAGCCTAAAGTTCACCGGTCACCAGAGACTGCCATCAGTACCGCCGTGCACCATCGCCCGTCACCTGTCACCCCTCAGTGACCATCCCCCGTCACCTGTCACCCCATCAATCACCGTCACCTGTCACCCAATCAGTCATCGTCATCTGTCACCCTATCAATCATCGTTACTTGTCACCCCATCAGTGATCGTCACTTGTCACCCCGTCAGTGATTGTCATCTGTCACCCCATCAATCATCGTCACTTGTCACCTCATCAATCATCGTTACCTGTCACCTCATCAGTCATCGCCACCTGTCACCTCATCAATCATCGTCACCTGTCACCCCCTCAGTCATCGTCACCTGTCACCCCATCAGTCATCGTCACCTGTCACCCCATCAGTCATTGTCACCTGTCACCCCATCAGTCATCGTCACCTGTCACCCCATCAGTCATCGTCACCTGTTTGCCATATACATGCAATCACTTACTGACCGCCTAACGACTATATGCGTCGGCCATTAAAAGCTAAATACTGGGGTTATGGCAGCAGATAGCTGCCATAACCCCAGTATTTTTTGAAACGGCGGGCGGTCGGCTTTCAGATAAGGGTGGTCCCAGTGGCGGATTCGCCACGGAATTATCCTTACGGTGCAGGGGAAGAGGTTCCCCCCCTCCTGCCGCGTCCCACACGTTTTCCCAGCTTACCGGACCCGCCGGCAGCGGGGAAAACTATCCGGTCCCGGATCCTCAGAGACAGGAAGTCGAGTGAGGGCAAGATGGCTCTCACTCGACTCTATGGTCTTGGAGGACCGGAGCTACGTCAAAAGACGTTGCCTAGCAACCGGTTTAAAGGGCCGTTTTTTTTTTTTTTCTTTTTCAACAATTTTTTTTTCTTTTTTAGTGTAGTTGTGAGGTGTGAGGTCTTTTTGACCCCAGATCTCACAATAAAGAGGACCTGTCATGCCTATTTCTATTACAAGGGATGTTTACATTCCTTTTAATAGGAATAAAAATGATCAAAACATTTTTTTTTAAACTGTGTAAAAATAAAAAAATAATAAATAAAATAAATAGGAAAAAAATAAAATAAAAAAATTAAAGCGCCCTGTCCCCATTAGCTCGCGCGCAGAAGCAAACGCATACGCAAGTCCCGCCCATATATGTAAACGGTGTTCAAACCATACATGTGAGATATCTCCGCGATCGTTAGAGTGAGAGCAATAATTTGAGCCCTAGACCTCCTCTGTAACTCTAAGCTAGAAACCTGTAGAAATTTTTAAAATGTTGCCTATGTGGATTTTTAAGTACCAATGTTTGGCGCCATTCTGTGAGCATGCACAAATTTGAAGCATGACATGTTGGGTATCTAATTACTCGGCGTAACGTTATCTTTCACATTATGGAAAAAAATTGGGCTAAATTTACTGTTTTCTTATTTTTTGTTCAAAAAAGTGATTTTTTTTCAAAAAAATCGCATTTGGAAGACTGTTGCGCAAATATGGTGTGATAAAAAATATTGCAACGATCTCCATTTTATTCTCTAGGGTCTCTGCTAAAAAAAATATATAATGTTTGGGGGTTCTAAGTAGTTTTTTAGCAAAAAAAATGATTTTAGCTTGTAAACACCAAGTGTCAAAAATAGGCCCAGTCTTAAAGTGGATAAATGGACAACTTTGTGAAAAGTGCTACTTGAATGTTAGGCCTATGTATGTGGCCAGGCTGCGAAAAAGTGTTACACATGTGGTATCGCCATACTCAGGAGGAATAGCAAAATGTATTTTGGGGTGCAATTTTTGCTATGTACATGCTATGTGTTGGAAATATTTCATAAATGGACAACTTTGTGTAAAAAAAACGTGTTTTCATTTTATTTCCACATTTTCCAAAAACTTGTGGAAAAAAACAACATATTCAAAAGACTCATTATGCCTCAAAAATTATACGTTGGGCTGTTTGCTTTCCAAAATGGGGTCATTTTATGGGGGTTTCTATTGTCCTGGTGCTCCAGGGCCTTCAAAAGTGCGATAGGTTGTCAGGAAATTATATGTGAAATTTATGCTCCTAGAATGCCGGACGGTGCTACTTGAATGTTAGGCCTCTGTATGTGGCCAGGCTGTGAAAAAGTCTCACACATGTGGTATCGCCATACTCAGGAGTACAGAGGGTGGTGATTAATGGGGAGTACTCTGATTGGGCGGGTGTGGAAAGTGGGGTCCCCCAGGGTTCTGTCCTGGGACCAATCCTGTTTAATTTATTCATAAATGATCTAGAGGAGGGGATATCTAGTACAATCTCAGTATTTGCAGATGATACTAAATTAGGCATGCCAATATCTTCTATGCAGGATGTGGAAATCTTGCAAGCAGACCTGAACAAAATAACGGGGTGGGCAACTACATGGCAGATGAGATTTAATGTAGAAAAATGTAAAGTAATGCACTTGGGGGCCAGAAACCAGAAAGCAAGCTACTCACTAGGGGGGGAACCTCTGGGTGAGTCTAGGATGGAAAGGGACCTGGGGGTACTGGTAGACAACAGGCTTGGCAGTGGCATGCAGTGCCAAGCCGCCGCAAGCAAAGCCAACAGAATACTGGGTTGTATAAAAAAGGGGATTCACTCCAGAAATAAAGAGATTATTCTTCCACTCTACAAGACTCTGGTCCGGCCACATCTGGAGTATGCTGTCCAGTTCTGGGCACCGGTCCTCAGGAAGGATGTGCTGGAACTGGAGAAAGTCCAGAGAAGGGCAACAAAAATAATTAGGGGAATGGAGGACATCAGCTATGAGGAAAGACTACAAGCACTGAACCTATTCTCTCTGGAGAAGAGACGATTGAGGGGGGATATGATATCAATGTACAAATACTGTACTGGCGACCCTAGCATAAGGAACAAACTATTCAGAGAAAGGAGATACAATAAGACACATGGCCACTCACTAAAACTTGAGGAAAGGCGGTTTAACCTTAAAGTGCGTAAGGGGTTCTTCACTGTAAGAGCGGTAAGGATGTGGAATTCTCTTCCGCAAGCAGTCGTATCAGCGGGGAGCATTGATAGTTTCAAAAAACTATTGGATGGACACCTTAAAGACCACAACATACAGGGGTATACAATGTACGGTTAAAAGCAAACACACACACACATCATAGGTTGAACTGGATGGACTTGTGTCTTTTTTCAGCCTCACTAACTATGTAACTATGTAACTATGTAATTTGTAAAAAAAAAAATAAAAAATCTTCATTTTGCAAAGAGTTGTGGAAAAATGACAACTTCAAAAAACTCACCATGCCCCTTATTAAATACCTTGGAATGTCTACTTTGCAAAAAGGGGTAATTTGGGGGGTATTTGTACTTTACTGACTTTTTAGTGTCTCAAGAAATGAGATAGGCCTTCAGTACATCAGGTGTGGTCAAGTGTGATCAATTTTCAATGATTAGCACCATAACTTGTGGACTCTATAACTTTCACAAAGACCAAATAATATACACTTATTTGGGTTATTTTTACCAAAGATAAGTAGCAGTATAAATTTTGGCCAAAATTTGTGAAGAAAAATTACTCATTTGCTAAATTTTATGACAGAAACAAAGAAAAATGCGTTTTGTTCACAATATTTTCAGTCTTTTTTTATTTATAGCACAAAAAATAAAAAACCCAGTAGTGATTAAATACTATCAAAAGAAAGCTCTATTTGTGTGAAACAAAGGACACACATTTTTTTATGGGTATAGTGTTGCATGACTGAGTAATTGTCCTTCAAAGTGTGAGAGCGCTGAAAGCTGAAAATCAGTCTGGGCAGGAAGGGGTTGAAAGTGCACTGTAGGCAAGTGGTTAAATATTTAAAATGAATGAAATAGCATTTTAAGTTTGTGATGCTCAGATATGGTTTAGTTCTGTGTTAAAATTGGAAGGTATGGTAATCATTATGTTGGATGTGTTACTTATAAACTAAAAAAAAGTTTTAATACCCCAAAACATCCACTAGGTGGTAGCTGTCTCCTAGTTTTTACCACAAGCAGATTGGTGTTTGGCTGATCTACCAGTTTAACATAAAGAAAACTCACACTGAAAAAGAAGTTTGGAGACTGCCACTACTAACGTCTCCTGAAAATGCAGGTTGCTAGACTGTTATACTGAATCATTGATTTCTGGAATTTGAAAATATAGTATGTTAACACATGGGATGTTTTTCTGTACTAAAGTACATACCCACTTTGTAAACTCTGTGTTCAATTATACACTTAGTAAATGAGGTGAAAATGAGTTTACTTAAATCTTTCAAAAATGTGCTAGCAAAAATTCTGTCTTTTATAAATTTCCCTTGTATGTGATTGGATATTTAAAGTGAACAAAACTTTGCTTTTTAAAGTGGATGTAAAGGCATAAGGTGTTTTACCTTGTATTCTCTGCATTAAGGTAAAAAACTTTTAAGGCTAAACCCCCCCCCCCCCCCCAGCTCCCACCAAATTTTTACCTAAACCTGATATTGATCCAGTGCTGTGCCTGAGAGCAGCGGCACTGCTCTCTCTCTCCTCACAGGACATGGAGACAGCAGCATAGCCATTGGCTCCTGCTACTATTAATACAATCCAGTGAGGAAGGAGTAGATGGGTGAGGATGAGCTGTGTTGTATGTGTAAACAGCCTGGCTTGGGATCGACCCCTTCTGAGTGCCCCATAGCAAGCGGGGGCAGTCGGAAGGGAGGAGGAGCGGAGAGCACTGGGGGATCCCAGAAGAGGAGGTTCGGGCCACTGTGTGCAAAACTATTGAAAAAAACAGGTAAGTTTGACATGTTTGTTATTTTTTTAAAAAATGATAGTTTTACAGTCACTTGAAGAGATTATCAAACAGAAAAAAATGTAATATATTGCAGCCTACCAATACTTAAATATGGTGGCTTCATTCATTTTCTTTTTCCATTATTTTACCTAGTTATTTGGCCAGTAACATACTTTCTTACTTTTTTTAGGGTATCTCCACTCTGGATGGAGGAGCAATGGACAGCTTTAGACAGCAGCATAGTGATTCAGTAGAGAGGGTATGGATAGATGGACTAGTACATTTAGATGGACTTAACAAATGAAAGCTCAAGCTAACATTTTATATGCAGTTACAGCAACAGTTTTTTCCTTTTGAGATAAAGTTTTTACTAAAATGTATAAAAGCTGATGATTGTAAACACCTCTGTTAACGGTCAATGGTTTAAGCCAAGTGAAAGTCAAATGTATTAAAAAATATTTACATAGCTCCTAACTGTCCCTGATTTGGAACAAAGTCCCTCTGTCCCCCTTTCCTCCTCATTTGTCCCTCATTTTGTTCTGATCTATATAGTTGTATATAAAATGCACTATTTATCTTTCAAAAAGTGCTTGCCAGTGCTAAACCTTTCATCCGATTTCTAAATTGCTGCATTTGTAAATTCCAAAAGCCAGTATAAAGGAATAGTAGTGGTAAAAAAAGCACTTGTGGGTTTAACTAATCATTTTTTGGAATAATTCTCCTTTAAGGGGGTTGGGGGGTGATAGGTGGTGTGTCTTATGCCTACATACTTTTGCTAAAAGGTATTACCATCTCAAAAAGTTGTCAGGTATGTATTTATGTTGTTATTTAGTGATAAGTGAAGCGTTGCCTATTTTGCTATCATTTAAAATATCATCCAATTTTGCCATGCATGAAATTTGCTTTAAAAAAAAAAAAAAAAAGACTTTTAAGAAAACCCCTGAATTCTTCAAGTAGGGTTGCCACCTTTTGGCCCAAAGAAAACTGAGCAGAGAGAGTAATGGCAAAAAGTGGGTTTGGTTCTTTAGTTTAAATCAGCTAAATACATTCAAATGCATCTAAACAAAAGGTGTTCAAAATCTTACAGTTTATTTTTCTTGCAAAGCAACCACAGCCTGAGTAGAGAAACCTGTCCTTTACCAGCGTCTGCATATTTAAACCCTTGCTCTCTGTGGGGAAGCAGAGGTCTCATTGCAGAGGTTCGACACATCCCCTGTTCAGGCAGACCCATACCTCTGCAATCAGCCATACACCTGATCTCTTATGATTGGAGAGCTGTGGCTCAGACTCAGAAGGCGGTGTGTTAGACCCCTGATGCAAGTTCACTGCTTCCTCTTAGAGAGCAAAAATCTGACGGCAGTAGACACTATTCTATTCCAGCTCTGGACAATTTTTTAAAGAAAACAAACTAAGACATTGCACCCCCTTTGTTTTGATGCACCCAGAAATATCTAGCTAATTTAGGGCTCTTGCACACAGGACGTTTTTTCTGCTGCTCCTAGGGGCATTTGGCTTTTTTTCCCCTGCCTCCAAATGCCCCTACATGTCAACCTATGTACCCATTCACTTATAGGCGTTTAGAGGCAGCAGGGGCATAGAGAGGCAGGGGCGTATAAAGGCAGAACCCCCCCCCCCCCCCACAGCTAGTGTGTCCAAGAGCAGCACAGTTTTGGCACATAAGCGCGTTTAGCGTCTGAGAGTTAATTAATTTCAAGGCCAGAATAAATTATTGTTCTGGCCATTGAAATTAATTAACGCCCAAGCGCTTGACCTGCCTAAACGTGTCTAAACGCATTACACAAGCTTATAACCATCAAGCGTTTTTCTGCCAAGAAGAAAGGAGCCTAGGAGATTAGCAAAACATCCCATGTGCATGAACTGAAGGTTCAATTGAGCTTTATACACTAAATTATGGTCATGGTATACAAACAATCTTGTCGCTGACAGCTACTTGCAAGAATTCACCAGTTCCTACACCACTGATTCATCACGGACTGAATCGCTGCAGAATCTCGCTGTCAGGGAATCCTGTGAGATGTCTGGCTCACAGAAATGAGCATGTATGTGACTTTCTTGGCAGAATGGTAACCCTGCACGTGCATGTGGCAGGAATGCTCACAGGTGCCCACACAGTGCATGTTGGTGCCAGACAGACTATTTAACCACTTAAGCCCCGGAAGATTTTACCCCCATTCCGACCAGGGGGTATTTTGCGATTCGGCACTGCGTGACTTTAACCACTTAAGCCCCGGTGGATTTGGCTGCTAAACGACCAGAGGGTATTTTGCGATTCGGCACTGCGTGACTTTAACGGACAATTGCGCGGTCGTGCGACGCTGTACCTAAACAAATTTGGCGTCCTTTTTTTCCCACAAACAGAGCTTTCTTTTGGCGGTATTTGATCACCTGTGCGATTTTTTGATCACGCGCTATAAACAAAAAAATAGCGTAAATTTTGCAAAAATAGCAATATTTTTCCCTTTTTTTTATATGAAATTCCCCCCCCAAAAAAATGTAAAAATCAAAATTTTTTAATATTTTCGGCCAATTTGTTTTATGCTACCTATGTTTGGTAAAAAAAAATCCCAAAAAGCGTATTTTGATTGATTTGCGCAAAAGTTATTGCGTTTACTAACAAAGGGAAAGATTTTTGTCATTTTTGTTGTTTTTTTTTTAACGCGTAATTGCGGCGATCTGCGATTTTTTTTGCGGTACTGCGACATTGCGGCGGACAGATCGGACCCTTGACTGACATTTTTGACACTTTTGGGGTTACCAGTGACATTTCTACAGTAATCAGTGCTATATATATGCACTGTTACTGTAAAAATACACTGGTAGTGAAGGGGTTAACTTTATTTGAGAGGGAGGGGCTGTGTGTGTCCCTAGGGGCGTGATTCTAACTGTGATTGGCTGTGGCTTCAACTGTATGCAGAGTGATCAATGGATCTACATAGTAGATCCATGTGATCATCTCTCATACAGAGAGGAGAATGACAGGCAGCTTGTTTACACAAGCTGCCTGACTTTCTCCCTCTCCCCCGCCGATCGCAGAGTGGCCGGCGGCGATCGGGTCCGCCGGTCACACGCGCGGGGGGGTCCGTGACCACACGGGAGCGGGAGCGCGCCTCCGGCGGCGCGCGCTCGCTCCCTAAACCCTCACAGGCGAGCGACGTAGACCTACGTCACTTTGCCTGTGAGGGGCTGACCGCCGCCGTAGATAGTCGTGCGGCGGTCGGCAAGTGGTTAACGGACAATTGCGCAGTCGTGCGACGCTGTACCTAAACTAATTTGGCGTCCTTTTTTTCCCACAAACAGAGCTTTCTTTTGGTGGTATTTGATCACCTGTGCGATTTTTTGATCACGCGCTATAAACAAAAAAAGAGCGTCAATTGTGCAAAAATATTTTTCACATTTTTTTATATGAAATTCCCCCCCAAAAAAATGTAAAAATCAAAATTTTTTAACATTTTCGGCCAATTTGTTTTATGCTACCTATGTTTGGTAAAAAAAAATCGCAAAAAGCCTATTTTGATTGGTTTGCGCAAAAGTTATCGCGTTTACTAACAAAGGGAAAGATGTTTGTCATTTTTGGTGTTTTTTTTAACGCGTAATGGCGGCGATCTGCAATTTTTTTGCGGTACTGCGACATTGGGGCGGACAGATCGGACCCTTGACTGACATTTTTGACACTTTTGGGGTTACCAGTGACATTTCTACAGTAATCAGTGCTATACATATGCACTGTTACTGTAAAAATACACTGGTAGTGAAGGGGTTAACTTTATTTGGGAGGGAGGGGCTGTGTGTGTCCCTAGGGGCGTGCTTTCTACTGTGATTGGCTGTGGCTTGAGCTGTAAGGACACTGATCAATGTGATCAGTGTTTTTACACCGAGGAGAATGACAGGTGGCTTGTTTACACAAGCTCCCTGCCTTTCTCCCTCTCCCCTGCCGATCGCCGAGTGACCGGCGGACATCGGGTCCGCTGGTCACACGCGCGGGGGGGTCCGTGACCACGCGAGAGCGGGAGCGCGCCTCCGGGGGCGCGCGCTCGCTCCCTAGACCCTCACAAGCTAGTGACGTAGACCTACGTCACTTTGCCTGTGAGGGGCTGACTGCCGACGTAGATCGGCTTTAGGCAGTCGGCAAGTGGTTAAGGATGTTCCTGCCAGTGCTCAAGTGCTGACTGGTCTTCAGCTGTTTCCTGTGTCCTCCTTTTTTCCAGTGTATTCCCTTGTTGCTGACCCAGCTTGCTCTTGACTTGTCGCTTGTTCCTGCCTGGCTTTTTTCTGACCTGGTTTGTTTCTGACTTTGGCTCTGCTTATGATTCGGTAGCTCGCTGCCTGCCTGTTGGTAACCCTGGCTAATCCTGTAACCACACTTCTGTCTTTGATCCTGGCTTCCCAACCAGTTTAGAGTGTCTGTCTGGCTGTCTGCTGTTGTTCCTGCTGCAAGTCTGCTGAATGTTCTGACCAGCCACACCTCCTGGGCCTGCAGCGCAAGTGGAGTGCTTCTGTAACAAAAACAACTGGTTACTGTCCACACCTGTAACTGGTCTCTGCAGCAAGGAGCATTGGAAGGGCAATGCATATAACAAGACAAAAAGATTTCCAAGCTCTCCTTACCGACCAATCTGTGACCAACCAAATTGACCTGTCCAACAGTACGTGTTAAAAACAGGGGTTTAGTTGCGCACATTTGCAAATACATGCGTAAGCCACAGAGCCCCGTCAAGGCACCCCATTATCTGTGGTCCTAACTCTAAATTCTGTGAGTCTCCAACAATGGAAGAACATGCATTTAATGGACAGGTACATTACAATACACCTGTCCATTAAATGCATGTGCTTCCATTGTTTTTATTACGTGCTGTTGGACAGGTCAATTCGGTTGGTCGCAGATTGGTCGGTAAGGAGAGCTTGGAAATCTTTTTGTCGTGGAGTGCTTCTGTAACCCTGGCTGGACTTCTGACCATGGCTACCGTTCCTGACCCTATGGTCTCCAGTTCCCTTGGGATCGCATCTCTTGCTGCAAGTTCTCCTATCAACATCTGCATGCACTCTGTTCCACTTTCAGTGGGGCCTTGGCTGGAGATACAAGAGAGGCCTGACTTTGGGATTTCAGTCTCCTCTCAGGTACATGACACTCCCTCACCAGCAAAGGAGCATCAACGAAATGACACCTCACTGGTTTGGGCAATGAGAGAGGAGGTCTTTGGAGCTGGTGAGTGTTTTCTCTGTTCTTTATAGTACAGGCAAACCTTTTTTTGAGAGGGATTAGAATACCTGTAATTTTTTTTTATATTTCTGTTTATGCCCCCTTTGGGAGATTCACCCTCTCTATTTGTGCTGTTTACCATTATCATTGAAAGTAAAAGAAAATCCCAAATTTTGGGTTGTCCCCTGAAAAATAAGAGAGGGGAGATCTTCCAATGGGGACATTAGTTCTGGTGACCTGGGGGTCCCCAAGGGATTCCCATAATTTGCAGGGATTTCCTCTCACTTCCTGTTTTGGCTATGGGACAGGAAATGAAGGGAATATCCCCCAATGAGACACAAATGGCAAAAAATAAAATGACAGGGGTTCTACTTTAACAATGACTTTCTTCTAGTCACAGGTTTGCCAGTGTGACCGGGGCCTTAGTCATAATCTGGACTGTGAAGCAGAGCCAGGTTTTCATGTGATTGCGATAACTTCTCGACCTGTGGGTGATTATACACCAACACAAAGGTCATATAAAAATAACTTAATAAGGAAATGATGAATAAAGAGTACACTTTATGGGATAACCAAAAATGTTGAATCAGACTAGTTTCAAAACTGTGCATGGGTTAGTTTATGCAGGTGGTTGAGAATATTATTACAGTAAGAGCGTAGGCAAACAACTAAGTACACAGTTTAAATACATGTCTGGACTGTACCCCAGCGAGAATACAGTCAGTGCTACCGCCTGCGGTCAGTGTCCCCTACTGTTACAATTAAATGAAGGACATGAAAGGCTGACAGGGAATCAATATAAAATGGCATTTATTAATACATACAGATGTAAACTCATATGATATGAACATAATATTATTCATCAAAATGGTACAAATCCACCATATATTACACATCACTTCTGGTAGCTTCTATCTGTATACATTTATTTATTACAATATATATTATATTTCCCCTTTTGATATATTATCTATATCATATATTATTTTACAGATATATGTATACGACTACCATATGATTCTTCACTTAAAACACTTGTGCCCACACTCACCATGTGTGCGGCGTGTCTCATTCAGCCTGCCTGCCTGTGCGTCCTCAGCTCCCGTGGGAGGCATTTGGTGGCTCTCCAGATTCAATGCCGAACATGTGAACTGCTATGCAAGGTTGGAAGTTATTTTGGGGCTCATCCCCCCTTTTTCTTCCCTCCACTTTTTTACTCTAATTCCCCTTTTCAATTGCAATCATCCTCATGTTGCTTACATTGCTTATTCATTTTTCATAGATTTTTTACATACATCTACTCCTGATGAAGTGGCGATTTGGGTCCACGAAACGCGTTGAGGCAACGATGTTTGTTATAAGACTACATTACCCCGAGAAAAAATATGTATATTTTTGATGTCATCATCATTATAATACTCTTTGGAATCAGCCCTGTTGATCATTATGCAACTGTATTTGGGGAACATCTGTATAACTTTGTACCATTTTGATGAATAATACTATGTTCATATCATATGTGTTTACATCTGTATGTATTAATAAATGCCATTTTATATTGATTCCCTGCCAGCCTTTCATGTCCTTCATTTAAAGTCCCAAACCTCTCTCCTTTTTTTTTTTTAATTTATTGAATAGGGATGGAGATGCATGAAAAAATCCCAACATGCACCTCATTTAAAGTCCCAAAAATCCCCCCCTTTTTTCTACAGTTACAATAGTGTTTGGTACTTTTACAGTGTGGTGTGTTCAGTGCTGGCTGCCAACGCTGCAACTCTGCCTTGTGACATAGACTGGAGACCGGAAACTTGGCGAAATAGCATGTACTGGTATACTGCAGTGCTATTACGATGATATATATATAATTAACACCGAGGAAACCTGCCTCAAACCTAAGTGAAAAAAATGCATTGTAATAAAAACACAGGAAGACAAATGACATAAAACACAAATACAGAAACACAACTGAACATGCGTGTAAAGTGGAAACTATCTAACTACCTAACAATGTACAGAAGAGGAGTCAGACAGAGCAGGGTCAGCTGGGGGCACAAGATAACAAGGAGCAAGACAGGCCAGGAATAGTGATAAGCCAATGGTTTGGTGTTATTCTTAGTTTGGCTCCAGCTTTGGCTGTTTGGATTTTCAGAAGAACGCCTAAACGTCAGCCCATTAGGCCCCCTGTTCAGCAGGAGCTGTGCATCATACATAGAAGGAATATTTCTACTGCTTCTATATATGAGAGCTTTCCACTGTCAAACAAGCCTAAGGAAGCCATGGGTGCTTGCACCTGTGGCATCCTTAGGAACCACTGACGCCACGAGAAATCCCTGCTCCTTTAAGGAAAAAGGGCAGGGAAAGCCGTTACATCACTACTGAAATATGTCTATCTGCCATTCTTGGCCAATACCATTGACCAAACATTGTACAAACTTTATTTGAACCGTACAAAACCTACACTTTATTCATAATGCTGTACAGCAGCCGTGGAGCGCCATGCGATTCTGTAGAGCGTGCTGTAATAAAATGCAGCATGTCTGAATTTTTTTGCCCTAGGCTGCATTGCAGTGTGAATGGGACACATAGGAAACAATTGTATGTCTTTGTGTGGTTGCAATGACAGACGTTTTACAATTCAGCAAAATGTCTCTGTGTGAATTAGTCCTTACAAAGAAAAAGAATTTGCAGTTTCAATTGCTGGCAAATGACATTTATTGCCAGAACCTTAAAAAAAAAAAAAAAAAACAACAAACAATCCCCGCAAAGGTCCCTCAAAATGGCACACAATCCCCTCGAAAGATCCTTCAAAATACATAACAGACCCATGGAGGGGCTGTGTGCTGTTTTTTTTAACAAAGAAGCTGTCAATGACAGCTGTCAAAATCATTTGCAGGCATTTTTAAAACTTTTTCCTTTGCAAATGTCAGTACTGTACATCACAGAGATGTGCCCCTTCACAGACAGGTTTAGGGCAACCCCCTGTCATGTTATTTAAAGGAATTTGACATTTTTAATGTTTCAACGAAAGCAAATCAAAAATCACTTCTCCTGGCTGGATGGATTAAACAAAAAAGTTTTTTTGCATTACTACATGTTCCCCAGGGCATTTCCCACCTCAATGATATTTTTTGACACCTCCCTGCCTATTAGCCCAGAAAAAAGGCATTTTTAGTATGACAGATTTGGATCCCATTGGTTTTAATGGGGTTTGGGTTGAGCATGCCAACTTCTTTAAGTTCACCAAACTCGGGACAGTTCAGCTCATCACTAGTAAGGAATATGCATGCATCATACATTCTAAGAGGAAAATATCTGGGGGAGTTAATGGTCGAGAAGGATATGGGTTTTCTCTTAGATCATAGACTTAAGCCGGTGTTCTATCAGAATACCGCTACCTATCAGATTCTGCAAACGGAAGTGACATTTGGACGGGAAAAACTTAGTGTGCATGCTCCATGCGTTCCTGCATTCCAGGGTTTCCTAATGTGACAGAACATGAAGCAGTGACGGACATCTTCTTACACCCACGCAAGTCTTGAATTTTACATTTATTTTAGCAGTTAACTTACCTTATAGACTGAATAATAGTGTTAAATTTCTATTATTATTGTAATATAGTAAATATAGCGAGAAACCTGCAGGTAAAAGGTGGCGACGGCCATCTTGGGTGCTCAGTGATTAAGGCCTCTTTCACACGGAGCGGACCGTATTGCGATCCGCTCCGAGATTATTTTTTTTTTACTGACACGGATGACACTTGATGAGAATTTTGATCCATGTATGGAGTAGCTGATTGTACATAAGTCGATCTATCGATTGACTTGTGTACAACCAGGCATGTGTACACCCGTCTCTGCTGCCTTTGCAGCATATCGAGGAGCAGTTGGGGGGACTTTAAAAACAGGGCTCAGCCATGTGTTTCTATTGCCCCTCCTAGGCTCCTACCAAAAAAATAAATAAGACCTCAAAGTAAACAGGCACACAGGGGAAATACTCAGCTTTGTAGAGAACAGGCCATGGTTGGCTGCCTAAGGACCCATCAATAGTTATGATGCCATCCATCTGGATATAGCTGAAGAGGGCACAAGCCAAGAGAGTATCAGGCTTTTTTTTTTATAGATTTAGGATAAAATTATTACAAATTGAGTATGTCAGTAGAGTGATGCACCAGAGTCCATCAACATCTTATGGCGTGATACGCATTTAATACACTTACATGGCTGGTAGAAAGGTGTTCCTGGAAATCACTTTCAAAGTTGGCAGTTATTCTCAAATGTGTACACCTGTCATGAGTAAAACTATAAGATGTAATCATGATCTTAAGATAGAGCTTCCTCATTTCATAGACAAGCCTTAACCTGCAGGCTCCTGTCAGTTTCTTCATACCTATCAAGCATGGTGATCTGATTTTATATTGTATGACAGCATTGCTTTAACTGAAAACCTCCTTAAAGGAAACGATAGGTAAGGCAATTCTAGTAGTAGTACTGTAAATTCTTAACATATCTCTGTCAGGTTTCGCTTGATATTCATAAATAACCTCATCTGCATTTGACTCATTTGACCTACACAAGGGCACTGACCCTATACAACTCTATTCTCTGATACACTTCAGAAAAGATTACTTAGATGCAGACTTGTATAAAGTATTCGAAATTTTTACTTGAGTAAAAGTACAAGTGCTCGATCAAAAAGTGACTTGAGTAGAAGTGGAAGTGCTCGCAGAAAAAGTTACTTAAGTAGAAGTACTAAAGTATTCAACATTTTTTTTACTTAAGTATTGCTTGCAAGTAGTTTTTTCAAAAAATTTGCTACTTAAGTACTAAAAGTAAAAAGTACCAGTAGTTTTGAAAAAAAAATTCTACTCAAGTACTGAAAGTAGAAGTACAAGTACTGTGTTATGTAGTTATTAAAGAAAGAAGTCAAAAGTTTGAACATCATATTGTTTTTTATTATTTAAAATGATTTATTCAAATGATTAACCTAAAGGACAATCACAATTCCTTAGGGCTCTTTCACGCGGTCCGCCTCCGTAGGCGGATCCGTGTTGCTCAGCGGGGATCGATCCGCGATCCCCGCTGAGCTGGCGGGTGACAGCTCTGTCTCCGCTTGCAGAGCGGAGAGGGAGGTGTCACAGCCCCCGCTGCCCTCTATGGGGGATCGGATGAGAGCCGACCGCCTGTCCGCTCTCATCAGATCCGATCCGCTCCGATTACTGAACGGATGGAAAAATAGGGTTTCCATCCATCCAGATTTCACGGACAGGATCGGATGCGGATGGCAGCGGGTGTCAGCGGAGGTGTCTCCGCTGACACCCGCTGCCCCATAGAGCTGCATGGAGGATCCGATCAGATCCGCCTAAAAAACTGACAGGCGGATCTGATCAGACCGCCCGTGTGAAAGAGCCCTTAGGCTGTAACTTATTGTAAACAAAAAACAGATAAAGTATGTCCCTCCCTTCCCCTTTTAAAGCCAGGGGTGGTCTCCTTCCTGAGCTTCCTCACTCTCACAGCCAGGCAGATCACTTGAAGTTGAAGGGCCAGGGGTGGAAGGTTGTGTTTTTGGTTCGTCCATCTTTTCAGCTGATCGAAAGGCAGAACAGGAGCATGCGCAGTCTTCTTAATCACGGTTTGATTTGATTTGCTCAATTGATGATTATGTGCCAGGCCAGCTTCTTCAAACCTACAACGCTTAAAGTGAAAAATGCATCAAAAACTACTAACAAAGTGGCTGTGCTAAAAATGCTAATAAAGTGCCTGCAATTATATATATATATATATTCTTCTTGTATTCGAAATCATCGCCCACAGTATCAAAAATAAAGTGACATGTCTGTGCTAAATGCAGTGCAAATTATTCCCACAATGTAAATTTAATTCATATAAAATATATATGACAATACCACAATAAAATAAGTTGTGATTGTGAATAAGTTAGGTGCAAGTTTAAGTGTGTAAACTAAACTTTATAACGAAAAGTCCATAACTGAATTCCAGTGTGCAATCTAAGAAGTGCTTGTCACTTGCTGTCAGATGCTTCCACCTTTCTTCTGTGATCTGCTCAAGTAAAGTGGTGGACTGGATAGCCCCTCTCTCTGCCTCTCACCTTAGTAGCACTGGCACTGCACTGGTTCAAAAAGCTGTCTATATTATTTTCATTATAAGAACTTGTCAGAACATGCTTCCACCACCTGTTCTTCACACTAGTAGTGCTCATTTGCTTTGCTCAAGTCAAGTGCCACTGCCCACTGCAGTGCAGGCAAAGCCGCACAGGCAGAGGCAGGCCGCAGGAAGCACAGGCACCACCACAACACAACACTTATGGTCCATGGACCATGGATGGTCGGATAATCATCATAGCCGTCAGTCTCACTCTTCTTGGTTCAAAAAAGCCACCCATGACCCGTGTGTATATAATATATTAATATTTTATATTGATTATTTGATTCTCAAATGGCACATTTGCCATGGCAAGGATTAGGCCCTCTCCACGGTCCACCTCACTCACCTCATAGAGAAGAAGATGAGATGACGAAGAAAATACTCCTGCTCCCGTGTCCGGCCGCCCGCGTCACAACTCCTCTCAGTAAGGGCCCTGAGGGGTGGAGTCTGAGTGACACACAACACGTTTAGAGGCGGAGACCTCGAGCGGGAAGATGGCAGCACGGCTCCTCCAGTGCGGTCTCTTAACTTGATGATCATGACAGTGATTCCGCGGGCCGGAATCACTGCATTTAGGCTTTAGCACTTTATTTTTGATACTGTGTGGAGTGTGGGCAGGGCACTGGGGGCAACGATGATATTATATCGATTGCACAGGAACTTTATTCGCACAGCCAAGTTGTGTTTGTTAGTAGTTTCTTGGTGCACTTTAAGCACTGTAGCACCATTTATTTGTTTGTTTCATATTTTCTTTTTATTGGAAAGATTTGGTATAGCAGCTTTTATTATACACAGCCTTTATTTTTGTATGCGCTGATTTACAAATGACATTATACACATTTTTTTGAGCTTTATGCAACCTGCCATCTACTGTTCTGGCAGTGGTAATTTTTTTTAAAGTAACGAGTAACGATGCAGCACAAAAAAAAAATATTGGAGTAGAAGTATCGAAATCATCGAAAAAATGTAGTGAAGTAAAAGTAGAAGTAGGAGAAAAAAATTCTACTCTAGGAAAGTACAGATACCGCATTTCGGTACTTAAGTACAGTACTTAAGTAGTTCTACTTCGTTACTATACATCTCTGCTTAGATGTAAGGGGGACACAGCCTATTTTTTATGGCTGTCATGCGCAACTGGGCTCCACCTAAACATACAGGTTGCAAGGCGTCACACATAGCTCAGCCCAAACCATGTAATGTAATCTGCACAGATTTTGGTCCTAGACCCTCACTTCCCATTTTCCTGGTCAATTCACATTTAAGTCCTTCCCATCTGGAGTACTCACACGTATAGGCCTATGTTTGACACAAGGTTCAGACAGAAGCTCCAGAAATCTAGCTGACCATCCAGGGCCATGAGACATGGGGGCCTGGGCCACCTGACGCTTGCTGCATGAGGGGCTCTCCCTTACAATCAGGTGGGGTACACTCCATCACCACCCGCCCCAGCGCCGACCAGGCTTACACCAGTGAATCTCTCGCCTCCACAGGGGAGGTTGGCTGTATTTAACACTTTACTTCTTTAGGTCATTACACAGAGGCTGTTTGTTGAACATAACAATACAATCCAAATTCTGGCATTATAGTATCCAAATCATGACATTTATGGATTTCTTTAAAATTTGCATGAACTTAGTTACTTAGGCATTTTGGATCAAGGTGGCACTTGGAATTCTTTCCAGATCTCGTAGATTAGATCTGCAGAGCAGTGGAAAACACCAGCTCACATCCTGACTTGCAGGTCACCATCCAACCTCATCTCTGCTGACCTAGCTCCTCCAACCTTATATAGGGGCACCCACTCCAATACTCTGCCAGTAAGAGGAGAAATCATTAAAGGGCCTACATAGAGAACAGGAGATCTCCAAAGCAAGACCTGAACGACCATCGCCTTTAATTATCACACACAATCCACATAAACACTGGCTTCCTTCCTTATGGCCCTCCAAACCTATAGCTTAACCCCAGGAACCTTCTACTTGTCTAACTGCTGTCTGTCACACCAGAACGTATTTCCAGGGCACAGGAAAGCCCTCCCTAACCTGACTGCTGTGCTTAAAAGAGGACCTGCCACCAATTCAGCAATTCCTATTTATAATACATATAAACATGGATTGCTTTAAGCTGTCAAAAACATAGAGAAAGAAGATGTAATCTGAGGCAAACTTAATTTCCTCCTATAGGCCTTAGCATTTGTTTTACATTTAGTTCAGTCATCATAACAAGAAAAAAAAAAAAAAAGGCTTTAGTAAATAGTTATCAATTATTTGATATTTAAATACTAAACTTTGTGTTTTGCCAATACAAATATGATCTGTTACTGGAGGCAGAATTATCTGGACTGTTAAAAAAAGCAAGAGCCTGCGGAAAAAATGGATATCACATGCTACCTGAGTTAGGGCCCTTTCACACGGGCGCTCCGTATGTCCGCAAATCATCCTATTTTTTTGCGGATGATTTACGGACATAATGTAAGTCAATGGCATTGCGGATGTCAGCGGAAATACCATCCGCTGACATCCGATTTTCCGCTGACATCCGATTTTCTTCCTTTCAGTTCTGTTCTGTTTTTTTTGGAACGGAACAGAACCCTATTTTTCCTCCGTTCAAAAAACGGAAAGGAAGCAAAATCGGATGTCAGCGGTGTCATCCGCTGACATCCGCAATGCCCATAGACTTACATTATGTCCATATATCATCCGCAAACGGATGGGATGATATGCGGACATATGGAGCGGATGACACAAGTGTCATCCGCTCCGTGAAAAAACAAAAAGAAAAGGACCGGAGCGGAGGCAAAAAACTGATCGCCCGTGTGAAAGAGTCCCTACAGAAAGTCTTCCGTGAGGGAAGGTTGATGACTGACAGGGGAGGGCTGGCAGCCTTAAGCCTGGGGGGCAAGTCCAGTCAAGTGGCCCATTGAGCCACCAAATCAGCTCACCATCCATGCCCACCTGGTTTTATAACGGATATTGATGATATGAAGCAAGACAAACATGATGCAATGTGGTAACATAATTTAATGGTAATAGCTACAAAGGAGGTTTTACAAAAATACATGACATCACGCCAGACAAGGCCTAGGAAGCTAGAAAAACAGTATTTCTCCTGCGCTCGAGTGACCTAGGAAGCTCCTGTTGTGCGGAGATCACTCTGCCTGACAGGGAATTGACTGTTGGTATTGTGCCGGCAGGGTGCAGGAGAGTACTCTGCACACTCATACCGCTCCACTGCAGTTCTGCAAATATAACATAGTGTAGCGGTGACCGGCAGCTGTATACAGTGTCTGGCCCCTACATTAATCCAGCCCTGAGTGCGGCCTTTTTACCTGGCATCAGAGCAGCCCGGGGGGGGGGCGACTGCCCCCCTTCCCAGTCCTCCCCTGATGACTGAACAGTAGTTGTTTAACAATATATGCTACCATTTTGATTTACCTTTCTGAAGCCATTTTATCCCATACCCTACCCTTCCTACCCCCTCAACACCACAGATAAGACAAAAAGACAAGGCAAAAATAACAACAAATTTTACGTTATGCACTGATTCTTCACTACTAGAGCTCCTATAATACCTTATGGCAAATGTGACCTTGATGTATGTATGTATGTACTGTATGGGAAAGATACCTTTTCTACAAGCTCCAGCCCGTGTGTCACCCATCATTTTGTGTGTCACTTGAGTGGAATGTGAAAATTGCATGTTAAACAATTTCGCAAATCAGAAATATTGCATGTTCCACAACAAAGTAATATTTTAATTTGACATTTATAGTTTAAACTACTTGTAGTATTGTCTGTC
Organism: Pelophylax lessonae; assembly: GCF_965119305.1. Taxonomy (NCBI): domain Eukaryota; kingdom Metazoa; phylum Chordata; class Amphibia; order Anura; family Ranidae; genus Pelophylax; species Pelophylax lessonae. The sequence continues at coordinate 128,559,161 of NC_138774.1, forward strand.
TTCAGAACTAGTTTCACAGCATTTTAGATGTTTTAACGTTTTTATTTTATCTAATATATAGAAAGGTGGGCTGCCACTATATGAAATGTCCCTAATGTTAAGCTGACTAAATCTTCCTCTGGGAACCAGTGATTCCCACCCCCATTTTCAATAGGGAGCGGCTGGTTCATAGAAACATAGAAAATATAAACATAGAAATGTGATGGCAGAAAAAAGGACTGAGTGGTCCATCGAGTCTGCCTTTTTTTATTTCCTTGGGTTAGATACATTCTGTTCATGTGGCATCTTTTCGTGGGGTTACATTCTTTTTAGGAATGCACAAGCACCATTATAATTAAATTTCCGCTTCCCTGTGGCGTCACCATGTGGAAAGTTAAACATTTATTTAGCTCTCATTCAAATTAAAACGTTTTGCTGTAGCTATTGGAATAATAATAAAGAAAAAAAAAAACCTATGAATGAGGACTGTGTGGGGGACCTTTATTTGTGTTATTTTACTTTTTTACATGTGTACAGAGCAGTAACTCACTATTTCTAGCTCTGCTCCCCTCATACTGGAAAGTGTGTGAGGGGAGAAGAGGTAGTAACAGTCAGTTACTGCTCTGTGTTTACATTTTGTGATCGGCTGTGAATGGATTCACAGCTGATCACTGCAATTTGCAATGATTTCTGGATTGCGGGCAGAATCGCGGTGATTCTGCCTGCGATCGCTGCGCTCACATGTGAACGTAGCCTAAAGTTCACCGGTCACCAGAGACTGCCATCAGTACCGCCGTGCACCATCGCCGTCACCTGTCACCCATCAGTGACCATCGCCGTCACCTGTCACCCCATCAATCATCGTCACCTGTCACCCCATCAGTGATCGTCATCTGTCACCCCATCAATCATCGTCACTTGTCACCCCATCAGTGATCGTCACTTGTCACCCCATCAATCATCGTCACATGTCACCCCGTCAGTGATTGTCATCTGTCACCCCATCAATCATCGTCACTTGTCACCTCATCAATCATCGTCACTTGTCACCTCATCAATCATCATCAACTGTCACCTCATCAATCAACATCACCTGTCACCTCATCAATCATCGTCACCCCATCAGTCATCGTCACCTGTCACCCCATCAGTCATCGTCACCTGTCACCCCATCAGTCATTGTCACCTGTCACCCCATCAATCATCGTCACCTGTCACCCCATCAGTCATCGTCACCTGTCACCCCATCAGTCATCGTCACCTGTCACCCCATCAGTCATTGTCACCTGTCACCCCATCAATCATCGTCACCTGTCACCCCATCAGTCATCGTCACCTGTTTGCCATATACATGCAATCACTTACTGACCGCCTAACGACTATATGCGTCGGCCATTAAAAGCTAAATACTGGGGTTATGGCAGCAGATAGCCCCCATAACCCCGGTATTTTTTGAAACGGCGGGCGGTCGGCTTTCAGATAAGGGTGGTCCCAGTGGCGGATTCACCGCGGAATTACCATTACGGTGCAGGGGAAGAGGTGCCCCCCCAGGAGGTGAGCAAGCCAGAGTCCAGTAGGACTCTCCCCCCTCCTGCCGCGTCCCAGACGTTTTCCCAGCTTACCGGACCCGCCGGCAGCGGGGAAAACTATCCGGTCCCGGATCCTCAGAGACAGGAAGTTGAGTGAGGGCAAGATGGCCCTCACTCGACTCTATGGTCTTGGAGGACCGGAGCTACGTCAAAAGACGTTGCCTAGCAACCGGTTTAAAGGGCTGCTTTTTTTTTCTTTTTTTTTTTTTTCCTCTTTCAACAATTTTTTTTTTTTTCTTTTTTAGTGTAGTTGTGAGGTGTGAGGTCTTTTTGACCCCAGATCTCACAATAAAGAGGACCTGTCATGCCTATTTCTATTACAAGGGATGTTTACATTCCTTGTAATAGGAATAAAAATGATCAAAACATTTTTTTTTTTAAACTGTGTAAAAATTAAAAAATAATAAATAAAATAAATAGGAAAAAAAAAAAAAATTAAAGCGCCCTGTCCCCGTTAGCTCGCGCGCAGAAGCAAATGCATACGCAAGTCCCGCCCACGTATATAAACGGTGTTCAAACCATACATGTGAGGTATCGCCACGATCGTTAGAGCGAGAGCAATAATTTGAGCCCTAGACCTCCTCTGTAACTCTAAGCTAGTAACCTGCAGAAATTTTTAAAATGTTGCCTATCGGGATTTTTAAGTACCAATGTTTGGCGCCATTCTGTGAGCATGCGCAATTTTGAAGCATGACATATTGGGTATCTAATTACTCGGCGTAACATTATCTTTCACATTATGGAAAAAAAATGGGCTAAATTTACTGTTTTCTTATTTTTTAGTTCAAAAAAGTGAATTTTTTTCAAAAAAATCGCATTTGGAAGACTGCTGCGCAAATATGGTGTGATAAAAAATATTGCAACGATCTCCATTTTATTCTCTAGGTTCTCTGCTAAAAAAAATATATAATGTTTGGGGGTTCCAAGTAGTTTTCTAGCAAAAAAAATGATTTTAGCTTGTAAACACCAAGTGTCAAAAATAGGCCCAGTCTTAAAGTGGATAAATGGACAACTTTGTGTAAAGCGCTACTTGGATGTTAGGCCTATGTGGCCAGGCTGTGAAAAAGTGTTACACATGTGGTATCGCCATACTCAGGAGGAATAGCAGAATGTATTTTGGGGTGCAATTTTTGCTATGTACATGCTATGTGTTAGAAATATTGCATAAATGGACAGCTTTGTGTAAAAAAAAAATGTGTTTTCATTTTCTTTCCACATTTTCCAAAAACTTGTGGAAAAAAATGACATATTCAAAAGACTCATTATGCCTCAAAAATTATACGTTGGGCTGCTTGCTTTCCAAAATGGGGTCATTTTATGGGGGTTTCCATTGTCCTGGTGCTCCAGGGCCTTCAAAAGTACGATAGGTTGTCAGGAAATTATATGTGTAATTTGTGCTCCAAGAATGCCGGACGGTACTACTTGGATGTTAGGCCTCTGTATGTGGCCAGGCTGTGAAAAAGTCTCACACATGTGGTATCGCCATACTCAGGAGGAGTAGTAGAATGTGTTTTGGGGTGTAGTTGCAAGTATACATATGCTGTGTGAGAGAAATAACCTGTTAATACGTCAATTTGTAAAAAAAAAAAAAAAAAAAAAAAAATCTTCATATTGCAAAGAGTTGTGGGAAAAAATGACAACTTCAAAAAACTCACCATGCCCCTTATTAAATACCTTGGAATGTCTACTTTCCAAAAAGGGGTCATTTGGGGGGTATTTGTACTTTCCTGACTTTTTAGTGTCTCAAGAAATGAGATAGGCCTTCAGTACATCAGGTGTGGTCAAGTGTGATCAATTTTCAATGAATAGCACCATAACTTGTGGACTCTATAACTTTCACAAAGACCAAATAATATACACTTATTTTGGTTATTTTTACCAAAGATAAGTAGCAGTATACATTTTGGCCAAAATTTGTGAAGAAAAATTACTCATTTGCTAAATTTTATGACAGAAACAAAGAAAAATGCGTTTTTCACAATATTTTCAGTCTTTTTCTATTTAAAGCACAAAAAATAAAAAACCCAGTAGTGATTAAATACCATCAAAAGAAAGCTCTATTTGTGTGAAAAAAAGGACGCAAATTTTTTATGGGTACAGTGTTGCATGACTGAGTAATTGTCATTCAAAGTGTGAGAGCGCTGAAAGCTGAAAATCAGTCTGGGCAGGAAGGGGTGAAAGTGCACTGTAGGCAAGTGGTTAATGTGAATAAGTTACCAATTTTTTATTTTCTTCCTTTTGCATATTATTCTTTCTCTTATTTATTGCACTAAAAAAAGTCTCAGAAATGTATAAATGGCGACTGCATGTCTATGCAAGGAGATGAATAGCAAGCTACTCATTATCTAGTTTAATATTAATCTTTTTTTTTTTTTTTTACTTTGGAAATCTAAGGCTTGGGATTCTTGCTACTCTTATGAGTTTTTTTTTTTTATATAATTATATATTCTCACAACTGCCATGCAGAAACAATATAGATCAGTTCTTTGAGGCAACACTTATAAATTGCATAAACTGGGAGCAGGGTAAAGAAATAGAAGCTAATAAAGTTTGACTGGGCAGAATATCTGAAAGGAACAACAATAATTTTTACCAAGACAAAAGTAAAGGATAAAGGAAAGCTACAGGAACATAATGCAGTATCCAGTCACAATCAATTATTATTTTTTTAACTTCTTTACTCCTACTGTACAGAAGACGTAAAATTTGCAGATCTTTAGTTTGTTTCTGCTTTTAGAAAGTGTTCAATATTTACTGACCCTTTTTATTAAGGGATGTGATACTGATTTGAGATACCTGAATTCTTCTGAAATACTACAGTATGGTATGGTATAGTACTTTGTGGGACACTGGCCCAAGTATGCAGATTAGTAAAGCCAGAGTGAAGTTAGTACCCCTAATCTGCATACTTGTTCTAAAATAGTGACTACAAAGATACTGTATAAGCACAAGAACAATGGCTGGCTCTATGCATACAGGTTTGCTTTTATCTCACCTAAAGACAAACGGATATTGATATAGTACTATATAAAGTACTGTACACTAGTAAAATCTCTTCCTAAAAGCACTTTTAACTGTCCCTCACTTGCACTAAACTCAAACACAACGACGAAGAGCTTCTGGGAGAGCAGCCTTTTTTATAGCACGTAAGCTGGGACTTTGACCAAAAACCATCATTGACCAAAGTCTTGCACCTGACCTCTGTTCAAAGTTACATAGTTAATCTGGTTGAAAAAAGACACACATCCATCCAGTTCAACCAACAGAGAAAAAGGTGCAAGACTTTGGCCAATTATGTTTTTTTGCAATGTATTGTGAGACACTGAACTGGGACCGAACTCGGAGCTCATCCCGAATTACAATCTGACCATTCAATCCCCTTTAGACAACTTCTTACAATAGTTGTGGATGAATCTAAAGAAGATGTTCAATCATTCTAGCTACTCATGACAAGTCTAGAGGGAATTACACTTGTGTATCAGCCAGCTATGCAAATGAATGCACAGTACATTTGGGTGAATGCCTATCATAACTGCATCAGTGTTTGTTTTGACAAGCTTTAGTTGAAAGCCAGTTTAGAACATAGAGATGGCTGCGGTAAATCAAGTTATCTGTGTTAGAGTCTTGTTAATCCTAGCCACTTGTATTTCCCAAGGGAGCTATTTAACAGTGTGTCATCTCTTCTTTATCGTAATACTAGAATTTGTTAGATACAAAGTCTAAACAGCTGTGACATTCTAGGCAGGTCTACCAGTACGGTCAGTTCTGCAGTCTATGGGCAATCCTGTGAGATATTTAAGGGATAATGACTGCGCCGGTGATGATACGTGAGGCGTGTGATTGCCTGCCAAGGGAACAGGAAGGGACTAGAGTTACGTATTACTGTTTCATTCTCAGCCATAGTGTGGAAAATTGACAATGTTTTTTAAATTAAACAAGCATGAAAACACCTTCAACCTAACACTGCCACACAGACAAGAAAGTTTTCATTTTACAACAGTATGAGTTAGCAGAAATTTCAGACTGCCAAGCCACACGGAAAGGTTTATTTGATATTTATTGCACAAATACTACTGTTATTTATAAATGGAATTGCAACTACTCGATATGATAAAATGTAATAATTAATACAACACAACACTAATAAGCCCATTGTTCAAAACAACTGTGGTCATTCTTGACTTTCATGGGCACATAGCAACCAGCTGTCTACCTTACCTAGCACAAAGTGACTCCTAAGGTTGACTTCACTGAGTTATTTAAAAAACTTCAGAACCAAAGTCACAGTTCCATAGTAGAGCTTTTCCTAAACAAGCAGACTGCCATAATTTATCTTGAGTTATTTTAATTACTTAAAACAATTAGGAAAATCTGGCCTTGCTAAATCACAGAAATTAGATTTTCTGAGTGTGATGCGTTACTTTGATTTCTCTTCTAGGAACTATAGTTCCTAGCAACATCGATCAGTCGTATTGTTTGACAAAATATATTTCAACATAGTGGACCTTTCAAGTTTTTTTTTTCCTTACACAATAAAAAAAGCTGACGTTTACCAATAAATTAGTTTAGCCTTTACAACATTTGTGACCCAAGTCAAGCAGGCAGCTGAATCCTGGAGATATCTTCACTGTAGGGATGCCAGTCCTCTTCCTGACTCTGAACTTCTAGTACTGCTTTGGTTAATAGATTCAGGTCTCTGGGCTGAATTCAACTAAAAATAAAAAACAACTGGGTCCTGCCTCCTCCTTCTCCATTAGGAAACATTCTTTCAGGGCTTTCGTTGCTTGTAACACGATCATTGAATGGTGGAGAGCCAGATGGATGACATAATTGTCTCCCCCTAATCAGAGATCAAGTTACATGGAGTGAAAGCAACAAAATACATTTTCTCAATGGAGGAGGAGTCAAGTCATCTTCAGGACCTTTATCTATTGAACTCAGCCCAAAGTTAATAACCACTGCAGCACCAGAAATTCAAAGCCAAGCAGAGGACAGTTATTCCTTCAGTAAAGGTTTCTCCAAGGTCCAGCTGCCTGCACAATGTGGGACATACCTACAGATAAGTTAGATCACTTAAGCTGGCTAAAAATATGTATATATTTTTGCTAAACTTTAGATTTAAAGTGTATTCCTGGGCAAAAAACATTTTTAGATTTAGATTGGGGAGGGTTACACTGTCTGGTAATATTTTAATGCTTTCTGTGTCCCTATTGGAGAGATTCGCCTCTTTATTTGTACTGGTGACATTATCACCAGTGAAGATAATGAGAAAAAATTTTAGAGATGTCCTCAAATCAATAGTTAAAGAGAGATTTCAACGGGGACACTTGTTTAGGGACAACTGTCTAAGGGGAGCATGCACCATAACTTTTTGATTTTTCAGAATTCTCCTAACTTTGGGATATTTCCTCCAACTTCCTGCTTTGCTTCTGCTTTGTCCCCAAATGGTACATAGACAAAAATAATCTGACAGTGGTTTTAACTCTTCAAGGTTTTATCCAAGCAAACAATTACAAAGTTTTGGCTATATACACACTTTACAGAGGATCTTCATTCATTTTTGAAAAAAAACTAATACTGTTGCTGCTGACTTTCAATATAGAGACATTTACACATCCAGGGATTCCTTAGCTGGGCTGGTTCTTCAGGTACCCGGTGCTGCTATTTTGACTGTGAGCCAGCTGTGACTCCTTGGGGCTTCAGAGGGAGGCAAGGCAAATTGTGTGGCTCCTGATTAAGGATGTAATAAGAAACCCCTACAGATAAAGCAGTGCTGCAGCAGATTATGTGGGTGATCTACTCTGTGTGGTAGTGTAACACCATTTACACCCCTCAAGTTGTAATTGCTACTACACAAATAATCAGCAATGGGGAAACATTGCTCAGACCAAATGCTGCCGGGAGTGCGGAAGAGGAGAAAGACAAGGAGAGTGCTTATTGACTGGCAGGACGTTAGGCCCATCCACCAGAACCCTGACTGTAGGGAAAGTGTCCCCATCATGGGAGGAGCAAGAAAAGCTTTAAGCCCCAGTTTACCAGACTTGAGGGAAAGAAGCCTGCAATGGGAGAGAGAATGGGGAGCCATGAGGCAGCTGCAGAGAGGATACTAGTTGCGGTGACCTGTGCTGTTCTGTCCAGGGACTACTGACTCCAGGAGTGAGCAGAACTATTGTCAGAAACAAGCACAGTGCCAAGGTGACTGTGTTGGAAGCAGAGAGCAGTCTGCTATTTGGAAAGATGCAGGGATTGGGAAGAAGAATCATGAGATTCAGGGACTGTGCTGTGCAGCCTGGCAATGTTGCCATAATGTGGCTTTAGCTTTGCAGCATGGAAAATGTGCAAAATTGAGAGCTGCAGGAGGGACTTGTAGGCTGTTGGGTTGCAGAAGAGTTCTGTGTGCAGAACTGCAGAGACTGTGCTGCTGAGCTGTTCTGCTTTACATGGCTGCTGTGCTATGCCTGCCCAAAAACTGAGCTAGCATTAGGTACTGTGGTGTAGACCTGAGGCTGTTGTTGAATATGATGTGCTAGACTGCTTCTGAGGACTCCAAGAAAGACACTCTACTGAGGACCCTGGGAAGGAAGAAGGCTGCAGCTTTGTCCATTAGCAGCTCAAGGGGGAAGCCCTGTTAGTATGGTTTGACCTCTCAATGGGCCTCCAGAGGATGCACATGTGATGAGAGACCCTTTGGAAACATGTTTGATACTGACCCTATTTAAAGTCTTTTCTGCCCCCCTAAAGAGTTGGACCTGAACATTTACAGCTGTTGCTTTTGGCCTACAAATACTGCACTCTAACTTGAGGTCCATGGCCTCTAAAGTAGACTTTACATATACCCAATGGACAGTGGATTAGGTAGGTTTTAGGTTTTTTCCTATAAAAATAACAAACATGTTATATTTACCTGCTCTGTTGCAGTGGATTTTCACAGAGCAGCCTGGATCCTCCTCTTCTCCGATCCCTTCTCTGCTCTCCTGGCCCCTCCTTTCTGTTCAGTGCCCCCACAGGGCACCTGAGCTGAGTCACGGCTCCCTGTGTCCATTCAGACATGGAGCCCGTCCCGGTCCTGCCCCCTATCTCTTTGGATTGGCTAGCTGATGTTGATAGACAGCAGTGGCTGCCAAAGGGTGTCTCAGCCTATCAGGAGGGAGAATCTCAGACGGCTGAGACACTTATGGACATCGCTGGACAGAGAGGGACCTCAGGTAAGTATTAGGGGGGCTGAGGGGGGCTGCTGCACACAGAAGGCTTTTTATCTTAATGCATAGAATACATTAGGATAAAAAAACCTTCTGACTTTACAACTCCTTTAAGCAACCTTAGTTAGTTTTGGTGTTGGTGATTTGTTTTAAATTTATCACTGTGTGTTATTGTTCTTGTTGTATTATTCAACCAAACTGTTAAACCCACCTTACTACAGGGCTTTTGTTTTTAATAAAAGCCTATTTTAAGTTCACAGGGGGTAGCGTTACACATATCTATCAGTACAATGCAGTATACCAGGGGTATTGAATTAAATTTTTCGGAGGTCCAGCAAATAAAATTTTCACCCAGGAGGTCCGAGTCTCATGTTTGTGCTATGACTCCTTTTCTTCACATCACAGCCCCCCCCCCCCTTACATTACAGTTTTCCTTTTTACATCAGGGTCATCAGTGCTTCCCTTTACATCACAGCCCCCTATGTACACCACAGCAGCCCCTTTTACATTGCAGAACCCCCTTTACAATACACCCCCTCTTTACATTACAGTGCCCCTTTACATCACAGCACCCCCTTTACATCACAGCATCACCTTTACAATTCAGCCCCTCTTTTAAATTACAGCCCCTTTACAATGCAGTGCCTGCTTTATATCACAACCCCTCTTTGCATCCAAGTCCCCACTTTTAAATCACAGCGCCCTTTACATCACAGCGCCTCCTTTACTTACTTAAATGTCCTCTGTCCCCTTTCACATCACAGCACCCCCACCTTACATCAGAGATCTCCACCCTTTACATCAGCCTCCCCCTTCCTTGCATCCCAGTCCCCTTCACAGCCCCCCTTACTTTACCAGTCCCCATTGCATCCCCCTTTACTTGCATCTCAGTCCCCTTTACAGCCCCCCCCCTTACTTGCCTCCCTCACCTTCACGGCCCCTTCTCCTGGTGTCCTAGTCCCCTTCACAGCTCCCCTTCTTAGCACTCCAGTCCCCTTTACAGCTCTCCTTTAATTGCATCTTGGTTCCTCCATTACTTGGATCCTAGTCCCCTTTACATCCCCCCCTCAGTGTTCCCCCTTTTCTTATACTAGTCCACTTTACAGCCCTCCTTCCTTCCTTCCTTGCAATCTTCCTCCAACCTTTCCAATTCTACCTTACACAGTAGGTAGAAGGCAGAAGATGCGGCATGTCCAGAAAGAGGGCGGAATATGCTTTTCATTTAAACAGGCAGGTGATTGGTTTCTAGGACTGTCCTGCATCCTAGCAATAAATCCCTGGCTTGGTAACTTGAAAAGCATGTCCCCGCCCTCTGTCTGGACATGCCTTGTCTCCTGCCTTCTTTCTACCTGCTATGGATGAATTCTGTGGTGGCAGCAAGAGAAGGAAGCCATCAGCCAGGAGAGGATACCCAGGCTTCTAAGTGGCAGAGCCCCAGTCCGTACAGGATTGCCTTGCGGTCTGTTTTCGCAACACGGTCCACCATTTAGTGATGCCTGCAGTATACCAATTTTATATTTTTCATTTTTGCCATAGCTCCTATATTCTACCTACGCATTACTGGTATTATACTGATGTAGCACCCTCCTAGGTGGGTGCTAGGAAAAGCATTTATTTGGCGTTTTCTGCTTCTCAGATGGGTCTTGATATTCAGCAGGCTGTCATGTGTTCCCAGGTGTGCCTGTTGAGCTGAGGGGAGTCTCCCTACTGTGTCCAATGGGGGCTTTCATTGGACAGTGGAGGAAACCTGACCAATAGCACACTAGGGCTTGTATCTATCCCAGAGGGCAGAATATGCCACAATGCATCCTGGGAGGGGATATAAGTCTGAGGGGAGCACATGACAGGGTGTCTTTGGGGGGAAGCAGAGTCCCAGGAGGAGGGTGACGGCTGTCTCTCCTCCTGTCAGTGGGAGGAAAGGTGTCCTTGGCGGTCAGCCTAGAGGACAGAAGGTTGAGCTGAGCTGCAGAGAGGGATCCAGAGTGCTGAGGACCAAGTGGAGCTGCTAGGGCAGGAGTTTTCAGGAAAGCAAGTGTTGTGAGTACTGGAAGGACCACTCTGGAAGGTCAGAGGGATCCAGGAGAGAGGGCTTAGAGAAGGGGGTGCCAGAGTCTAAGTCCTGAAGAGAAGTCTGTGAGAGAGGGTGCCAGTGTGGGCCCTCAAGTGTTAAGAGTTGCAGCAGTGCTTACAAGTAGCTACCTCAGCCAGGAGGGCTAAAGGCAGCAGTTCAAAGGACTTTATGCCAACGGGGAGTGACAAAGTCAGTTTGGAGTTAAGGGATAGCAAGTCAGCGTTAACCAGCGCCAACCAGCGTTGACCGGCATTCAGCCAGCATCAAGTCAGCGTCCATTGGCATTTTTCTCAGTTGTCCCATTACCTTGTGAATACTTGACCTAGAGGAGTATCCCACTCATTCCCTTCTCCCATCCAAGTTCCTAAATAAATCCAAAATCCAAAGATGCTGGACTGTTTCCTGTCTCAGTGCTCACACTTGGAGAACATGCTTAAATGTGCTGTCGTTGCTAGCGGTAACCCTGGCAGACCCACATGCAGCACAATGGCTGGGAATCTTGCTACACTGACATCTGCTATCAGACAGAATCACAAGTTACATTTTTGCATTATTTTGGTAACTACACATTTAAAAAAATACAACAAGTTTGCATACACCGATTAAGAAAAGATCAATAAACCAATATTTTTATATGCATTAAATACATTTTCCACTTTCAATTAAACTTTTTTCACTGCTTAATTTCAAAGGTCTAAAGGACTTGGATCAATGCAGCAGGTCCCCTGATGCTCTCTTAAAATCTATCAAAAGAAGATAAAAGTTAGAAAATTCTGAGCAATTTATTACATGCTCAGTAATAATTATATTTAGTACATATTGCATAATATATACATTTATCTTGAAACCTTTTCAGAAGAAACAGTTTATCCTGTAAATTACATAAATGCTATTATGCCTATAACAGCAAGATAGAACACATTAATTGATAAATAACTAGATAGAACAATATGGATATGTAAAGGGCAGTAAACCAGACAGCCATATTTGAATGTGCTATAGTCAGATCATTGAAAGATAAATTCTCATTTGTTGCTATGTGTTAATGCTTTTTACATATTGCTCTGATTAAATGAGTCTAAGGTCCTGAGTCTATGGACTTCCACAGGTTAGACAGATCTGCACATATTCAGGAAAATGATTGAATTAGCTTTTCCGTGCTAGTGATAGGTAATTTGCTGATTATCTAACAGGTTAGAATATACATTTACAGTATTATTGGCTAAAGTGTATAGTGCTGCTTATATATTTTTTCCAGCATGTATTTCTTATTTTTCCTGTCTTTGTCTCACTTGAATGCTCTATCTTAGATATAAGGGAAAAGGGAAAAGGGATTGGCCTAGTGTAGTCATTTTAAACACCAGTCCTGGCGCCAAATTTTGAGTTGCCACCAGAACAGGAATAGAAGGAAGGGCAGGAAATTAAGGGAAACCTCCACAGTGGGACATCAAATAAAAGTATAACAGTGGTTTTAACCATTCCGTACTCAAAATAATAAAAATAATAAATAAATAATAATAAAATAATATTCAAAAAAAAAAAAAAAACTGTTGGCTTTAGGAATACTTTGTCTATTAGATGGTGATTTGACAAAGAATTTAAACTCCAGGAAAAATATAAAAAAAACAAAGTTTTCTTCATGAAATATAAAAAAACATGGTGGGTAGCTAAAATGAATTTTATATAAACTTCTTGTATTGCAGTGGAATTCAAGCCGAGAGGGACTAATACTTGGAGAAAATCAGATGTGCTGCATGCACTGTGACTTTTTCCAATCATTTGAAGTGTAAGAAGACAATAACATTCATGTCTCTGTGCAAAAGTAACACTGACTGAGGGAACATGGATGAAGTGTGTGTGTGTGGCCGGGGTGGGGGGGATAAGCTGGGATTAAACGAACTAGCTCTAAACAGGAGGTGGACAGAGGAAGATGCCAACATCACATTAGCAAACAAGTTGTAGTGGCCAGAATTTGCCACCAGATGTCAGGATACTATAAAAAGTCAGTACAAACCCCCCCCCCCATAAAAGTGGGGCAGATTACACTATTATTTTTAAAGGGAAATAGCAGCTAAAGTATTTGTTACACTGATGTTAGAGCAGGTTTATTTAAGTTAAGAAAAGTCACCAACCTGGCTGTCCTGTTGACTGAGTAAATCTTGAGGTTGGATTGGCAAAAATACAAATTCTTTGGCCATACGTGAATCTGACTTCAAGCCTTCGTAAAAGAAGTAATTAAATAATATGATCCAATCACTAATGACTCTGTGTGTCTTAGAGCTCTTTCACACATGCGTTGAAAAAAGGGGCTTCCCGAATGCCTATCAATGCCACACAGAATTGTTACAATAGGGAGCAGACGGAGGTGTTCACATTGCAGCATTAGTGTTGCTTCATGTTGCTGTTAGGCAAAAATAATGCTGCCTGCCCTAAGTAGGGATGATCGAACTTTTCAAAAGTTCGGTTTGGCCAGAACATCCGAGCTTCCCGAAGGTTCGGCCCGGATTTCAGAACCCCATTGAAATCAATGGGACCCGAACTTTTAAGCCCTAAAACCCAATAAATGCCCCTAAAAAGTGCCTAGGGTTCTGGGTCATACCCCAGGGACTATTAATCACACAAAAAAAAGTTCTTAAAAATTGTAATTTTTGATAGAGAGCCAATTATTGAAAAAATTAAAAAAAAAATAATAATAATTTCTTTGGATTTAGTATCTGGGGGGTCTAAAAAGTGTACCTGTGAAGTTTCAGCTCTGTAGCATGTCCAGAACCATAAAAAAAGATGGTTTGTATTAGGTCACTTATAGAACAGGATAGAGGCTTCTCTCTTTTCACACCTTGCCGGTTTAGTAGCAAGCGTTTTTTTGGGCATTTTTTGGGGTCTTTTGAGGCAGGCAAAACATCTGAACTTGTGCATACGGGTATATATACACACATAATAATAGATACAAATTCAGCGCAACTGTATAAAATAATATAATAGAAAGCTGCTATGCACTAAAGGATCAATAAACCAAAAGTCCCAATAACAAATATATAACAAAAAGTGCAGCGCTATCAAATATGGATTATGAAGAAGATATCGAGGAGAGCAGTCCACAGGTGAAAATTATGGTGAAGCATGCACAAGATATAAACATTCAGTGCTCTTCAGTGTGCTGGTAATCCTCCACCCAGTCTCATTAGCCTCTCACCTCACACTTAGCCCCTGTGTCACCAGACGGGCTAGTAAGACAAACTTTCTCCAAGGATATCACCAATATAGATCAAATCAGTATTCCTCTTCATCAGAAGATAAGGCTCACAGGTAACAGATCACAGGTCCATAAAGCGGGTCACAGGTCCATAGGACCTGAGGAAGTCCCGTGCAGTGGGACGTAACGCGTGCGAAGGGGGAGGGGCCGGTGACGTCACCCGCCATCCATTGCGGTCGAGACCGCTGTGTGTAATACAATCTGCTCATCACATGCACTTGTATAGTGCTTTACAAGGTAATTTTTATGATTTTATGCTATGTTCAATAAAGTAATTTATTGCGGTAATGCACTATGTCCGGACCTTTGTTTTCCTATGGACCTGTGACCCGCTTTATGGACCTGTGATCTGTTACCTGTGAGCCTTATCTAAGATATCTTTCTGGTTTGCCTGCCTCCAAAGAACCCAAAAAAATGCCCAAAAAAACGCTAGCGCCAAAAAAAAAAACGCCCAGGTGTGTTGTTGCAGGCATTTTTTTGGGGTTTTTGGAGGCAGGCAAAACATCTGAACTTGTGTATAGTGGTATATATACACACATACTTATATGTATTTTACACTTACACATATATAGGTGTTATAGGAGCGTAACCATATTAGTGTTAGCTATTTCATTAGCGCAAGCATATATTTCTGCTACTATCACACCTATATATGTCTAGGTGTATATATACATATAAGTATGTGTGTATATATACCCGTATACAGACGTTCAGATGTTTTGCCTGCCTCCAAAGAACCCAAAAAAATGCCCAAAAAAACGCTAGCGCCAAAAAAAAAAAAACGCCTAGGTGTGTTGTTGCAGGCATTTTTTGGGGGTTTTTGGAGGCAGGCAAAACATCTGAACTTGTGTATAGTGGTATATATACACACATACTTATATGTATTTTACACTTACACATATATAGGTGTTATAGGAGCGGAGCCATATTAGTGTTAATTATTTCATTAGCGCAAGCATATATTTCTGCTACTATCACACCTATATATGTCTAGGTGTATATATACATATAAGTATGTGTGTATATATACCCGTATACACAAGTTTAGATGTTTTGCCTGCCTCCAAAAACCCCCAAAAAATGCCTGCAACAACACACCTGGGCGTTTTTTTTTTTGGCGCTAGCATTTTTTTGGGTTCTTTGGAGGCAGGCAAAACATCTGAACTTCTGTATATGGGTATATATACACACATACTTATATGTATATATACACCTAGGCATATATAGGTGTGATAGTAGCAGAAATATATGCTTGCGCTAATTAAATAATTTACACTAATATGGCTCCGCTCCTATAACACCTATATATGTGTAAGTGTAAAATACATATAAGTATGTGTGTATATATACCACTATACACAAGTTCAGATGTTTTGCCTGCCTCCAAAAACCCCAAAAAAATGCCTGCAACAACACACCTGGGCGTTTTTTTTTGGCGCTAGTGTTTTTTTGGGTTCTTTGGAGGCAGGCAAAACATCTGAACTTCTGTATAGGGGTATATATATATACACACACACTTATATGTATTTTACACATACACATATATAGGTGTGATAGGAGCGTAACTATATTGGTGTTAATTATTTCATTAGCGCAAGTAGTGTTTTCTGCTCCTTTCACACCTATATATGTGCAGGTGTATATATACATACATGGGTGTGTATATATATACCCCCTATACACATGTTCAGATGTCATGCCTGACTCCAAACATGTGCTCAAAAAATCCCTATAAACGCCTACAGCCAAAAAGTAGGCTGACCGGCGAGAAGCCATATTAGTGCACCGAATGTGACTTAAGAGAAACTATCTTTTCTCTATAGCGGTCACCCTGATATGGAAGGCTTTGGTCACCCTGCCATAGCAGTCAGTGTCAGTTCACCCTACACTACATTACGGTCACCCTGGCACTTAACACTTTCCCTACAGAAACTACATTTTTGCATCTAACTAAAGTGTAAAAGAGCACCCTAACTACACTAGATATCCCTTTCCTCACACTAATAAATGCTAAATGACACTTTTAAAGTAAAATTAACAGAACTGCTTCCACTCTCTTCCATGTCCCTGTATTACAATGCCAGGAATTTGGCGGGGGCTATCTTATATACTGGGGGGCGCATTCACTAATGATTGGCCTAGGGACCCCCTAGTCACTCCAATCACATTCCTAGCATTCTCCTGCCCCCTCAATTGGCTTTTGCTAATGGTTCTGGTCCAATCATGGGCTTTTAAAGCCCATTTCCTGTCCCATTGCATTTTGGTCGGTTCTGGTTGCCGAATTCCGAACTTTTTCAGCAAAAAGTTCTAAATTCGGCCGAACCTCGAACAGTCAATGTTCGGGTCGAACCAATGGTCGACCCGAACCGCTCGATCATCCCTAGCCCTAAGGCTCCATTCACGCCAATGTGTTTTTTTTTACAGAAACGCAGGACATTTTTGTGCCGCTGAGTATTTAGAAGGTGTCAGGGTATTAAAAAAAAAAAAAAAAAAAAAAGCATAAAAACGCAAAACACAAATGGCTGCAAAAATTGGGTAAAATTGCAGTAAAATTGTGGTAAAAATGCGGTAAAAATGCAAAAAGCACTGCAGAAACTCTCAAAAGCAAACTGCATAGGTGTGGATGGAGCCCTGTAAACATGATCAGAATATCGTGCAAAAAATGTACGCTTTTGATGCGATCATACGATAATCCGATTGTCAGTACGCAGCTTTCGTCAGAAATTTTTGGAAGGGACAAACGCGAAAAATGTTCTCATAAGATGCCAGATCCTACAATTTTGGTTTAACCACTTCTGGACTGGAAGGATTTCCCCCTTAACCCCCCTGGCGGTATGATTCTTTCCGATTTTAGGTGCTGAAAGTGGTACCATTATTTTGCATGTAATTCTTAAGAATGAGCAGCCCAAACCAACTATTTACATATGATTTTATTTTTACTGTGCGTTCTTCTTTATAACATCTCGGGTATGATAAAATTTGAAACACAAAATCATAAATTATAATATAATAAATGACTATAAATAAGTATGTATGTATATATATATATATATATATATATATATATATATATATATATATATATATACTGTATATATATATATATATACATATATATATATTTATATATATACATATACATAAAAAGTACAGTAAAACTGCAGGAAAGGGCACTGGGGGGCAATGTAATGTGAATTTATTTGATTTTGCAATGTATCAGTGTGTTTGGTGTGTTTTACTTTTGAATTTGCTGCTGGTTCCACCCCCCTGGGAACGTCACGTCGCAGGAGACGGAACCCGAGGCACAGAGAGCATCCGGAGGAAGATCTGCCGCCGCACACTGTCGGGATACATCGCTGGATCCCGGTGACAAGGTAAGTAACCCCTCTACCAGGATCCAGCGATGCTTCTGGCGGTACCCCGAATGTGGCTTGGGGTTACCACTTTTGGCACTGAAATGTAACCCCGAGCTACACTCAGGAATACTGCTAAGAAGGTTAATGACCAGCCCATTTTTTGCGATTCGGCACTGCGTTACTTTAACTGACAATTGCCTGATTGTGTGCTGTACCCAAATAAAATTGATGTCCTTTTTTTCCCACAAACAGAGCTTTATTTTGGTGGTATTTGATCACCTGTGCGATTTTTATCTTTTGCTCTATAAACAAAAAAAGAGCGACAATTCTGAAAAAAAACAAACAGACAATATTTTTCACTTTCTGCTATATAACATTCCCAAAAAAAAAGTAAAAATCAAATTTTTTCATCTTTTTAGGCCAATTTGTATTCTGCTACATATTTTTGGTACAAAAAATCCCAATAAGCGTATTTTGATTAGTTTGCGCAAAAGTTATCGTGTCTACAAACTAGGGAAAAGATTTATGTCATTTTTATTTTTTTTTACTAGTAATGGCGGCGATCTGCGATTTTTAGCGGGACTGCGACATTGGGGTGGGCAGATCAGACCCCTGACTGACATTTTTGACACTTTTGGGGGGACCAGTGACATTACTACAGTAATCAGTGCTAAAAATATACACTGTTACTGTAATAATGACACTGGCAGGGAAGGGGTTAACCCAGGGGTGATCAAAGGGTTAAGTGTGAACCTAGGGGAGTGATTTCTAACTGTGCGGGGGAGGGACTTCTGGAATCAACACCGAGACCTGTGTTCCTAAATAGGAGGATCACAGGTACTCTGTGTTCATTCCAAAGAGAACAACGATCTGCTGTGTTTACAACATCCCATGGATCGGCTTCCCAGCTTCCCCAGGAGCGCTCCCTCGAACCACCGTACAGGTACGGCGCTTCGCAATGCCAGGGTAGCCTGCCGCAGTATATCGTTCAGTTTTAATCTGAAAATACAATTCAAATACACTACATCCCTTCCGAATTTTTATTCTGTCATACAATAATTTTTTTTTCCATTTTTTTTTTCATTTTCGATATGGAGACTAGCATGCAAGAAAAAAAAAAAAATGGACAATCGTTTGTCCGATAATCTCACAGTGTGTACTAGCCTATAGAGAGTTACATGCACATGTAAGAACAGCAGAGGAAGCATATGAAAAAAAGATTATTCCTACTCAGGAACCCTGTAAAAGTCCTGCTAAATCTTTCTGCAAAACCCTGTTTTTAGGAACTCTCAGGGGACCGATTTTACCTATTCCCTGCATGATCCATATTGAGACTTTTTGCGTATATATTTACTGCTAAGATTAATTTCATTTTTACTTTTTGGATTGTGGTCTTCCTGCTTCTAACCTGATAAGTTTGAGTAGCTTCCACGCCTATGCAGGCTGTGACGGAAAAACGATGGAATGTAGAGAAACCAGTTACCCCACACCCTTTTCTCGGTATTCTCATTTGTCACCTTATACAGTAATACTAATTTTTCTTCTCTGTATCAGAATAAATGTATATTCTTTAAAAAAAAAATGATTGTTACTGACAGATAACATTACTAACATTGGCCTTAATATTATTCTTCTGCAGTCAGAGATGGGGGGATCCAATGATCTTTTACCTGCTATCTGCAGGACAGCAGAAGATAATCAGCACCAATGACTGCTACCAATTTAAAGCAGAATTAAACCACAGCCAAATCGTTTTTTTTTTTTTTTTGCATTCTTTTATTTAGGAATTATAAAGTATTACAATGCAAAGAAAACATATAAAAAAGCACTCACTGCAAACAACAGTAATATATAAACAAATATTGAATACTTAAAAAAAAAAAATTTAATAAACAAATAGTAATATTAATTAAATACATAAAATATTATTAGAAAAGAATAAATAAATAATTTTACATTTCCTCACCTTGTCATATTATGGACAAAAAACATAAGTAATTGCAGTGTTAAAATATATATATTACATGACATGAGATAACATTATAAATTATGAGGAAATAGATGTATTAACGAAGAGAATAGTTATTAATAAAAAGAAAAAAAAATGTAAAATAAATAAATAAAATGTATATAAAATATTAAATAAAATATCAAGTAGGATAGTGATGAAGTGGAGGGTGGAGAGGGGACAGTATTACGCAGAGTATCACTCCTGATCCAATTGAGAAGAATATTTATTTTTAATTGGTCCTCAGGAGATTTTAGCCATAATGTGGTAGTATGCATAGCATATTATAACAGTCTTACAGTAATCCCCCGCTCCATCGCGGTTCCGTTTTTATGGTCCCGGTAATTCGCGCTATTTTAATTAGGACCCATTAATTTGGATATCGCGGTCCCGGTAATTCGCGCTATTCTAATTAGGACCCATTAATTCGAATATCGCGGTAATATTGCACCATTTCGCGGTTATGTAGCGGTGAATCAGAGAATCAGAGCGAGGCTGTGGTGGAACGCATGCGTCACTCGTGGACCGCACCGAGCGCGGTGACGTTAGAGGGGGCGGTAACGCGATTTGGAGCATGTGCAGATGTGCTCCGTGCTCCTTTGCCAACCACAAGCAAGAATGCCCGCAAGAATGCCACCCAAACGCCCATCATCTAAGGCTAAGGCTTCTGGTGAGCCAAAACAGAAGAGGAAGTTCCTTACAATTCAGGAGAAGGTGAAACTTCTTGATATGATAAAGGAAGGACAGAGTTATGCTGCTGTAGCCCGCCATTATGGTATGAATGAGTCAACGATTCGATACATCAAAAAGGATGACAAGAATATCAGGGCAACTGCTGCACTGTCCATAAACCAAGCTGCAAAAAGAGTTGTTTCTTCCCGCAATAAAACCATTGTTAGGATGGAAACTGCATTGGCCATTTGGATCCAAGATTGCAGAAAAAAAAGCATCACATTGGATGGTAACATCATCAGGACTCAGGCAAAGAAGCTGTACGACACTTTTGCCAATCAAGGAGGCTCTGAAGAAGGCTCTGCCGCAGCCGAACAGTCAGACAACGACAATCCTGATCAGCCTTCTACTTCTAGTACAGGTACATCTTCATCAGGAGACTTTTCTGCCAGCAAGGGGTGGTTTGACCGATTCCAGAAACGCTATCAGTTGAAGAGTGTTTCATTGCAAGGTGAAGCTGCATCTGCCGACAAAGAAGCTGCTGAAAGGTACACCAATGAGACCTTCAAGAGTTTCATCGAGGAGGGTGGGTACAAACCAGAGCAAGTCTTTAATATGGATGAGACCGGCTTGTTCTGGAAGAGAATGCCCAAACGGACCTACAT
This sequence comes from Pelophylax lessonae, assembly GCF_965119305.1. Lineage (NCBI taxonomy): Eukaryota > Metazoa > Chordata > Amphibia > Anura > Ranidae > Pelophylax > Pelophylax lessonae. The sequence goes on from NC_138774.1 coordinate 128,579,953, forward strand.
CATGAAGGAGGAAGCCCGAGCCCCTGGATTCAAGGCTTATAAGGACAGAGTAACCTTGGTTATCTGTGGAAATGCTGCTGGGTTTATGATCAAGCCAGCCCTGATCTACAAGGCCAAGAACCCCAGAGCATTGAAGCATAAAAAAAAGAACCAGCTACCAGTCTATTGGATGCATAACCCTAAGGCTTGGATGACTAAACGCCTCACAACTGAGTGGTTCCATAATTGTTTCATCCCAGCCGTCAAGGTCTACCTTGCCGAACTTGGCCTTGATTTTAAAGTGCTTCTGCTGATGGATAATACAGGAGGCCACGCCATGGATCTATCGTATGAAGGAGTGCAAGTTGAGTTCCTTCCACCCAACACCACGTCTTTAATTCAGCCTATGGACCAGGGTGTGATACGAGCATTCAAGGCGCTGTACACTCGCAACTCCTTGAATCATCTTGTTGAATCCATGAACAATGATGATAATTTCAATTTGAAGAACTACTGGTGTAATTACACCATTGCAACTTGTCTGGAGAACATACAAAAGGCCCTCAAGGAGATGAAGAAGGAGACCCTGCATGCCTGTTGGAAGAAGCTTTGGCCAGAAATTATTCATGAATAAGAAGGGTTCTCTCCTGACGAAGTTCATCATCCAGCTGTGGACAAATCAATTAGGCTGGCGAAGTTGCTAGGAGGTGAAGGTTTTCAGGATATGACCCAGGACGATGTCAATGACCTAATTGAAACCCATTCAGCTCCACTAACCGATAAGGATCTGACAGAACTCACCAAGTCAGCGAGTGAGGAGGAAATGGAGGAACATGAGGGGGAGGAAGAAGATGAAGGCTTGTCAATTGAGCGCCTTGGCAGGGTCATGCGTACGGCCAATGACCTGAAACAGATGTTAGCTGATTGGGATCCTGACATGGTTCGTTCACTGCAGTTCCAAAACAGCATTGATGGAGCCATTCAGGTGTGCAAGAACCTCCTCGCCCAAAAGAAGAAACACGCCCAGCAACTCTCTATAACTATGTTCTTCACAAAACAGAAGAAGGCCACATCCACCCCAAGTACCTCCACAGGCACCTCTGATGTAGAAGTGGAGGTCATGGAGCAGCAAGAAGATGACCCACCTACACCAAAAGAAGCGCCTGCTGAACCTGCGCCTTCAAAAGGACAGTAGCTACTCTTATTTGCTGCTTATCGTCATCTTCTTTTCTGCTGAGTACAGTGCAGTACTGTATGTACAGTACTGTACAAATACTGTACAGTACTCTTTTATTTACTACTGTACAGTATACAGTACTGTACTTTTAGCACAATAGTTTTGTGTTTTTACAATGCTCTTGCTCTCTCTCTATACAGTACTGTACAGTACTGTACAGTACTCTTTTTTTTACTACTGTACAGTATACAGTACAGTACTGTACTGTTAGCACAATACAGTAGTTGTGTTTTTACAATGCTCTTGCTCTCTCTCTATACTGTACAGTACAGTTGTACTGTACTGTACTCTTTTTTTACTACTGTACAGTATACAGTACAGTACTGTACTGTTAGCACAATAGTTTTGTGTTTTTACAATGCTCTTGCTCTCTCTCTATCATTTATGTGTTTTTATTGCTTAAAAGTTTGTTTAAAGACCTTTAAATGCTATTAAAAAGTTAACACAACATGCCTAGGGTGTATTTAAATAGGGTCTTTCTATTTCGCGGATTTTCACTTTTCGCGGGTGGGTCCGGAACGTAACCCCCGCAATGGAGGGGGGATTACTGTACCTGGCAATTGGTAACTGTCTGGCACAGAAGCTGCCATCTTCTCATGATCTTCCTTCTAGGTTCTGACTTTTTGGCTGCTTGGTTGGCCCAGCCGCGATGATTTCATTCCTGCGCATGCACAGGGGAGTCACATCTGCATTGCACAGGGAGAAGGGTTTATGAAAGAATTTGTCAGTGTTTTTTTATTTTACTTTAAAACTTTTTAAGTTTAATTTCACTTTAAAGTGATTGCAAAATTATTTTTTAAATAAACTTGTAATACTTACTTGCTCCATGCAATGCTTTTGCACAGAGCAGCCTCAAACCTCCTCTTCTATGGTCCCCAGCAGGCACTCTTGGCTCCTCCCCCCTTCCAGGTTCCCCCATAGTAAGCTGAGCTGTTTGTGTCTACTGTTTGTGCGCAATTCGGCCTCTCTCCCCCTCCTGCTCCCTCCTCACTGGATTTGATTGACAGCACCAGAAGCCAATGGATCTCACTGCTGCCTCCATGTACTGTGAGAGAGAGAACAGCGCCAATGCGGCACAGTGCTGGATCAAAATCAGGCTCAGGCAAGTATTTGGGGGGACTTGGGGGAGCTGACCATGGAAGGTTTTTTACCCTAACCACTTGAGCTCTGGAAGGTTTTACCTCCTTAATGACCAGGCAATTTTTGCTATTCAGCACTGTGCTAATTTAACTGGCAATTGCATGGTTATGCAACACAGTACCCAAATGAAATGTATGTCATTTTATTCCCACAAATCAATGTTTTAATGGTATTTGATCACTACTGTTTTTTTTTTTTTTTTTAATTTATAAATAAAAAAAGACCTACATTTTGGAAAAAAAAAATATTTTTTACTTTCTATTATAAAACATATCCAATTAAAAAAAAAATCTTCATAAATTTAGGCCAAAATGTATTCTGCTACATGTCATTGGTAAAAAAAAACAACAACCCAGTAGGCGTATATTAATTGGTTCATGTAAAAGTTATAGCATCTACAAACTATGGTATAAACACTGGATTTCTTTTTTTTAATACTAATAATGGGGGGTGATCAGCAACATTTAGTGGGTCTGGGGCAATCTGACACTAACTAGCACTACGTGGGAACTGAGTAAGTGACACTGACCAGTAACACTAATACACTGATAATAATATACACCGTACTAATGACACTGGCTGGGAAGGGGCTAACATTAAGGGGTTAAGCATGTGCCTAGCAAGTGTTAATGTGTGTAATGTGTGCTGCTTTTTACTAAAAATCTGTTTGTTTCTTCTCCCTTTTGGAGAAGGAGGGGGTGGTCCACACCAATCCTTATTTTAGTTTAATTCTCCTTTAAGGGGTGTGGCAGGGGGTGTGTCCTATGCCTACATACTTTTGCTAATAGGTGTCCCTCAATTCATCTCAGAAAGTTGGGAGGTATGCTACTACAGTGTTTGCTGATAGCTTCCGGGTCCCACGCTGAGCAGCTGCCATGCTGTGTTTGGCACGGGCACCATTCAGAGAACACTTTTTCAATGAATGCAAAGTGTTCTCTGATTGGACAAGGTGGAAATTGTGATGTCATCACTCCACCTCTCTTACTTGTCCAACCAGTGAACACTTTGCATTCATTGAGATGATGTAAAGGGAATATCCGATTGCCTCTCAGGGGATCAGGAAGGAATTTCCCTTCCCCTGCTGTAGCAAATTGGATCATGCTTTCCTGGGGTTTTTTCGCCTTCCTCTGGATCAACTGCGGGTATGGGATTGTGTATATGGGATTGTATGGTTGGGTTTTCTTTACTGTTTTTTTTTCTGGTTGAGCCAGATGGACTTTTTTAAACATGACTAACTACAGTATGTTCTCTGAATGGCATCCATTTCAAGCAAATGACCCCCCTGTGTGCACGATGCAGCACAGTGCAGCAGGGCAGCCACCCACCGATGTGGGATCCAGAGGTTAGTGGAGAACACTGTAGTAGTGATGTCTACTACAGTGATTTCCAGCTCCCACAAGGATCCCACAGGCTTGGCACATACATAGGTCCAAGCTGGATCAATGTACTGTAACTATGTAAAAATCGCCTTACCTAAACATACATGGTCAGTAATTTTGACAGTTACCAGAATCCAAGTACAACAATAGGGAACTGAATTGGCATGTTAAAGTGTATCTGTAGGCAAAAACCTTTTTTTTTTTTTTTTAATAGAGTGAGGAAGGGTTAGACCCTCAGTCCCCAGTAGGGTGATTTTCCTCTCTATTTGTACTGCTGACATTTTTCTCCAAGAAGAAAGTGATTGGAAATTCATAACCAGGCAGGGGTTATAACCCTCCCTACTCTACTCAAAAATAAAAAAGTGTTTGCTTTAGATATACTTTAGCATACATAATATGGTGGCACAGCATTGAGAGATATACTTTAGAGCATACATATTATGGTGGCACAGCATTGAGAGATATACTTTAGAGCAAACATATTATGGTGGCACAGCATTGAGAGATATACTTTAACCACTTTATCTCCGCCCGCCGCAGTTTTACGGCCAGCAGGACCCAAAGGCCATGGCCAGCACCCAGCAGAACCTACAGACCAGTGGCCAGCAGGACCCACAAGTCATGGCCACCTCCCAGCAGAACCTACAGGCCAGCACCCAGCAACCTCAAAATAGCCCTCAACACTGTGGGTCCTGCTGGCCACGGCCTGTGGGGTCCTGCTGGCCACGGCCTGTGGGGTCCTGCTGGCCACGGCCTGTGGGGTCCTGCTGGCCACGGCCTGTGGGTCCTGCTGGCCACGGCCTGCGGGTCCTGCTGACAATGGCCTGTGGGTCCTGCTAGGAGCTGGTCATGGCCTGTGGCCCACAGGTTATGGCCAACTTCCAGCAGAACCTACAGGCCAGCAGCAAGCAGGACCCACAGTGATGGGTACTGGTGAGGCTACATTGATGGGCACTGGTGAGGCTACATTGATGGGCACTGGTGCGGCTACATTGATGGGCACTGGTGAGGCTGCATGTGAGTGTTCCTTTTAATATTTCTCAGAAGAAGTAAACCTCTGTATACTGATTTCATTTCATTTGATTATCCTCTAGTTGTGTTAAATTAGTGTGAGGGGGTGGTGCGGCGGCGTTTTATTACTTATATGCCTTAACTATAGTATATATTTTATATGCGGCCCGAGAAAATTTCTCTACACTCAATGTGGCCCAGAGAAGCCAAAAGGTTGGACACCCATGCTTTAGAGCATACATATTATGGTGGCACAGCATTGAGAGATATACTTTAAAGCATACATATTTTGGTGGCACAGCATTGAGATATATACTTTAGAGCATACATATTATGGTGGCACAGCAATGAGATATATACTTTAGAGCATACATATTATGGTGGCACAGCATTGAGAGATATACTTTAGAGCATACATATTATGGTGGCACAGCATTGAGAGATATACTTTAGAGCATACATATTATGGTGGCACAGCAATGAGATATACTTTAGAGCATAAATATTATGGTGGCACAGCATTGAGAGATACTATACTTTAGAGCATACATATTAAGGTGGCACAGCATTGAGAGATATACTTTAGAGCATGCATATTATGGTGGCACAGCATTGAGAGATATACTTTAGAGCATACATATTATGGTGGCACAGCATTGAGAGATACTATACTTTAGAGCATACATATTATGGTGGAACAGCATTGAGAGATATATTTTAGAGCATACATATTATGGTGGCACAGCATTGAGATATATACTTTAGAGCATACATATTATGGTGGCACAGCATTGAGAGATATATTTTAGAGCATACATATTATGGTGGCACAGCATTGAGATATATACTTTAGAGCATACATATTATGGTGGCACAGCATTGAGATATATACTTTAGAGCATACATATTATGGTGGCACAGCATTGAGATATATACTTTAGAGCATACATATTATGGTGGCACAGCATTGAGATATATACTTTAGAGCAAACATATTATGGTTGCACAGCATTGAGATATATACTTTAGAGCATACATATTATGGTGGCACAGCATTGAGATATATACTTTAGAGCATACATATTATGGTGGCACAGCATTGAGAGATATATTTTAGAGCATACATATTATGGTGGCACAGCATTGAGATATATACTTTAGAGCAAACATATTATGGTTGCACAGCATTGAGATATATACTTTAGAGCATACATATTATGGTGGCACAGCATTGAGAGATATATTTTAGAGCATACATATTATGGTGGCACAGCATTGAGAGATATACTTTAGAGCATACATATTATGGTGGCACAGCAATGAGATATACTTTAGAGCATAAATATTATGGTGGCACAGCATTGAGAGATACTATACTTTAGAGCATACATATTAAGGTGGCACAGCATTGAGAGATATACTTTAGAGCATGCATATTATGGTGGCACAGCATTGAGAGATATACTTTAGAGCATACATATTATGGTGGCACAGCATTGAGAGATACTATACTTTAGAGCATACATATTATGGTGGAACAGCATTGAGAGATATATTTTAGAGCATACATATTATGGTGGCACAGCATTGAGATATATACTTTAGAGCATACATATTATGGTGGCACAGCATTGAGAGATATATTTTAGAGCATACATATTATGGTGGCACAGCATTGAGATATATACTTTAGAGCATACATATTATGGTGGCACAGCATTGAGATATATACTTTAGAGCATACATATTATGGTGGCACAGCATTGAGATATATACTTTAGAGCATACATATTATGGTTGCACAGCATTGAGATATATACTTTAGAGCATACATATTATGGTGGCACAGCATTGAGAGATATATTTTAGAGCATACATATTATGGTGGCACAGCATTGAGAGATATACTTTAGAGCATACATATTATGGTGGCACAGCAATGAGATATACTTTAGAGCATAAATATTATGGTGGCACAGCATTGAGAGATACTATACTTTAGAGCATACATATTAAGGTGGCACAGCATTGAGAGATATACTTTAGAGCATGCATATTATGGTGGCACAGCATTGAGAGATATACTTTAGAGCATGCATATTATGGTGGCACAGCATTGAGAGATACTATACTTTAGAGCATACATATTATGGTGGAACAGCATTGAGAGATATATTTTAGAGCATACATATTATGGTGGCACAGCATTGAGATATATACTTTAGAGCATACATATTATGGTGGCACAGCATTGAGAGATATATTTTAGAGCATACATATTATGGTGGCACAGCATTGAGATATATACTTTAGAGCATACATATTATGGTGGCACAGCATTGAGATATATACTTTAGAGCATACATATTATGGTGGCACAGCATTGAGATATATACTTTAGAGCATACATATTATGGTGGCACAGCATTGAGATATATACTTTAGAGCAAACATATTATGGTTGCACAGCATTGAGATATATACTTTAGAGCATACATATTATGGTGGCACAGCATTGAGATATATACTTTAGAGCAAACATATTATGGTTGCACAGCATTGAGATATATACTTTAGAGCATACATATTATGGTGGCACAGCATTGAGATATATACTTTAGAGCATACATATTATGGTGGCACAGCATTGAGAGATATATTTTAGAGCATACATATTATGGTGGCACAGCATTGAGATATATACTTTAGAGCAAACATATTATGGTTGCACAGCATTGAGATATATACTTTAGAGCAAACATATTATGGTGGCACAGCATTGAGAGATATATTTTAGAGCATACATATTATGGTGGCACAGCATTGAGATATATACTTTAGAGCAAACATATTATGGTTGCACAGCATTGAGATATATACTTTAGAGCATACATATTATGGTGGCACAGCATTGAGAGATATATTTTAGAGCATACATATTATGGTGGCACAGCATTGAGAGATATATTTTAGAGCATACATATTATGGTGGCACAGCATTGAGAGATATATTTTAGAGCATACATATTATGGTGGCACAGTTTTGAGAAAACCTTTGTAACGTGAATGTAACTTGTATAGTTTGTCAGGGCTGCTTTTTACTCCCAGTGTAGCACTGTATAAAATGTTTTTCTCTAGTGAAGCTTTCCTGATTGTGTTCCAGCCAGCCGGACAAATCTTTTAAAAACTCCGATCTCTGGCAGGTTATTTTTTTTTTTTTTTTTAAGGGCCATTGAATCCTCCTAGCATCTGGTGAAGGGCATGTGTGGTGCATGCCAAGAAGCTGATGTAGGATTTGGCTTTTGTTCTTGTGAAAGCCTCATAAGTCTTTCAAACTACTAATTTGGGTACCTCCCTCTTCTGGCCACCTACAGATGACATATAAGGGGATGCTCATATATTAACATTACGGGTTAGTGTCTGCATATGGTTTATATGTTTTAGAAGTATTTTTGTTGTAGAGCAGCAATATGTTCAGAGCACCAAAGATGATTTGCAATTGTTACATCTGGCTGTTTCTGCTTCTGAATTGAATTACATCATCTGCAAAGGCTAGTTTTATCCAGTATGCACAAATAAAGCTTCAAGATGCACTGTAGGCCTTTGTGATTATAGGTGTCCAAAATCAAATGCAGCGACCTTCTTTACCAAGTACTGCATGCATCTTAAAATGGAAATAAAATGTTAAAGTATAAATTGCTTTTTTTATTATTATTATTTTTTTAGAATTATATACCAATCAGTGTGTTTTAATACTCATCTTGCACTCATTTTGAAATTTCATTTCAAAAACCCATTTTAAATACAATCGTCCTATATCTTGTAGGTGAGGAGAAGTGTTTGACTATTATTCAGGTATTTTTGTAACACAACAGCCCAATTCCATTGTTGTTGTTCAGAATATCTGTAAAAAAAGTTGGTGGACTATTTCCTTCTAAGCAATCTGTGGTCTTTTTATAGTGAAATCAGATTTGTGTTCTTATAGCTTTTAGTTTTTTAAGATATACAAGTTACATAAAAAAAGGTTTATAGAAATAATCAAATCAGTGTGTGCTGAAGCAGGGCCGGATTAAGAGCATCATGGTCTTGGTGCTGAGGATTTTGAAGGGCCTTAAGGGCCGTGCCTTGGCATGCACCCAGAGGAGGAAGGGTGCAGCCATGCATGCCTAATTCAACATGGGATGCTGTCTCTGAAGCCCATAAACACATCCATGCATCGGCAACTGTCCCTCCTCGTCCGGCCTTCGTGCTGTGTGGGGAGGTTCTGAGGGAGCTGCCTGGGGAAGGGAGCATAGAAGCCAGACTTCTGTGTTTACAAGTGACAGAAGAGCGGTAACAGTGAATATGGCCCACCCGGGGCCTATATAAAGGTAGGGGCCTGGAGCTTCAGCTCCAATAGCCCCTACGTTAATCTGGCCCTGTGCTGAAGTTAGAATTCCAGGCACTGCCTAACTAATCTTAAAAACGCCACCCCACTCCTAATACCTATTCTGACTAATCTGCAGAGATGTATAGTAACTAAGTAGAACTACTTCACTACTGTACTTAAGTACTGAAAGGCGGTATCTGTACTTTCCTAGAGTAGAATTTTTTTCTCCAACTTCCACTTTTACTTCACTACATTTTTTCAATGATTTCAATACTTCTACTCCGATATTTTTTTTTTGTGCTGCATAGTTACTCGTTACAATTATAAAAATTACCACTGCCAGAACAGTAGATGGCAGGTTTCATGAAGCTCAAAACATGTGTATTATCAGCGCATACGAAAATAAAAGCTACTGTATGTATAAATAAAAGCTGCATTTGAAATAATAAAAAACAATATGATGTTCAAACTTTTGACTTCTTTCTTTAATAACTACATAACACAGTACTTGTACTTTTACTTTCAGTACTTGAGTAGCAATTTTTTTTCAAAACTACTGGTACTTTTACTTTCAGTACTTGAGTAGCAAAATTTTTAAAATAACTACTTGCAATACTTAAGTACAAAAAATGTTGAATACTTCTACTCAAGTCACTTTTTGATCGAGCACTTCCACTTCTACTCAAGTCACTTTTTGATCGATCACTTGTACTTTTACTCAAGTATGGGTTTCAAGTATTTTATACAACTCTGCTAATCTGTATATAAAAGAGCTGTATACTTAGGACCAGGGCTTTTTTTCTCAGAGAATAGGTGCAGGAACTTAACTTACTCTGCCCCGTCAGCCCTCCACCTCCAACCCTGTTGTAGTAAGTGGCGCCAAATCTGCCTAGGCCCAAAACACACATAGAGCTCAGGAAAGTGTACTCTGCAGTAATAAGGTGTGTGTATCACACAGGGCACAGAAAAAAAAAATCAGCACAACGGACAGTACTTACATATCTCCCCCAATTTAACCATCTATTGCTTACCTCTGTGTCCCCCATTCAAACCTCATCTGTGCAACCCTTGTACACAGCTCATCTATGCTCCCCGTTCACAGCTCACCGCTTCTTTCCCCCGTTTACAGCTTACCAATTCCTACCCCCCCCCATTCGCAGCTTAATTCTCCCCCTCCCCATCCGCAGCTCACCACCACTTCTACCCCCCCTCCCCTGCACGCAGCTCACCATTTCTCTCCTCCCTGCCCACAACTTACCTCTTCTTCCCCCTGTCCGCAGCTCACCTCTTCTCCCCCCCACCTCCAGCTTACCAATTCTTTCCAGCCCCGGCCACAGCTCACCACTTCAACTACCCATCCACAGCTCACCTTTTCTCCCCCCTGTCCAATGTTCACCTCTTCACCCCATCACCTTTAAACAACCTGTCAACTCCGCTTTTCCAGCTCTTGCCCATGTACCACCTGTCCCACCTCACCACTACTCAGCTCTCGCTTTGCACAACCTCTCCCCCTTTCAACCTATCATAACTTTACCCTCTCTTCCCAAATTCACCCCCACGGCGGTTCACAGCTGTCACCTCCCCCATAGCTGCCTCTCTGCAAACCACTCACCTCCCTTTTTCATTCCCTTCAAAGTTTTCACTCACCTCCTCTCACTAGCTTGCGGTGCAGCTGTCACTGATCCATTAAGAGCACATGAGCTTTTTTCCAACAAAGTGCAGTCTCCCCCCCCCCCCCCAGCAATGCCCCACCCTGCCCCCGCCTGTCAGACCTGTGTTACACAGAGCTAAGTTTTAAAACACTTCACTCGGCTCTAAGCTACACAGATTTGACAGGTAAGTCAGGGACGGCGCCGGTTGAGAGCAGCAGGGCGGGGCTGGGCGAGAGCAGCAAGGTGGGGCAAGAGCCGCAGGGCTGGGCAAAACAGGAGCCCTTGGGTGGGAAGGCAGTCGTGGCTCCCAAAGCTCCATAAAAAAAAAATGCACCGGTCGCGGTGTGGGAACTCGGGGCACCCACTGACACATTCACTGCTCTACACATTCCTGAGTGTCTGGCAATTGGACACAGAAGATGATGGAGGAAGCGAGTGGAGGAAAACTTCCTCCACCGCCTTCTTTGATCAGTGACAGGACAGGGCTGCCAGAGGTGGCAGGATGCTGTGCTGCCATGTTCCGGCAGAAAAAAAGGCCTGCTTAGGACTCATTTACACTCGCTTCGACTTCGATAAATTAAAGCGCCTACCACCTCAACATGCTTTCTTGATGCTTTAGTGATGCTTTTGTGATGCTTCTGTGATGCTTTGGTAAAGCTTTGGTGATTATTTTTTGAAGCTTTAATGAAGCTTGCCCTGTATGTGTGTTAATTTTCTATTTGTTTTAAAGGGGCCCAGTAGAACCCCTGCTCAGTAGTAACCCCACTCAGAAGATCCCCAACTCATAAGTACCCATGGATTGGCACTCTTGTTCAGCAGATCCCCAGCTTATTAGTACCCTCTTTCAGCAGGTCCACTGCTCAATAATACCCACAGCTCTCCTGATGCCCCACTTAGTAGTACCCCCAGCTTTGCTGATCGCCTGCTCATCAGTAAGCCCCAGCTCTGCTGATCCCCTGCTCAGTAGTAACCCCCAGCTCTACTGATCTCCCCCTCAGTATTAACCCCCAGATCTGCTGATCCCCCACAGAGTGAATCTACTTAGCAGGATCACAGACAGCAAAAACCTGAAAGTGGTTCTAAACATTCCCTCTACCCAGAACTAAAAAAAAAACATTTTAGCTATACATATACATTTAAATGCCTTTCTTGTATGTGTTATTAGTAATCATACATGTTTATATATGTAGACTATATGTGCGAATTACCTGTTCAGGCTTTGCTTCCTACTTGATGATTGTGCTTTAGGCTTGGCTTCACATCTGTGCATTGTGGTATACTGCATGTTTTACCTTACATTACTGCGACACATGATAATGCACAATCGGTGGTTGCATCACATTGCCACTATCTGAATGGCGCCCCAACTTTCATTGCAAATGCCACCCAATGTACAAATGAGAGCCATCTGTGTATTGTTCTTTAAGAAAGGAAATATCTGTTTTTTGTGTATTGTCTTGCTTTGATAAGAATGTTTATCAACATATTTGTTACCAAAATGGCATTCAAAGTTTTTTCTCGATGGTATATGGTACCAACCAGACAGACACACCTTCACTTTAGCAATTCCAGTGAGTGCTTTAGAGGCTGTAATGCTGATAGCAATGTACTTTAAATCTGGTAGACTTGCCCCATGTTATGCAAATTGAAGTCAAAAGTATTTAAACTTTTATACACCCTATTCAAACATCATATTCCAAAAGACCCTTGGCTTATACTTCTTCACCTAAGACCTCCCTCTCTTAACAAATCCCAATTCAAGCTAACAACATATGTGCTTTTAGCATCCAAACAAAATATCACAAATTCATGGAAAAAACTGTTTTTACTGTATATTTTATGAAAGTTAACAATGCATAGATGAATGCTTTGTCAATGAGAAACAAACAAGCATACTCATGGATGCTCAAAAAAATTCCTCAAAGTGTGGTTTCCATGGATCCAATATTCTCATACCTAAGTTCTGATGGCAAGTTATACTGTGTTAAAGTAGGGAGGAACGCATTGGAAATTCCATAACCTCCCCTTCCTCTCTCCGACCTCCTCCCCATTCATCCCTTTTCTTTATCTCACATCTCTCCCTTCCTCTCTTTCTCTTTTTGCTTTTGTTCTCGGAACTGCATATTCTCTTTGAGGCTGGATTCACATATGTGCAAATTGGATGCGGGTTTCCCTGCATCTGATTCACATGACATGCGGGTGTGACTGCCTCCCCGAATCACACAGGTCCAGGGCGACAGCGGAGTGGATTTTAAAAGGGTCCTGTGCGTGTTTTGGTCCAGTCCAGGTGCAAAATCAGGCATAAATTCGGATCTGAATCACACCTGAGCCGGTGAACACACACAAACCGGACCCAAGGCACGAACCCACGACTGAACATACACTATATGAAGAGTATTGAATTAAAATTCACGGAGGTTAAGTCACTAAACTTTTCTTCCAGCAAGGGTCCGAATCGTATATTTGATTCTTAATGGCACCTTGAAGCATTGGCAAACGCTGCACATTTTCGTGAGCGCCAAACCAGCTTGGTGCAGCGCAATTTAAAAGGGTCAGAGACTACTTTTTGTATGTTTCTGCATTGAAATGAATGGGCTGCCTACATGCAGAACACAGGTAGCAATGTTATAAACCTAGCCTCAGATCCTTCACATCACAATCCTGTCATTACAACAGTGTTCTCAGTCCCCCTGCACATCACAACCTCCCCTTCACATTACTGTCCTCAGACCCTCTTCATATTACCCCCCTCCCCTCACATCCCTGTTGTCACTCCCCTTTTACATTCCTATCATTATGCCCCTTTATATCATGCCCCTCCTCCTTCACATTCCTGTCCTCACTCCCCCCCTACCCCTTTACATTTCTGTTCTCATCCACAGTACCCCTTTACATTCCTGTCCTCATCCCCAGTACCCCTTTACATTTCTGTCCTCATCCTTAGTACCCCTTTACATTTCTGTCTCCCAGTACCCCTTTACATTCCTGTTCTCACCCTCCCCCCTACCCCTTTACATTCCTGTCCTCATCCCTAGTACCCCTTTACATTCCTGTCCTCATCCCCAGTTCCCCTTTACATTCCTGTCCCCCAGTACCCCTTTAGAAACCTGTTCTCACCCCCCACCCCTTTACATTCCTGTCCCCCACTACCCCCTTACATTCCTGTCCCCCACTATCCCTTTACATTCCTGTCCCTCACTACCCCTTTACATTCCTGTCCCTCACCCCCCGTACCCCTTTACATTCCTGTACTCACCTCCAGTACCCCTTTAAATTCCTGTCCCCCAGTACCCTTTTACATTCCTGTCCCCCATTTCTGTCCCTCACTACCCACTTTACATTCCTGTACTCACCCCTAGTACCCCTCTACATTCCTGTCCTCACCCTCTCCCCCTTTACATTCCTGTTCTCACCCACCCCTTTACATTCCTGTCCTCACCCCCCCCCCCTTTTACATTCCTGTCCTCACCCTTCCCCCTTTACATTCCTGTCCTCAACCCCCCATCTTCAGTTTCCTGTCCTCTTCCCCGCTTCACAGCACCCTCAGCTTCCTCCACCTTACTCACAGCAGTCTAGAGCTGACATTGGCAGCATGACAGCTCCACATGGATGGCGGGAGGCATGAAGCTGACATCAGAAGAAGGACAGCTCTGGAAGGAGGACGGGATCTGCACAACTTTTCCAGGTATCCAGCTTGTGATTGGTTGCTAGCAACCAGTCACCTGCTAGTTAACTTGAAGTCCCACCATCCATCTGGAGCTGTATTGCCTCCGATATCAGCCTCATGCCTCCCGCCATCCATGCGGAGGTTGTTTAAGATGACAGAAGTAAGGATGGCTGAGAAGGCTCCTAAATGGAAGGACCGCGGCCGGTCCAAATGGAACAGTGAATCGGGCCAGACACGGACCGCGGCCACCATTTAGTGATGTCTGCACTATATTGTCAAACGTATTGGAAGGCCTGCCTTTACACACACATGAACCTTATTGACATCCCAGTATTAGTTCATAGGGTTCAATATTTAGTTGTCCCACCCTTTGTGGCTCTAACAGCTTCAACTCTTCTGGGAAGGCTGTCCACAAGCTTTAGGAGTGTGTCTATGGGAAAGTTTGACCATTCTTCCAGAAGCACATTTGTGAGGTTAGGCACTGATGTTGGACAAGAAGGCCGGGTTCACAGTCTCCGCTCTTAATCATCCCAAAGGTGTTCTATCGGGTTGAGGTTAGGACTCGGGTGTCCTGACCTCGGGTGTGCAGGCCAGTCAAGTTCCTTCACCCCAAGCTCGCTCATCCATGTCTTTATGGACCTTGCTTTGCTCACTGGTCCAAATCATTTGGTGGAGGGGGATTATGGTGTGGGGTTGGTATTGAGGGACTGGGACTGGGCCTGACACCTTAGTTCTAGTAAAGGGAAATCTTAAGGTGTCAGCATACCAAGACATTTTGGACAATTTTATGCTCCCAACTTTGTGGAAACAGTTTGGGGATTGCCCCTTCCTGTTCCAACATGACTGCATACCAATGCACAAACAAGGTCCATAAAGACATGGATGGACATGTGTTGGCCAGTCAAGTTCCTCCATCCCAAACTCGCTTATCCATGTCTTTATGTACCTTGCTTTGTGCACTGGTGCGCAGTCATATTTGATCACAGCCGATCACATGAGCGGCTCCAGCGCGGCGATCGGGGATGGGGCTCATCCCTCGGACAGAGCCCATCCCTGATCTAGGTAAAGAGCCAATGAAATTGGCTTTTTACCATGTGACCGGCTGTCAATCACAGCCGGTCACAGAATGTCAACAGAGAACACGGTAACTAGCTGTCACCGTGTTCTCCTCATCACACACTGATCCTGTGTGAGGAGGAGATTGTGGTAACAGCTAGTTACCGGTTACAGTGCACCCCAAAACACACTGATTCCCCCCCCAATAAAGAGGACCTGTCACTAGCCCATCAAAGTACCTGTCACTTCCCCATCAAAGTACCAGCTGTCACCAGCCCATCAGAGTACCCGAGTACCTGTCACCAGGCCATCAGGTACTCTAATGACAGGTACTTGGGTACTCTGTTGGGCTGGTGACAGGTACTCGGGTACTCTGATGGGCTGGTGACAGGTACTCGGGTACTCTGATGACAGGTACTTGGGTACTCTGATGACAGATACTCGGGTAATCGGGTACCTGTCATCGGAGTACCCAAGTACCTGTCATTGGAGTACCCAAGTACCTGTCATAAGAGTACCCGAGTACCTGTCATCAGAGTACCCGAGTAACTGTCAGCAGCTCATCAGGTACTCTAATGACAGGTACTCGGAAACTCTGATGGGCTTGTGACAGGTACTCGGGTACTCTGATGACAGGTACTCGGGTACTTTAATGGGCTGGTGACAGGTACTCGGGTACTCTGATGGGCTGGAGACAGGTACTCGGGTACTCTAATGGGCTGGAGACAGGTACTCGGGTACTCTTATGACAGGTACTCGGGTACTTTGATGACAGGTACTCGGGTACTCTAATAACAGGTATTCGGGTACTCTGATGACAGGTATTCGGGTACTTTGAGTACCTGTCATCGGAGTACCCGAGTACCTGTCATCAGAGTACCTGAGTACCTGTCATCAGAGTACCCGAGTATCTGTCTCCAGCCCAAAATGCCTGAGTACCTATCTGCACCCCATCAGATGTCTCTAGCCCATCAGAATACCCAAGTACCTCTCTGAAGCTCATCAGAGTATCCGAGTACCTTTCTGAAGCGGATCAGTGTACCTGAGTACCTATCTGCAGCCATGCCTCCTAGATTATGTGTTGGGGTGTTTGCTTTCCAAAATGGGGTCATTTTGTGGGGGTTTCCATTGTCCTGGGGTTCCAGGGCCTTCAAAAGTGTGATTGGTTGTAATGAAATTATATGTGTAATTTATGCTCCTAGAACACCTGGTGGTGTTCCTTGCATGTTGGGCCTCTGTATGTGGCTATGCTGTGACAAAGTCCCACATATGTGGTATCGCTATACTCAGGAGGAGTAGTAGAATGTATTTTAGGGTGTCATTTTTGCTATGTACATGCTATGTGTTAGAAATATCCTATAAATTGGCAACTTTGTGTAAAAGTAAAAAAAAAATGCGTTTTCATTTTCTTTCCACATTTACCAAAAACTTGTGGAAAAAAATGACATGTTCAAAAGACTCATTATGCCTCATAGAATATACATTGGGGTGTTTGCTTTCCAAAATGGGGTCATTTTGTGGGTAATTCCATTGTCCTGGTGTTCCAGGGCCTTCAAAAGTGTGATAGGTCTTTAGGAAATTATATGTGTAATTTATGCTCCTAGAACACCTGACGGTGCTCCCTGCATGTTGGGCCTCTTTATGTGGCCAGGCTGTGTAAAAATCTCACACATGTGGTATCCCCATACTCAGGAGGAGTAGCAGAATGTATTTTGGGGTGTAATTGCAAGTATGCATATACTGTGTGTGAGAAATAACTTGTTATTATGACAATTTTGTGTAAAAAAAAAAAAAAATATATATATATATATATATATATTTCTTCATTTTCCCAAGAATTGTGGGAAAAATTACAACTTAAAAAAACTCACCATGCCTCCTACTAAATACCCCGGAATGTCTACTTTCCAAAAAGGGGTCATTTTGGGGGTATTTGTATTGTCCTGACATTTCAGGGCCTCAAGAAATGAGATAGGCCGTTTGTACATCAGGTGTGATCAATTTTCAATGATTGGCACCATAGCTTGTAGACTCTATAACTTTCACACAGACTAAATAATAACCACTAATTTGGGTTATTTTTACCAAAGATATATAGAAGTATAAATTTTGGCCCAAATTTATGAAAAAAAATTACTTATTTGCAAAATTTTATAATAGAAACTAAAACAAAATGTGTTTTTTTCAAAATTTTCGCTCTTTTTTCACTTATATCGCAAAAAATAAAAACCCAGTGGGGATTAAATACTACCAAAAGAAAGCTCTATTTGTGTAAAAAAATGATAAAAAAATTGATTGGGTATAGCGTTGCATGACTGAGTAATTATCATTTAAAGTGTGAGAGCGCCGAAAGCTGAAAATTGGTCTGGGCAGGAAGGGGGTATAACTGCTCTGTATGGAAGTGGTTAAGCAAGTTTGCACTTTTAAAAGGGCACTTAGGTACTTTCTATAGAGTCTTTTGATTATTAGGCACATTTAAAAATATACACAAGTGGTAATAGTGCCTCATCCAAATGAACAAATTTGATTTAAGCATACTACTTAAATTGATGGCGACACTACAGTAGAATATTCCCTAACGAGGATAGGTGCCAAATTTTACATTTTACATTGATTGAGATTTGTGACACATTAGTGACAGCAAGAGTAAGCAAAGATACCAGGCTGTGCAGGAGCAGATATTACAGGCAATGTAAGTACAACAAAAACATTGATGTAGGGGAAACAGAATGCCATTATTCCTATACTGACTGATACCTGTTCTGATTGGCCATTAGAGGCAGGAAAATATATTCCAAAAGCTAATTGTTTCCTACAGAAGTCATTCACTTTTAGTGGATGGTGAAGAGTTAGTAAGTTATGAAAGTGCTTACCAATAGGAACCAATTGCCACATTTGCCAAAATGGTGTCTGCATATTTCCACATTAGCCATTTATTACTGGTTTAGTGTTATGGTGCCTTGTGTAAAACCAAGTCAACGCTGTTTTTTTTGGAGAACCGTATTACAATAATTTAATTCTATGAAGGTCTATCACTATCAAGCTACACCACTACTTCTACTTTGGTGCAGAGTGCTCTTCACATCAGGATTAGCACCACCCCTTACTCATTCATCCCCAATCTCAGGTTCACCAGCGTTGGAAAGTTTCCAGGCGTGGTCTTATTGCAATGCATGAAATACTGTGCAATAACATGTGTGCAGTAATGCATTGCAGAGGGGCAAAGAGATCCTTATTGTTGCTTTCTTTCATTGCAAGTCTATTCACTATGCTGAAATTAATTGAAGAAAAAAAACATCTCCTGTATGACTTGACCTGTTATTATACATCAAAGGCATTGAAGAATGTAAAAAGTTGTAAAAAGTTATTTTTGATAAACTTTATAATTAAACCTTAAAATAGGCAAAAATAGGCACCTACCATTATGTAGTTTCCCTTTAAAAATGTATATAAGCAGCTTTGAGAAATATAGCAGTTACACCATTCAGTTTGTATACACTGATGGAAATTATTTCTTACTCAGTTTGTGATTGACATGCTTTTGAGAACATTCTATTGTAGGAAAATAATAATAGCTGCCTCCACTTTGGTGACCCTGAGAAAAGAAAGAGAAACAAATTATATATTCATGTGCTGCCATTAGTTTCAGCAGATGATTAGCCATCTAAAGATTAGTCATAGATGTGTGGAATGAAATTCCTGAAGAGCAACAGGAATGGATATGTAAATTCAAATATGTTTAAAAACTTTTATTGAAGGCCACAGGCTTTTATCTTAAAGGGACACTGCAATGAAGTATGCAAGTGCCATTTTTGAAACTCCAATTTTGTTGGGGAAAAAACATAAAACAAACAACCCCTTCATGATTTTAGAAAAATTGGTAAACTATAGCAGATCCTTCTGTAGCAAACCACTTAGTAGATTGAGTGCTCTTTTCTTCTACTTTTTTTTTTTAAAATACTTTTTATTGAAATTTCAACAATACAAATTGTTTGTAAGCAGTACATTGTACATAAACCATGATATAAAAGTGAAAAACAACATAAAGAACAAAAAGAGAGCAGAGCTGGGTATTGAATATGGCAGTCAGAGGAAGTGCATGAGGTTTCTGGGTGCAATTGTTCAGGAGTTAATAGCATTATGTAGTCATTTAGGAGAATGATAAACGTGTTAGGAGTCGGAGTGGAGAGGCCCACGCTTACAGGGTAGGCGGTCAGGAGTACGGTGTCTACTAGGATAGAGGGGGGTTCGCCCCGGACACCCCAATGAAAGCAAACTGTGTCCATTAGGCTCAACCCCCCTCAGCAGTGTCCCTCATGCCGCCTCTCCCTCCCCCAATCCCCCCATGAGGGAAATCAATATGCATTAATAAGCATTAAGTACTAGATATCGGTATTGTGGACATCCAACCAAATAGACCATTCTTTTTTACATTTAGTGATAGACATATTAGCTAACACTAACAAGCATTCAAAGGAGTAGTTTACGTTCACTATCTGCACCACTTCAGATATGTTCGGTGACAAAGAGGATTTCCACCTGTGGAGGATTAGTAGGCGAGTGGCCAGGAGTATGTGCGAAACCACTGTCCTGTGCCATGGGGGGTATTTATCTATTCCTATGTTTAAAGTGGTCAGAGTTGGATTGGGGTTAGTCATGATGCCTGTGCATGAGGATATAAGTTTGAATACTTGGTGCCAAAGGCTTACTACGTTGGGGCAAGACCAGAGCGAGTGGTATAGGTTCCCCGCTTGCTCGCAACCCCTCCAGCAGAGAGGCGAGTATGAGAGTGACATCTTGGCCAATCTATAGGGGATGTAGTACCAACGTTTTAAGATTTTTATCGTAATTTCCCAGTGGCCTGAGCATCGGAACCACGCGGTAATTGCTTGCAATGCTCTTTTCCAGTCGTCTAGATGGAACGTTTGGCCAAGGTATTTTTCCCACTTAAGCATGTTGGTTGATTTGTTGAATGCGACATTGGAATGTAGAAGGTGATACAGGCGTGAGATGTGACCTTTTGTTGAATAGGTAGTTGGGGGTACTATGTTCTTGAGTTCCTGTTGTAGTTAAAATTGCGATATGGCATTGGATTTGATGAAGTGTAAGATGCGCATACAGGTGAATTAAGCCATGAGGGGAAGTTGTACCTGTTCGTCAGTTCTGCCAACGAGTGTACGCGATTGTCCGCTGTTAAGTCGTGTAAGTGTGATATACCCAAGGTGTGTAGCATGTTCAGGTTCAGGTTGGGGATAAGAGGGTGAAATATTATGGTTCTGAACGAGGGTACTAGGGGGTATCACTGGGCGTACCCAGATTGGAGAATCGTCTCCATGCCAGGATGGACGATTGTGTGGTAGGAGGTATATGTTTCAGAGCGAGAGGTTTCCATTAGTCGGCTAGTAGAAGCACGGGTAGTTCCTCCACCTATTGGGCAAGCCAGTCAGGTGTGTCATTTTCAGAGAACCAGTGCCTGGTCTGTTCCATCATTGCTGCCCAATAGTAGTTAAGGAGAGCTGGCAAACCGGCACCCCCTAGGGAACTGTGTTGCGAGAGGGTGTGGTAGGCACATCTCGCCCTTTTTACATTCCAAATGTAAAAGTTTATGCTTCTAGACAAAGCGGAAATACAGGTGGCGGGGACGGGAATAGGCAAGGATCCATATATATATATATATATATATATATACAGCTGCAAGAAAAAGTATGTGAACCCTTTGGAATGATATGGATTTCTGCACAAATTGGTCATAAAATGTGATCTGATCATCATCATCTAAGTCAAAACAATAGACAATCACAGTCTACTTAAACTAATAACACACAAATAATGAAATGTTTCCATGTTTTTATTGAACACACCATGTAAACATTCACAGTGAAGGTGGAAAAAGTATGTAAAACCCTTGGATTTAATAACTGGTTGAACCTCCTTTGGCAGCAATAACTTTAACCAAACGTTTCCTGTAGTTGCAGATCAGACTTGCACAACGGTCAGTAATTCTTGACCATTCCTCTTTACAGAACTGTTTCAGTTCAGCAATATTCTTGGGATGTCTGGTGTGAATCGCTTTCTTGAGGTCATGCCACAGTATCTCAATCGGGTTGAGGTCAGGACTCTGACTGGGCCACTTCAAAAAGCGTATTTTCTTCTGTTTAAGCCATTCTGTTGTTGATTTACTTCTATGCTTTGGGTTATTGTCCTGTTGCAACACCCATCTTCTGTTGAGCTTCAGCTGGTAGACAGATGGCCTTAGGTTCTCCTGCAAAATGTTTTGATAAACTTGGGAATTCATTTTTCCTTCGATGATAGCAATCCGTCCAGGCCTTGACTGATGATTCAGATGGTTTTGATGTTGGTGTGCTATGCCTCTTTTTTGCCACACATAGTGTTGTGTGTTTCTTCCAAACAACTCAACTTTGGTTTCATCTGTCCACAGAATATTTTGCCAGTACTGCTGTAGAACATCCAGGTGCTCTTGTGCAAACTGTAAACGTGCAACAATGTTTTGTTTGGACAGCAGTGGCTTCCTCTGTGGTATTCTCCCATGAAATCCATTCTTGTTTAGTGTTTTGCATATTGTAGATTCCCTAACAGGGATGTTAGCATTTGCCAGTGACTTTTGTAAGTCTTTAGCTGACACTCTAGGATTCTTCTTCACCTCATTGAGCAGTCTGCGTTGTGCTCTTGCAGTCATATTTACAGGACGGCCATTCCTAGGGAGAGTAGCAGCAGTGCTGAACTTTCTCCATTTGTAGACAATTTGTCTTACCGTGGATTGATGAACAGCAAGGCTTTTGGAGATACTTTCATAACCCTTTCCAGCTTTATGCAAGTCAACAATTCTTGATCGTAGGTCTTCTGAGAGCTCTTTTGTGCGAAGCATCATTCACATCAGGCAATGCTTCTTGTGAAAAGCAAACCCAGAACTGGTGTGTGTTTTTTATAGGGCAGGGCAGCTGTAACCAACACCTCCAATCTCATCTCATTGATTGGACTCCCGTTGGCTGACATCTCACTCCAATTAGCTCTTGGAGATGTCATTAGTCTAGGTGTTCACATACTATGTAAAATATCTGGGGAACGATGAACATTTTAATGGCGGCAATCCTGCCGAACCACAATATTTCATGGCGTGCCAGATGGATTCGTTCTTTAGTCAGTTTGGCTTGGAGGGATTTGAAATTTGTGTGGACCATGGACTGTATTGAGGAGGAAAGGGTGATCCCCAAGTAAGGGATCCCCTCGTCCTGCCAAGAGAATGGGAAGTGCTTTTGGAGAGAACATTTAGTTAGCCTGTCAGTTCCTAAGTTCAATATCAGGGATTTTGAGGCGTTAACCTTATAATATGAGAGGGACCCAAAGTTCGTCAATGTTTGGTAGGCCGCGGGGAGTGATGGGTTGGGGTTCGTGAGGAACAAAATTATATCATCAGCGAACTGGTTGATTTTGTGTTCAGTGCGGTTAATGGTAAAGCATGAGATATCTGGGTTCATCGTCACCGCTTCTGCTAGGTGTTCAATCGTTAGGTTGAAGATGTTTGGGGATAGTGGGCAGCCTTGACAAGTGCCGTTGGTAATTGCAAAAGGCCTAGATAGGATGCCTGAGGTGTTGATCCTGGCCGTGGGGTTGGAATACAGGGCAAGGATTGCGTTGAGAATGTTACCCTTAAGGCCAAATTTTTGCAGCGCCAGTTTCATATATAGCCAGTTCACTCTGACAAATGCCTTCTCTGCATCTATAGCCAACAACAAAGAAGGCGTTCAAGTGCGTCTTGCATAGTGTATTAGGTTGATCACTCTCCTGGTCGCATCAGACATTTGACGCCCTGACACAAACCCAGTCTGGTCTTCCCCGATTAAAGATGGAAGGATTTTAATAAGGCGTGTGGCCAGCAGTTTAGCGTATATCTTGATATCGGAATGAAGCAGAGAGATAGGGTGAAAGTTTGCAGGTGTGGTTGGATCTTTGCCTGGTTTGGGCAGGGTGACTACTTGGGCCGTTAGTATTTTGGGTGGGTAGGAAGTACCGTCTATAGCTTGAGTCAGGAACTTCTGTCAGGAATTTGGTCAAGAGTGGGTCAAAGATTTAATAATTCTCGTTGGACAGGCCGTTTGGTCCAGGAGATTTGTTATTAGGGGGGGATTTAATTATCCTGCTAATTTCAGTTTTGGTGAGTAGGGCGTTCAGGCCTTCTAACTGTGGTGTAGACAAGGAGGGGAGATGCAATGAGGAGAGGAAGGACTGTATGGCCGATAGCGAGGGTTGTGGCGTTGAGGGGTCGTTTTTTTTATATTATAAAGGGCCTCATAGTACAGTAATCCCCCGCTACATCGCGGTTCAGTTTTTGCGGTCCCGGTAATTCGCGTTTTTTTTTTGTAATGTTATTTTACTATATAAATCATTAAAAATGAAAGATTTTTGTGTTTTTCATAGCTCTTGCTCTGTCTCTAAGTATCTTTTATGTGTTTAAATTAGTTTCTATTGTTTTAAAAGTGTGTTTAAAGACCTTAAAATGCTTCTACACGTACAGTGACAGTAAAAAAATCATGCCTACAATGCATTTTAATAGGGTTTTTCTATTTCGCGGAATTTCACTTTTCGCGGCTGGGTCCGGAACGTAACCCCCGCAATGGAGGGGGGTTTACTGTACTTAGCAAACTCGTCTGCAATTTCTTTAGGGTTGGTGATGCGGGTTCCGTCCTGAATATGGGTGAGATGGGAGATTCTGGATTTGGCCTGAGCTGCATTAGTTTAGACGCCAGGTATTTTCCTGTCCTGCTGGCCCCTGCATAGTGGACTACTTTGAGGTGATGTATGTGTCTGTCATACCTGTCTATAAGAAGAATCCTCAGGTCTTCCCTAAGTTTTGTGAGAGAGTGGGATGTCGAGGGGGGAAGGGTCAGCTTTGTTACTGTTTCTAGGATATGAATTTCGGACATTATGGAGGTAAGTTTGCTGTTGTACAATTTATTAAGTCTGGCTCTCTGTTGGATAAATATTCCTTTTCTTCTACCTTAAGTCTGAGAACAACCTCTGCCCTACTGACTCACCAGGTTAAGAAAATGGACAGTGCACTGCTACTGGGGCACAAATATAGATACCCTTCATACAACTAAGGATTAGTATTAAAAAGCACACATAAAACTGGTTAGGGGTAAATTAACCCAATATATTGTCATGGGTTGCAGTAAATAGCAGTATGCACATAAATTAGTAAGTAAAGGATAAGGCCAATCACAGTTCACTAGACAATATGTTCACTAGGCTATAGCAGCTTGGAATGGAGGTCTATGTAGCTAGGTCACAGGAAACCTGGTAATCCACATTATGGTGACCCAGTAGTTGTCAATGTTTGGTCTGGGGGGGGGGGGGTATAAGTCCTATTTGGAGATGATCTAATTTTGATGTATATGCTATACTGTTGTATTTAATTGATTCTAGTTTATTATGCTTTTTCTATATGGGATGTTATTCTATTGTTGCAGCATCCTATGGTTACTATTTCTTGTATATCATTTTTATTGCATATGCTTATCTGCACTTATAGGATGCTTCTGTATCGAGAGGCACCGCTGCAGTACCTCCCTTAATCTCTTTGGACAACCCCCTATGCAGCTATGCTGGGCTCAGACAGATTGTGCGGCCGCCTGGATTGTGGGGACTATGTATTGCCCCCAATTTTGTTGGGTACCTATCCAGCATTGGGGAGTTGATGCGCGGCCACCCACACCAAGTGAGGTGATGATTGGAGTATTCCAACGTACCTCTGTTTCGCCGCAGCTGCCTGGACTCGGCGGGCATTAAGACTTGACTTGACCTAAGTTGAGCTATTTGTGCATGCATGGAGTCAGCACATGCACAGTGAGACAGCGGCCAGGCTGGGTGACATCAGACGCTCGTCTGACTCGTGATACTGGCTGGGATACACAAATAGAGGGTCGACAAGTGCCATTTCCCTAGGCACTTTGAGGGGGACATATGTTCTCGCTCATGTCTTTTTTCCCCTCTATTCCCTACTCCCCCCCCCCCCCACAGTGTTGGAGACCAAGGAGGTTGCTTAGCGACACTAGACTGCAGGTTTGTGCATCGCTTTGGAACCTTTATATAGCTCTTTTTATAGCTCTCTTTGCCTGTGTTTTTGTTTTCTTTTTTTCTTTTTAGTTTTTTCCTTTTCTCTGGACTGTGGGCTGCTCTTTTTTGGCTGTTACACAGTCCCTCTAGTACTTATTTAACTTGTCTCTGGTCTTCTAAGAAGCTAACCTAACTACCTACTATACTCCTAGGGTGTCATTAAAGGGACCACTGTGTGTTAAATAGGAAAGAAGAAAAGGGAATGAACCTGTCCTTGGATCGCATCCTTCCTAAAACCTGTGAATTCTGGTTTACATGCACCAACTTTGCATTAAGGTACAATTATGTCACTATATATTCTCTCTTAGGGGGTAGTAATGGATTAATTATATGTTTAATCCATTAGGATCCACTAATGTTTTTTTATAGGCTCCTCGGTTGTCAAAACCTAATGATTACCTTGAATAGAAACTTCTAGTCCCTAGACTGATATGTAAGTATATATAATCCAGTCTATATGCTTCATTGTACCGAGACAGAACATGTATTAATACCCAATAAATCTCTATAATATCCATAATTATCATGTGTGTTTCCGCATTCTGGCTTATGGGCCAATTGCAGTCGCTTCAGGGGATTCTCGTAGGGTCAGGGGGTCAGCGCTGTGGATGTGGTGTCCATGATTTAAGTAGTGTCTGGCATGTGTAGGGTCAAGCATATATAATTACCTTGTTTTGATTTTCTGTACCTTAATAAATATAAATTTTATCTGAATAGATGTATCTAAAACTCCTGAAGAAGCGACTTTATGGTCGTGAAACATGTTGAGCAGAGCACATGAGCAGGAACACTCCAAGATATGGAAGAAATGTACTGGGTGGCAGCACTCCAAAAAATGAGTCCTTTATTGAAAAAAAACATAAATACAAAAATCATTTGACAACACATATTAACTATTGGCAACAGGAAATGGCCATAGACAATAAACAGTAAAGGCCATATTCCTGAAACAAATATAAAGGAAATAAAACATAAATCAATAAAATGCCAAAAAAGTTACTTTGTGATACTGAAATCTCATCAATAAAATAAGGTAAAATGGTCACATAACACATGTTTATAAATATAGACACATATAAACCATCATCAAAACAGAGAGATACCTTCAGACAAAAAGTTCCACAGCTGTCGGTCCCATTTAGGAATATATATATATAATTATATATGTCCTAAATCAAACTAGAATTGTAGTGTGACCAATGACGACAATGGCGTACAAATATATCAAGTCAAATACAGCAATTCAAATACAGCAATCTTCCAAAGTACTAGCAGCATCAAATATAATGTAACATATACAGTATATTGTAATGGAAAAAATGGGAAAGTAGAGAGAAAGCAAGTAAACAAAAAAACAAGAAAAATGAAAAAATGAGGCGAACAAAAACAAAAAAACGAGAAAAGCAAAAAAAAACCTAGAAAGGCGAGAAAAACGAGAAAAGCGAAAAAGGCAAGAAAAACGAGAAAAAAAAAAAAATTAAAATAATTTAAAAAAATCAAGAAAATTGAGAAAATTAGCAAGATGAAGAGAAAAGAGGGAGGGGAGAAGAATGGGAAAGACAAAATAAGGAGAGCAATCACTCATAAAACACCACACCGGAAGGATCCTTTAAATTGTAACCAATGGGCACAATGTTGTTTGCTCGTGTATAGACTAGGGGACAGTGTTCTGCCTAAAGTGGGAGCCCTACGAGAAACTGTCTGGATACCTTTAGATAATATCTGAGCATAAGTGGAGTCATTGTATAAAACTGGAAGATATTTTCTAACAATGTTCTCAATTTTGCTGAATTCTACACTAAAAGAGGTGGAAAATGTGGGAATATCATGGGATCCCAAAGGATTTCTTATCAAAGTGACCCTTACTCATGTTCCTCTTATCCTTAAACAAGTTGTCCCTTGTTGTATTATTGGCAACATGAATAGCCCGATCCAAAAAATGATCTGGGTAACCCCTATCCTTAAACCGTCTCTTCATGTTCAAAGCTTCTGCCTGGAAGTCTAAATCATCACTACATATACGTTTAAGTCTAAGAAACAGTCCAACCGGTATGCCCCTGATAGTATATTTGGGATGTCCAGAATCCGCTCTCAACAGGGCATTACCGAAAGAAGGCTTCCTGTAAAGATTGGAGATGACCCTGCAATTGTCACCTGACAAGGTTATGTCCAAAAAAGCAACCGATTGGTGGTCCATAGCCCCGTGAAAAATGTAGGTTCAAATTGTTATTATTGAAATATAAGAGCCAATCATTCAAAGTTCCCATGTCTTTAGTACAAATAAAGAGTAAATCATCAATGTAGCGACAAAAGAACTTAATATATGGACGATAGGGAAAACCAGCCCCAAAAATGTGGGACCTCTCCCACCAACCCATATATAGGTTGGCCAAAGAGGGCGAAAACCTCGCCCTCATAGAGGCAGGGCTGCTGATAGGGGGGGACCACCAGTCCTCCTGTAGGGGGCCCGGGCACACAGGGGGGCCCCAACAGCACAGGGAATCGGTGCGGTTGGGCAGAGGGGCAATTACAGAAGGAAGCCCTGTGCAGCTCCCTGCAGCAGATGAAAGCCAGTTTCTCCCCCTCCTGCCAGCTTTCAGCTACTGCAGGGAGAGATACAAACACAGGGCATGGTTCATGTAATTGCTTTTCTGACACTGATCCCCCTCCCCATTCGGCCTGCTTCTGATCCCCCCTCTCCCCGTGTGCCCCCTTTTCAATTCGCCCCCCCAGCGCTGCAGTCTTCACTGTCCTGTAAAAAAAAAAAAAATTGTAAAAAAAATATAACAATTGAGCATTGTAATAAATTAATAAAAAAAAATGTAAAATGAAATAATTTTAAACATTTTTAACATTTTTAAATAATTTATAATTTTTTTTTAAGTGTAAAAAAACAATTAAAAGGGGCTAGTTCACACAAGTTCACTGTTACGTTTGTGTCTGCTATTAATGATTTTAGTATATTTTTAGTGAAAATATTGTCTTGATATATGGGGGGGCTGCCAGGTAGGATGTACGGGGCCCCATGATTTCTAACAGCAGCCCTGCATAGAGGCCCCACAATTCTGGAGGTAGTAATCCCCATCGAACATAAAAAAATTATGAGTCAATAAATATTCCAAACTGAGCAAAATTAATTCTTGATGAATAAGAGAAAAGTCAGAAAAATGTTTCAAAAAGTATGATACGGCTTTAATAGCAAGGTTATGGGGGATGGAGGAATACAAGCTGGTTACATCACAACTAATCCAGACATAATCCACATTCCATCTAGTTAACAATTGTTTAGTATCCCTGAGATAACCAGGCAGGCTCAGGACAAGGGGCTGCGGTTGATGATCACTCCACTGACCCAATCGTTCATTAAGTGACCCAATCCCAGCTACTATGGGTCTCCCCAGCAGTGGGTTCAGTCCCTTGTGAACCTTGGGTAAATGATGGAAGATGGGCATATTAAGGGCTTCAGGGATAAACATGTAAAAACAGGTGCATACCACTAAACGATAAACACAAGCAGCGCTGAATAAAAACTCTATATGTACAAAGCTCTCCTTATATACAGTCCATGTATAAGATGGTAAAGCAAAGTCCAGTTTGGAGAAAGTCCACCACCCTGACAAGATTCTGATAGGGTTATTTGGGGAAAGTGTGTACTTTAAAGCAGATGCCGATCAGCCTCCACCACACCACGTGCTCCACCCAAAGGCAATACTCTTACCAAATATACGGATATCTCAAGCCCATCATAGGTGATGTAAACCACAAAGCTCCATTGGACTCAGCATACAACAAAATTAGACCCGGTTGCAGTATCCTCCAACTCCGTCATGTGTGCAGGGGAAATAAAAATGTACATAGGGCAATATCGTTCAAATAAAATAAACACCTTTATTTATAATCCTTCTCCCATTACACTCACATGAACACAGAATACAAACAGCATATCGTCTGAAGGCAATCAGAGGCCTGCCGGCCGCTTACCGGGCTCCCGCGCGCTCTTCGGCGTCCCGGAAGTTGCCGATCGTCGTGGCTGGACAGCGTCTCGTTGCCTTGGTGACCGCGCAAGCCACCGCCACATGTCCCTTTTATTCTGGAGTGAAAATACCAGCAGGCACCGCTCTATTTATTAAAGCGGTAGTATGCTCAAAGGAAAAAAAAACCCCTGCAAGACAAAGGCATAATGAGCTAGTATGCATCGCATACTAGCTCATTATGAAACACTTACCTTAGAAGGAAGCCCTGACACGGACCCCCGGACACCGCTGTGGGAGCGGACATAATCCCTCTGCGTCTCTTCCGGGTTCGGCGGCTCTGGCGCTGTGATTGGCCGGAGCCGCGATGACGTCACTCCGCGCATGCACGCGGGACTGATTTACCGGCAACTTCCCGGCAAGGAACTCTGAAGATCCGCTGGACCTTCAGAGCGCATGCGCCGCTCGTGTCAGCGGCTGCATGCAGCGCAAATACCGTATCTCCTAAACCGTGCAGGTTTAGGAGATATTAATTGTACCTACAGGTAAGCCTTATTATAGGCTTACCTGTAGTTAAAAATCACAAAAAGCGGTATACTACCGCTTTAGGAGAAGTGGATCTTGCTTAAAGCTGCATGTAGGGTCCCCCCTAAGTCTTGAATAAGTATATTGGTCTGAGAGTTGACGTAAGGCCTCATTTTTATATACATCAGAATCAAGGACCACTACAGATCCCCCCTTATCAGCATTCCTGATCACAATATTACTATCCTTATTTAGATTTTCAAGAGCTCTAGTCTCAAGAATGGTCTGATTGCTAGATATAGTACCCTCTGAACACTTCCTAGCAAGGAGAGTTAAATCCTTCTCCACAAGTTTTTGAAATAAATCCATATCCTTACCCCGAGAATTAACAGAATAAAAGTCAGATCGTAGTCTGAAAGGATTAGTGTTACCTGAGTTATCCTGAGCCACAGTATCAGGGACCTGAAAGTAGTGCTTCTTAAGAGTTAGTGTGCACACAAATTTATTGACATCCGAATACCGGTAGTGTTAAATAAATCAAAATGGCGACTAGGACAGAAATTAAGACCTTTAAACAATAATGAAATAACAGAATCATTTAAAGTTCGTTGTGACAAATTAAGGATATAACTAATCACTTCCGTGTCCGTCCCCGTAGCTGATACAGAGCAGCTTCCTCCTCGTTTTTGTCTCCTTCCTCCCCTCTGTGTTTTCTTATGCTGCTCTTTTTCTTTTTGTTGGATCCACGGGTTTTGTTTAAACCCGATACATTACCAGAAGATTTGCCAGCAATAGACCGACTTGCAGTGTCAGGTGAGGAATCGGATGCGATAATGGCCAGAATATCATTAATTGATTCATTCTCTGTATCTGAAAAGTTAACATGTTTCTTGGCGGAATGCTTCTGTGAACGATATGGAAACAATGGTCTCTTCCAGACATATACTTTATTGCTATCATAATCGATACGATCTCTGGCCATCTTGTCCTTTTTGCCCATCATAACATCTCGCTCTAGTCTATCCAATTTCTTATTTAAACCTCCATCCAAAATCAAAAATTCATTATGATGCTGTAATGCAGTTAGATCCTTTTGTACAACAGAAATCTCACCATGTAGCTTCGGGTTCCTAGTTCCTAGTACCTCGGGTTCTTGAATCGATAATAATCAGAATCAATTTAAACGAACATGCGGACAAAGTATCTGTCCGTGCCTTTTTATAACCGTCATTAAAAAGATCAAAGGTAGGAAATTTCCTAATCCTCAACCCTCGATGGATCTGCTCCAAGCTCATATATTCCGTAAGGGTGTTGAAATCCCAAAAGGATCTAATCTCCTTTGCCATCGGACTCTCCAACTTGCGGAAAAGCAGCTTTAATGTGACTTCCCCTTTGTTAGATGATTGAAACGTATGTTGACGCTGACCCGATCTCAGTGGATTATCTGATGGCGCTGTAAGAGTACGGCTGTAATTCGTCTCCGCTGAAGCTGGAACTGATGCGTTCATATCCTTCATGATATAAAACAAAAACTGAGGTTGATGAAGTAATAAGAATATGGGGGGTAAAAGTCAGAGCAAACACTGAAGCAATCAATCCAAAACACAAGCAAGACACTGTGCTGCTCCAGGACAAAAAGCCTCCATTCAAAGTTCAGCCTCAGAGAGGAAATTCAGGTGCACACCCTGGTTGCAACAGAAGCATATGGAAGAAATTGACTGGATGGCAGCACTCAAAAAAATTAGTCCTTTATTGATGAAGCAAGGTTTCCAGGCCTGTGGCCTGATGTGGGTCTGCCATTAGTACCGGTACTCTCTCCAGCCCATGTGATATGTGACCCTGGGTGTGAAACCTGAAGCAGCGACAAGTCCGGCATCTTTGTTTGTGGTTTTTTATTTTATTTAAAGGGGATGGGAGAAGGGAATGAGTGGGATACTCCTTGAGGCTTGAACTAATTACATGTGGGACTTTACTCCTGAAAAAATGCCCGTTGGTGCCTTCTTGACACCAGCCGGTGCCAGCCAACGCTCACTAACACTGTGAATATCCTGTAGAACACAGAAGTGCTGAATGATCGACTATTAGTCCAGAAGATCCAGGACTGAGAACTGTAGAACTCCTGACACTGTTGTGCTGTATAAGTCACCGAATACTGTCCCCCCTGCTTTGACCAGCATGAGGTAGTATGAAGAAGAATTCTGTATAGCTGTACTTGCAACTGACACACTCTGTACAGTTCAGGGCCCAAGTGCAGGTGCCCCCTTTACCTGGAACTCTTTAGGGTCCACTGACTATGTACCCCCTCTGTAGCTTCAGGGTCCTCAACCTAGGTACCCCCTTTACAACTAGCTGGCACTGGATCCCAGAACCTCTTCCGGAGTGGTCCCCTCTAACTTCAGGCAGACCCCCAGGGGCAATCCTCAGTACTCACGACCTGTGCAGGCTTTTCTGGGACTGGACCCCTCTCTCTCTCCGCAGGCTCTCGGCACACCGGATCCCCTCAGCTCCCTCTGGACACTCAGGCGACACCCTGAGACATCCACCTTCCTCAGACAGGAGGAGAGACAGCCGCACTCTCCTTCCTGGGACTCTGCTCCCGCCAAAGACATCGTGTCATGTGCCACCCCCAAACCTATACCCACTTCCAGAATCCTTTGCAGCACAATCTGCCTCCTGGGGTAGTTACAAACCTGGATGTGTCCCCTGATTGGGTTTCCTCCACCGCCCTATGAGAAGCCTCTCACAGGTGCCAGTGGGGAGACTCCCCCTTTAGCAGGCACACCTGGAAACCATGACACCCTGACTATTAAATCACAGCCCTGCTGTTAGGCAGACAAGGTCCACTATATCTTTACCTAGCACCTACCTGTAGGGTGCTGCATTGAAAAAAACAAAAATACAAAAATACATGAAGGATAATCATACCACAGCAGAGATGATGACACTGGCAGCTAACGCGTTTTGCACCCAAGCTGGTGCTTAGTCATAGCTGGAATAATGGGCAAATGTGCAGGTATATATATACAACAGTGAATACCTCTAGAGATCATTATAACTAGGCTCACCTGCACATGTCCAAATACTCCAAGATACATAATGATGATTTATTGATGCTGAGGCATTGAGTTCTGTATGAAATAGCATTATAGATGGTATCACATCCTCTATAGGAGTTACATATAGCCCAATACAATTTTATATGTACTATTTGTTGAATAATTTTTGTACTATGTGGAAGAAACCCTTTTAATGTAGATTAATAAATTGTTTATTTTTATGGTACATGCTTTTAAAGTCCATTATTTTCTTAGTATCCTTTCAAACTGGTAATCCACAAAATTAGCAATCAGTAATGGCATTAGAAAACAGTAACAACAATTATAAACAATGCTGTAATAACTTCTTCAACCAGCTAGCACTGCTGGGGCCCTGTCTTTACAGCGGTGCACGTGAGTAAAATCTGTATGCAGTAAGCTAGTTAGATGGCCAGTCCCTATGTGTTCAGTTTCTGCTAGCAGCAACAGGTTAATGGCAGCAGTATTCTCATACCAGTCCCAGTGATACAGCAACAGAGGTCCCACTGTTCAGATGCCACCTCACTTCTGAATCTGCCTGGAGTGACTCTAGTCCTCAGCATACGGCCGCAGGCATACTGCAGTCTGATGTGCACGCAGAAGCAGCGATGTGTACACCTCAGTCTCCTCACAGCAAGGAGGAAAACCGTGTGAAAATACAACTTTTATTCTCTTTATACCCAGCTCACATTGGGATGGTAGTCCAATCGTCCATTACCTGTCATACTAAAGATTATTTCCATAATTTCATCTCCCATGATTAACGTGAATAGTGTAAAGCTAGGTATACACTAGTTCAGGCGTCACTAAATGGCGGCCTGCGGTCCGGTTCCGGCCCCAGTAACCTTCTTCCCCAGACCGCAGCCTTGCCAAGTAATTGCCTATTTGTTCTGTCCCCGCCGCTGGCTCCCCTGCCTGGCTGCGCTGCCGTTATGTTCACAGACGTCTCTTCCATATTAAAGCTGCATTGCCCCCTCCCCACACTTCCTGTCTTATTCACACAAGACATGACACGGCCACGCTAAACAAAGGGGCGGGACTTTTAAAGTTAAGAAGCGGGTGATTGGTTGCTAGGCAGTGGGGCGGTCCCAGCAATCAATCACCCATGTTTAATGTGAAAAGTCCCACCCTTTGTCCAGGACTGCAGTGATTTCCGTCTTGTGTGAATAAGATAGGGCTCTGTGGGTAGGGGGGGAGTGCTGTGCTGTTAATAAAAGGACAGGAGTTTAATATCAAGTGAGTACTGTGATGGGGTCTGTGATTGGGGGGGGGGTCTGTGATGGGTCAGTCTGATTGGGGGGGGGTCTGTGATAGATCAGTCTGTGGTGGGGAGTCTGTGATGGGGGATTCTGTGGTGGGGGTCTGTGGTGGGTCAGTCTGTGATGGGGGATTTTGTGGTGGGTCAGTCTGTGGTGGGGGTCAGTCTGTGGTGGGGAGTCTGTGATGGGTCATTCTGTGGTGATAGGTCAGTCTGTGATGGGTCAGTCTGTGGTGGGTCAGTCTGTGTGGGGGGGGGGTCTGTGATGGGGGATTCTGTGGTGGGTCAGTCTGTGGTGGGGGGTCTGTGATGGGGGATTCTGTAATGGGTCAGTCTGTGGTGGGGGGTCTGTGATGGGGGATTCTGTGATGGATCAGTCTGTGGTGGGGGTCTGTGATGGGGGATTCTGTGATGGGTCTGTCTGTGATGGGTCAGTCTGTGGTGGGTTAGTCTGTGGTTGGGGGTCTGTGATGGAGGATTCTGTGGTGGGTCAGTCTGTGGTGGGGGGTCTGTGATGGGGGATTCTGTGGTGGGTCAGTCTGTGGTGGGGGGTCTGTGATGGGGGATTCTGTGGTGGGTCAGTCTGTGGTTGGGGGTCTGTTATGGGGAATTCTGTGATGGGTCAGTCTGTGGTGTGGGGTTTGTGGTGGGTCAGTCTGTGGTGGGGGGTCTGTGATGGGGGATTCTGCGGTTGGTCAGTCTGTGGTGGGTCAGTTTGTGATGGGACAGTCTGTGGTGGGGGGGGTCTGTGATGGGTCAGTCTGTAAAGGGTCAGTCTGTGATGGGCCAGTCTGTGGTGGGTCAGTCTATGATGGGTCAGTCTGTGGTGGGTCAGTCTGTGATGGATCAGTCTGTGATGGGTCAGTCTGTGGTGGGTCAGTCTGTGATGGATCAGTCTGTGGTGGGTCAGTCTGTGATGGGTCAGTCTGTGGTGGATCAGTCTGTGATGGGTCAGTCTGTGATGGGTCAGTCTGTGGTGGGGGGTCTGTGATGGGTCAGTCTATGATGGGTCAGTCTGTGGTGGGTCAGTCTGTAATGGGTCAGTCTGTGGTGGGTCAGTCTGTGATAAGGGGGTCTGTGATAGGGGGGTCTTTGATGGGTCAGTCTGTGATGGGTCAGTCTGTGGTGGGTCAGTCTGTGGTGGGTCAGTCTGTGATGGGTCAGTCTGTGATAGGGGGGTCTGTGATGGGTCAGTTTGTGATGGTTCAGTCTGGGATAGGGGGGTCTGTGATAGGGGGTCTGTGATAGGGGGGTCTGTGATGGGTCAGTCTGTAATGGGTCAGTCTGTGATGGGTCAGTCTGTGGGGGGTCTGTGTTGAGTCAGTCTGTTATTGGGGGGGGGGGGTTCTGTGATGGGGGGCCTTTGATGGGTCAGTCTGTGATGGAGGGCATGTGATGGGGGTCTGAGATGGGTCAGTCTGTGACTAGGGGGCTCTGTGATGGGTCAGTCTGTGATGGGGGTCTGTGATGGGTCAGTCTGTGGTGGGGGGTTTGTGGTGGGTCAGTCTGTGGTGGGGGGTCTGTGATGGGGGATTCTGCGGTTGGTCAGTCTGTGGTGGGTCAGTTTGTGATGGGACAGTCTGTGGTGGGGGGGGGGGGGGTCTGTGATGGGTCAGTCTGTGATGGGTCAGTCTGTGGTGGGTCAGTCTGTGATGGGTCAGTCTGTGGTGGGTCAGTCTGTGATGGATCAGTCTGTGATGGGTCAGTCTGTGGTGGGTCAGTCTGTGATGGATCAGTCTGTGGTGGGTGAGTCTGTGATGGGTCAGTCTGTGGTGGATCAGTCTGTGATGGGTCAGTCTGTGATGGGTCAGTCTGTGGTGGGGGGTCTGTGATGGGTCAGTCTGTGATGGGTCAGTCTGTGGTGGGGGGTCTGTGATGGGTCAGTCTATGATGGGTCAGTCTGTGGTGGGTCAGTCTGTAATGGGTCAGTCTGTGGTGGGTCAGTCTGTGATAAGGGGGTCTGTGATAGGGGGGTCTTTGATGGGTCAGTCTGTGATGGGTCAGTCTGTGGTGGGTCAGTCTGTGGTGGGTCAGTCTGTGATGGGTCAGTCTGTGATAGGGGGGTCTGTGATGGGTCAGTTTGTGATGGGTCAAT
This sequence comes from Pelophylax lessonae, assembly GCF_965119305.1. NCBI lineage: Eukaryota > Metazoa > Chordata > Amphibia > Anura > Ranidae > Pelophylax > Pelophylax lessonae. The sequence continues at coordinate 128,616,500 of NC_138774.1, forward strand.
TTGTGATGGTTCAGTCTGGGATAGGGGGGTCTGTGATAGGGGGTCTGTGATGGGTCAGTCTGTAATGGGTCAGTCTGTGATGGGTCAGTCTGTGGGGGGTCTGTGTTGAGTCAGTCTGTTATTGGGGGGGGGGGTTCTGTGATGGGGGGCCTTTGATGGGTCAGTCTGTGATGGAGGGCATGTGATGGGGGTCTGAGATGGGTCAGTCTGTGACTAGGGGGCTCTGTGATGGGTCAGTCTGTGATGGGGGTCTGTGATGGGTCAGTATGTGATCGGGGGTCTGTGATGAGACAGTCTGTGATGTAAAAGGGGGAGGGTGTGAAGGGGGGTACTGAGGACACTGATATAAAAGGGGGTCTGTGAAGTGAAGGGGGGTACTGAGGACACTTGATGTAAAAGGGGGTCTGTAGTGTGAAGGAGGGGGGGGGGCTGAGGACACTGATGTAAAATCGGATCTGTGATGTGAAGGGGGGGCTGAGGACACTGATGTAAAAGGGGATCTGTGATGTGAAGGGGGGGGGGGGGGCTGAGGACACTGATGTAAAAGGGGATCTGTGATGTGAAGGGGGAGACTGAGGACACTGATGTAAAAGGGGATCTGTGATGTGAAGGGGGAGTCTGAGGACACTGATATAAAAGGGGGGACTGTGATTTCTGCACTAGCAAAACACAAGTCTCTGCAAGGGCAATAAAAAACAATTGTTTTCTATGTGTCCTATTCATACTGCAACAGTCCCCTGAGTGCAGAGCAGTGCAGTGTGAAATGCATACTGTTTCTTTGCACTGAAACTGAGCTGTGGTGCATAAACAAAAATTAAATGAAATTTTGACATTTCAATAAAGTTGAAAAAAAAAAGACAAAAGCCCCGTACACACGTAGCGATCGTCGGCCGAACGATCGGCCGTCTTTTGTCCAGGGCTGTCCTGTCGGTTGAAAACTGCAAAAGACTGCACACAAATTTTGTCGGCCAACAACAGCCGACTGCAGAAGTGATGTCATGTGATGGTTAACTTTCCGTGTGTTTTTTCTTTTCTGAGCATGCCCAGTCTTGCAAATCTGCTGATTGTCGGCCGAATTCTGTAGTGACTGGCGAACAATCGGCCGTTCTGGTGACGGCCAACAAATATTTTAAAGTCTGCACAACAGATTCTGTTCGGCCGAAAATGCGCTGTCAGCTGTCGGAAGCATCATACTAACAAGCCTACAATCGGCCGATCGGTCGGCGGCCGAATATTTGCGGCCGACAATCGGTACGTGTGTACGGGGCTAAAGCGTGATCTGTGTGTGGGCCCTAAAGGGGTGTGCGTGTGTGTGTGGGCACTGTGACGTGCAGGAGAGGCTGCGATGTGGACGATACCATGTGGATTTATAGCTCCAATATGACACTCAGACCTCCGCTGGAAGAACATTTTTCCGACCGGACCCCCATGAATTTTATTTAAGTACCCATGCACTAGTAGAATTTAGATACCAATAGCAGCCAAACAGTTTTCAGCAATCCACATGTGGCAAGATTTCTGATTTGATCTGCTTGTAACAGGTTACTGAACTTTGCACATTTCTCTTTACTGAATTATGAACGATTTTAGTATACTGAGAACTGTGCATTTTGGGACTGGTTTACTAATGCCAAGCCAATATTGCAGATGGTAAGCAGTTTTTATTGTACCCTCACATGCTAAATCACACTTTTGTATCCATGTGTTGGCAGGTGCAATTAACTTGCCTGCCACTAGATGACTCTGTTCCCATTATAACATGGTAAGAGAAAGATGTAATTAAGTGTTAGCTCATCTTTTTGAAAAATCCCTCCTCTAGCGATGCCATGGGTGTAGTCAGTGCCCATATAAATGTCAGTGTGAGAGGAGCCCAAGGTAGGTGAGGCATAGGAGGAAAACACCCCAGAGCTGTTAGGATGAAGTCTCCTGCAGAGCTGATTGATAGGGACCGTTATAGGGATGAAGTCCCAGGCCAGGTTGAATAGCATTTGTGAATAGTGGCGGAGTCTGGGAATGACAGTGCCATCTGGGAGCATGCCCAGCTGGGCAGAGCTATAGTAAGGACATTGAAAAAACCCTGGTATACTATATAAATCACCTTGATCCCCCTGACTCCCAGCTGCAGGTTCTGTGACACGATGAAGGAAGCATAATGCTGTTGACCTAGTATACCTGGGGAAGTGGTCACAAGGAGATAGGAGGTAAACAGGGAAAATGGTGTAAAACATGTGCTTATGTTCTGTGCAGAAATGATCACTACAGAATGTCTACCTCTTTGTGTTGCGTTCTACACCGAAGAATTCCAAAAATGTGTCAAATGTAAATCTTTGTGAAGCTTTGAAGTGTTACAGTAAAATGCATTTTATGTGTGGACATTCCTTTAATCATAAATATTAAGCCCTGTGAGCGGGGATGTCTGAGAGTGAGCCTCAGGCCAGGAGTTTGACACAATATGGCACAGAGGTAACTCTACAACAGGTGGGTAGTTGTCCTATCCAAGAAGAAGTGAGGCGAGGACTTACTTAGTTAGGCTCCAACACCTTTCCACTCATATTCCTACTTAAACATGTGCAAGGCAAGGAATTTACATTTGGATAACTCAAGATTTTCAATAAAAAAAAAAACCACACACACACACACACACACACACACACACACACATACACATATATATATATATATATATATATATATATACAGTATATATATATATATATATATATATATATATATATATATATATATATATATATATATATATATATATATATATATATATATATATATATACACACACATATATATATATATATATATATATATATATACACACAGCCCAAAAAAATTAAAGGAACACTTTGGAAACACATCAGATCTCAATGGGGAAAAATATCATGCTGGATATCTATACTGATATTGACTGGGAAATATGTTAGGAAGAAAAATATGCCTCATCATTTAATGAAACTTATTAACCTACAGAGGGCTGAATTCAAAGACACCCCCAAAATCAAAGTGAAAAAATTATGCAGCCGGCTAGTCCATTTTCCTGAAATTTCATTGCAGCAACTCAAAATGGTACTCAGTAGTCTGTATGGCCCCCCGTGTGCTTGTATGCATGCCTGACAACGTTGGGGCATGCTCCTAATGAGACGACAGATGGTCTCCTGGGGTATTTCCTCCCAGATCTGGACCAGGACATCACCGAGCTCCTAAACAGACTTAGGTGCAACCTGGCGGTGTCGGATGGACCGAAACATAATGTCCCAGAGGTGTTCTATTCATTTAGGTCAGACAAGCGTAAGGGACCATTCAATGGTATCAATTCCTTCATTCTATAGGAACTGATTGCATATTCTCGCCACATGAGGCTGGGCATTGTCTTGCACCAGAAGGAACCCAGGACCCACTGCACCAGCGTAGGGTCTGACAATGGGTCCAAGGATTTCATCCCAATACCTAATGGCAGTCAGGGTGCCTTTGTCTAGCCTGTAGAGGTCTGTGCATCCCTTCATTGATATATGTCCCCCCAGACCATTACTGACCCACCGCCAAACCCGTCATGCTAAACAATGTTACAGGCAGGATAACGTTCTCCACGGCTTCTCCAAACCCTCTCACGTCTGTCACATGTGCTCAGGGTGAACCTGCTCTCATTTGTGAAAAGCACAGGGCACCAGTGGCGGACCTGCCAATTCCGGTGTTCAATGGCAAATGCTAATCAAGCTCCACGGTTCCGGGCAGTGAGCACAGGGCACACTAGAGGATGTTGGGCTCTCAGGCCACCCTCACAAAATCTGTTTCTGATTGTTTGTTTAGAGACATTTACACCAGTGGCCTGCTGGAGTTCATTTTGTAGGGCTCTGGCAGTGATCATCCTGTTCCGCCTTGCACAAAAAAGCAAATACCGGTCCTGCTGATGGGTCTACAGTCCTAACTGTCTGTCTCCTGGGAGACACAGCAAACCTTCTGGCAATGGCATTATGAATAAGTTAAACAGGATTGGTCCCAGGACAAATCCTTGGGGGACCCCACTTTCCACACCCGACCAATCCAGGTACTCCCCATTTATCATCACCCTCTGGACTCGCCCCTGGAGCCAGTAGTCTCACCCTATGGTCCATACCTACGTATCTTACCTATGTATCTTAATTTGTACAGTAAGCGTTTCTGGGGAACTGTATCAAATGCCTTTGCAAAGTCCAGATACACCACGTCCACAGGCATTCCTTTATCTAGATGGCAGCTTACTTCTTCATAGAAGATTAAAAGATTGGTCTGGCAAGAACAATTCTTCACGAATCCATGCCGATTACTACTAATGATACCGCTTTCATTACTAAAGTCTTGTATATAGTCCCTTATCATTCCCTCCAATATCTTGCTGACTACTGATGTTAGGCTAACCGGCCTATAATTCCCCGGGATATATCTTGGCCCTTTTTTAGATATTGGTAACAGATTGGCTTTTTTCCAATCAGCTGGTACCATTCCCGTCAGTAGACTATCCAAAAAAATTAGGAACAATGGTCTGGCTATCACCTGGCTGAGTTCTTTAAAGACCCTCGGGTGTAAGCCATCTGGTCTGACTTATTTATGTTAAGTTTTTCAAGTCTAGTTCTAAGTCTGTCTTCTATTAACCAAGAGGGTGCTTCCTGTGATGTGTTAATAATTTTAACATTACAAGCTGGGTTAATGTAGCCCCTCAATTATTTTGTAAAGATTGAGGAGAAGAATTTTTAGCACCTTCGCCTTCTCTCTGTCCTTTCTAGCCAGATTCCCTTTGTCATCTTTTATGGGCCAATATGTTCTGACCTCACTTTCTTACTAATTATATACTTAAAGAATTTCTTGGGGTTTTTTTTTTACTCTCTTCCGCTATGTGCCTTTGGTGTTCTATTGTAGCCGCCTTGATTGCGCTCTTACATTTCTTTTTGCACTCGTTGTAATGTTGGAATGCTGCCAACAACCCCTCAGCCTTGTATTTTTTGAAGGCCTTTTCTTTAGTTTTAATATGCCTTTATATGTTGGAGTTTAACCACCCAGGGTTTATTTTTGCTCTTTTAAACATATTTCCCTTTGAAATGCACTGGCCAATTCCCTTATTTAGTATGTTCTTGAAGCACTCCCATTTTTTCTCCGTGTTCTTTGTTCCTAGGGTTCTATCCCATTTTATATTGTCTAGCAAAGAGCCCAGTTTTGGGAAGTTGGCTCTTTTGAAATTCAGTGTCCTTGTATTACCTTTGTGTTTCCTGTTACTATGATTTATACCCAAACTAAATGACCTGTGGTCACTAAGTCGTCCCGTATTCCTACATCTATGATCAGTTCTGTATTGTTAGTAATCAGTAGGTCTAGTAACGCATTGTTTCTTGTCGGTGCATTCACCATCTGACCCATGAAATTGTCCTGCAAAACATTTAGGAGATGGCGAGCCTTAGATGAATGCACGGTTCCTTCTTCCCAGTCTATATGTGGATAATTAAAGTACCCCATTATAAGGACATTTCCCATCCTTGCTGCCATTCCAAGCTGTGATAAGCGGTCCGACTCCCCCCCTCCCTCTGGTTAGGGGGCCTATAGCATACACCCAATATTACTTTCCCCATAGTACCTTACTATTGAAGCTCAACCCATTGGGATACTACCTCCTCCCTAGCTCCATTCGTGATATTGTCTCTCATATTTACCTGCACATTGTTTTTGATATACAGGCATACCCTTCCCCCTTTTTTTACCTTCTCTATCTCTGCGATATAGGGAATAACCCTGAAAGGTTGCCAGCCAATCATGAGAGCTGTCAAACCAAGGTTCTGAAATTCCCACAAAATCAAAATCCTCCTCATACATTAGCAGCTCCAGTTCTCCCATCTTGTTGGCCAGACTTCTAGCATTTGCATACAAACCTTGTAATTTTGTCCGATTGCATACTATATCCTTGTTCGATGTTATGAGGCTGTGACATGCCTTACCATGACACATAGTGCAGTACTGTGTATGTGTGTTAACTGCACCACATTGCACATCTATGGTGTGATATTGCTCACCACACCACAGAGATGGAAATGTTCTGTGAACTGAAAAGTAGCGCAGGACCTCTTTTTCATGTATTAAAGTGTGTTGACTATCCAAAATGAATGGGCTGCCACAACGCATCTCACAGCACATAAGCATGCATGGTAATGCTTTAACACACATTTATTGTGGCTAATTATTATTTACTTATTCTTATATATAAATAAGGTGATAAGTATTAGCTAGCATTTCTCCCCACAGAAATATTTATAGTAAAAAACGTATGCAGCATATTTAAATAGTGTAACCTCCACAGCTGTGTGACTCAGTGTCATTATTTTCATGGGTATCCCCATTGTGCTTTCTCATGAATTTTGGATAAGTCTGAAAAATGGCTGCCAGTCTGTGAAATCAACTGCACACTCTGAATAGCGGAACTCAACCCTTATTTTTACCAGCTGACAAGGCACCTTTGTTCTTGCTTTAAGTCACCATTTAGAACGGTTAAGGTGACATTGGTGTAAAGTGTCAGGCATGAAACGTCCAAATTTGTTTATTAATTTGATGACATGTTAACCTTTTTATACATACGGTTTGTTGCAAAGTGAATCCGGGAGTGAAATGCTAACAAAAAACACAGTTTCACTAGTGACTGACACCTTCACGGATGGGCAATTCAGTAGTTATCTGTGAAATCTTCTGCCCTTCAAGCCTGACCACTTCCGACAACAGTTACTTCCAGCATTTTTATTTATTTACCTTTTTTTTTAAATTTTTTAATTTTTTTGCTTTTGCTGAATGCACTAAACATGCATAGCAAGAGAAGACTCGTCTCATGATATTTTCCTGTATACATTGTGTCACTTGCAACTATCACATGGACACATGTTAATAAATCGGTAAGTGTCTGACCAATACATGTTTTTTTTACAGTCAAATATGCATCACAACATTTGTAACTCAATCATATTACCCTTTTGGATTCTCCTATGCGTTCACCTGACCGGATCTCATGCAGCTCTGTTTACTCAGCATATAGACCAAAAATCAACTTAGTAAATGCAAGGGGCCTCAAGTGTGGCCTCCGACGTGTCAAGAGTTTCACCGAAGCTTAGTTTTTGAAACTTTTGAAAAATAATCTGTTTGTGTAAAATGTCAATACAACGTTAAGACCTTGTTCACATGTGTGGTGGTTCTGAACACACTTCTGAAAAGCAATCTGCAGAGGATAACTTTTCAGAGGTGGTTTAGAAAACATTTACAGGTGTTCAGAAGGCTATACTGTTGCCTCCTAAATCCCCCTTTTTATTCCATCTCAAGGGAGATTTTACATTGAAATAATGTGCTACAAAAATAAGCTAAGCGTTTGGCACGCATTTGTGGAGCAGTCATTTTGACTGATATAGACGCACATGGCAAGTGACACCACCTGCCAAATGCTGTATATTATGTATAGAGACCCCAATGGCTGTCATTTCAGCTTGTAGATAGGCGGTTGGGGGCAGTCAAAATGGAGTCAATTGCCTGTTTTTACTCCCACTTTGCTGCACATGTGAATAAGGCCTAAGATTAGAGCTACGTTGGCTTTGCGCAGGCAGTGACATTTTCAGATTTTCAATTGTTAAAATTCTGAATGACATTGCATATGCTTATGTGAGTGTTTGAAACACTCAGTAAAATCAAATGTCACCCCGGTCAACCTATGTATTTGTTAGGCCCTGGTAATGATAGAGAAAGAGGATTATTATTTTTTTTAACAAATTTAGTACTATAATTAGTAAAAATAATACATTAGTCAAATTCAATAATTATTTTTTTTCTGTTTTGGGGGTCTGGATTGGATGAGTGGATACCTGGTCCAGCTCTCCATGCAGTTCTGCATGAACAGGTCACTTCTAATAGTCTTCTCATCATTCAGCAATAGATGACTATATCAGTGAACTTTTAGGGCCTTGTGGCTGGTAAAAACTAATGGTTGAGCAGTGGTTTTACTGCCCCCTGACCCTCCAACTACAAGCTAACATGGCCAGCTATGTTAGTATACACTGCCACAGTGCAGCGTTCTATATAAGGTCGCATTAGGAAATACCTCCTGCCACACTTCCATTGGAGACATGTACCAATGCAAAAATAAAAAAAAAACCTATTAGCGGGAAAAAAGGCATTTAATGCAGCTTAAATGGCAACAATAAACTGCCCTAAATTCTTTAAATAACAGGCTTTTGGGATGCCCTAAACCTTCACATGAATTTGCTGAGCAGTACGATGTGCTCCTTTAGGAGTGACATTGTTTAAAAGCAGTGCTTTGGGATCTCTCATATAGCAATGGCACCCCATAGTGCTGCTAAATTACAGATAACTGTCAGGTTTCTGTTTGTAAACAAACCAGAGGATCTGTCATAGAGTGGTGGTAGCACTACACTACATGCCACCATCACTTGGCACCCTGCCAATGTTAAAGACATGTGGCCATTTATGATTCAGGTAGGAAGGGGGCATATGCTTGCTGCTCCCCTTACCCTTGGCCCCAGGCTTCATGCCTGGATAAGGATATTTTATGAATTTTATTTAGGAAGTCCTGCCTGATAAAGAAACACAAAGCACTTCTCGGAATCTGGAATCCCCCTTTTAAATAAGGGGGCTCCAGATATCCGCTCCCCAGGTTAATGAGTATGGGACACACAATACCCTTCACAAAAAAAGAAAATGAAAAAGTAAATAAAAACTGGCCAAATATGTTCAGTTTGTCTGCCCATTTTCAAACTGCTCTGTAGTGGGATTGTAAGTCCAGGAGCTGATCATTAGAAGGACAGTGTCTGACCAGAACTGTGACTAACATCTGGTGGATCCAGCACAAAAGCCAACTGGAGCCATTTGCATTCAGTAACCATTCTGCTATGCTTTAAACCCAATTAGAATTTTGGAGGACAGAAGGTTACATGCAGGCTGCATGTTGAGCACCAGGAATCTAGACTGGCCATTTCCAATGGGAAACTCAAGACTCAATGACATTCAGCATATTTTCAATTTAGCGAATGTTAAATTTGTCAGCAGGTATAATGTTTAGGCTTTGTTCAGATGCACACTGGCACCTATCCTGTGTGCAGGCTGGCTTTGTTTTTGCTCCTGCATCCGTTTCAAACTGAGTGCAGGCAGCCTAAAGAGATGGATATAGATGCAGTAGCTGCACGAACAGAGCCCCATGCTACATTTCTACAACTGTGCAGGAGTAGATGCCCAGCCCTGAATGCCCACTGTCTGTGTTTGGGGCTTTGGGGCTGCTCCCGCATAACTGTTAAATTTTGACACGTGGTTCTGTCTGTGCCTCTGCTGCACCTGCACCCATGTTGATGAGGACAAGGGCATCATCCCCACATGCCTTGCCTGGCCTCATCCCTGATCTGGATGTGGGGGTCTGTTGGGTGGGGCTTATCGGAATCTGTTTTTCCCATTTATAATAAAAGGGCCATCGAATATCTGGCCTTCCCTCCTAGGTGAATGAGTAAGGAGTACATACTACTTTTGGTTATCCATTACAGATGTAGTGCCCCCTTGACCATCAGCATCAGAAAGGGCTGACGTATTACCCCAGGGTGCTGGTTCTTAGGCATTGTGGATGTGGTAGATTGCAGAAAAGATGGGTGCCAGTCACTTTTAGGATGAACAAAAGTAAGTTTATTGCTCACAAAAGAAAAATGTTGTAGAGAGGGTTAGGGCACAGAACACCCAAGGACAGTAGGCAGGCAGATCAGCAGACTCTGAAAAAAAAAACAGCTAGGTAGACAGAAATAGAGAACAATGGCCTCAGGCCTTCACCCAATAATCTGTACCTACATAGCAACAGCTGTCTCCTATAGCAACCAAAAAACTCACAACACCATGCAGGGTTTACTTGGATGAGTCCCTCTTAATGCTTTCTCAGCTTCTCCACAGTTCCCGGTTCATGAAGAATAATCTCTGGTACTTCTCAGAACTTCATCCTACTCCTCATGCCCTCATACAACAAAAGGCTCTCCCTCTTGCAGAGCCTCTCTCATGCCCCCTGGCAACAAACAGGCTCTCTCTCTCTCTGGCTGAGCCTCGAGCACATGGCCAGGCCTTGGACTCCAGGTCTCACCCAATGCAGCTGTTCCTCACACATCCACACCAGACCAAGGTCTGGGTGGGAGGACCTCAATCACCTGACTTTCACCGAATATATACTCTCTACCTGTATGCTCAGTGGCCTGAAACTCCTACTGATTGGCTGAATGAGATATGCATATTCATTACTCAGTCTCACTGCAGCTCATCAACCTAATGCCAAAGGCAACAGTGCCACCTCTTCACAGAAGGGAGGAACCACAGTTAAACCAGGCTTAGGAGAAAACCCAAATGGCCACAAGGACTATAAATCAGCCAGGCCAGTAAACACCTAGCACAGCTAAATCTACCAGTAGCCCCTGTTTAAGAAAAGGGTGTTACACAGAAAAAAATATAAAGCAAAAGCACACACACATTGTGACAAAGTCCTTTAAAAAAGTTAAATGGTGTAAATCCAGCATCAATATTTTTGTCCAGCAATGTAGATCTATTGCCATATAACATTGATATATAATGCCTGACAACTGGCCAAGACAAAACATGATGACCAGGGAGATGATCTGCTTGTGACGGACTCCTGCTGGCAACTGAATTTAAACAAAAACAGGCTGGGGACCATGGCTGATGTCATTGACACCTGGGATATCCACCAGCTTGTTTACAATTTGAAACAAGGCAGCAACCTATGACATTGTGGATTTGTTTGTTGGTATCTTTTAGAATTTTGATGCCAACTATTATAAAGTAAGATGGCACCTTGGTTGAGAAAGTCTTATCTAAAGAAACAACATGTAATGCTGGTCGAAGCCTCAAAACTGTCATTCACAGTAGACCATTGAATTTAATAGCAATTGCATTTGATGTGAGCTTCTAACATGTCATGAAAACCAATGCCCACATAGGTGAGCCCAAAGGCTGCTTATTAGTAACATATTACATAATTGCCATGTGTCCCGGAACCTGCAGGACAGTGGGCAAAATATGGGCACTGTCCTGCAGGATCCGGGACACATGGCAATCATGTAATGTGTATTTATCCACTTCCATTGGGTAGGTCCGGGGCACTAGACCCTCTACTTCAAACAAAAAAAAAATCTTTCTGCTCTTTAATACTGTCACTTATAAGACAATTGGAGACAACACTACCTCCCTTGGGCATCCATGCCCCCTCTCTGCCTTTATCCAATGGAATAAATATGCTGATCTATGGCTGGCACTTAGTAGAGGACAATACAATACCTGGGTAGCTATTATTTAGGCTGCCTCTCCTTTGCCACATCTACTAACGTTTGCATAAAAACATTTTGCTTTGTATGATGCTTTGAATCTAGAATCTAGTGTGAATCTAGATTCCAAAGGTACCTTGTGCGCCAGGAACATTTATGTTGCTGAGCATCAAGAGGAGTTCTGGGTCAGGTGATCTGTTGTGTTATTTTAGCTGCATGGTTGTGGAGATCTGTAGCACTGTTATCAAAGTTTCAGTGTCACAGTTCCCCCTCCTCATGCAGCCACCACAGTGCTACAGCCTTTTATCCCTCACCCCTGCAGTCTGCCTAGGAAGGGAGAGGGCTCTACAGTACTCTGTTAGTTCTATATAAAGGGGGATCTGGTCTGTGGTTGATGGTGTTTTACATTAAAATGGCTGCTTGAAGGCCAGCTCATGCCAGTGTTTTCTGATATCATATGTACATTTAAGTTAATTTCTTTATGCAGCCCAATAATTTTGAAAAGGCTGCCAGAGCTCCACAAAGCACTTAGCCGCCTTTCGCATGTGCCACTTAGCTTGTACAATGAAATCACAGGCTGTCAGTTATCATTATCAGCTCTTTCTGGCTATTTAAGCTGCCTTGTTCATTCCTTTCCTGCCTTCGCCTTCTCAACATATCTGGAGTTTCTCTGCTGTCTTCCTGTGAAAGACTTTGCCTGGCTGACATCCCTTCTGGCTCCTGATCCTGTTCCTCTGTCTTCGACTATGCTGATTTCTGGTTTCCTGTTTACTGGCTCACCTGACTTCCTTTTTTGGCTTCCAACCCCAGGCTTATGTTTTGACTACATTTACTGTTCCATACCATTTTTTACCATTTCATTAAAGGTGTGATTTGTACTGCATTTCTGTCTCATTCTGATTCATGGTTCCTGAACCAGGCTTGTTGGAATGGGGGGGGGGGGGGGTAGGGTCATGTGGTGAAAGTCACGTCCTCCATGTTTCCCTCCTAGAATAGTACCAAGCAAGGGTCACATGAGAGGTGGGTTCTTCTGGGCTACCCTGGGCACCTGTAACAGGATCACTGTGCTACATGTGGGGTATATTTTACTTTTGTGCCGTTTCCATTTATGCCCTGGGACAAGGCTGAGGCTGCCCTGTGGGAATACTCAACCATAAGGTGGGCCTCTGCATTTAGAGATGAACATACACTGTGTACACTTGTACCATAACTGTTCTACAGTTAATTCTCACGCTGAACCTTGTCCACATCCACCTGTCCAGCGGACATAAATGGTCAGTTGTCTGTCCGCCCCCCCCTCCCCTCATTGCAAGACAAGTCCAACTCGCCCCTCCTTCTGCACAATGTGAGGTCTTCACGTGTCGTGCACTCCCCGGGTGTCCATGTAAAAGGTGGTTGTTTACTCGCTGGAGCTGGACGGACTGATGGTGGCCGGGGGAGAGGTGAGAGACCCTCCCTGGGGGAGGAGGGTAGGAATGTGCAGGGGAATTGTATGCAAAGTGAGATTGTGGGATGCAGGAAAAAAAATTGAAGGGGGTGATGCAGGGGAATTATAATTGTGTAGGGGGGGTAATTTTTAATTGAAGGGGGCAGATGCAGGAAAATTATAATGGTTGAGGAAGGAAGGGTATGCAGGAGAATCATAATTGAAAGTGGGAGACTGCAGGGAAATTATAACTGGAGGGGGATTATAATTTTGGAGGGGGGGGGGCTGCAGGAGAATTATATTTGTGTGGGGGAGGGTAAATATAATTGAAGGGGTAGGCTGAAGCTGAATTATTTGCAACAGTGGAGGATATGTGAGGCATTATAATGGGTGGGGGGGGGAATTATAACAGGTCGGGGGAATGTGGAGTAATTATAATGGGGTGGGGGGAGGAATTACAGGGTTATTTTAATGTGACGGGGGTAGGGGAAAGTACCTTGGTGTAATTATAGTAGTGGAGTGGGGGATTTATGACTAGGGTTATGTAATTGTAATGAGAGAAATACTCTGAGGTAATTATAATGGAAAGGATTGTGGAGTAATTATAACTATGAAGTGTGTGTGTGTTGGGGGGAGGGCGAAGAATTTAGATGAAATGTGGGGTAGTTATAATTGGGGACATAGTTGAAGCCCAATACAAGGAGAGGAGCAATGCAAGTGGCGCAGAAACGTGTGACCAGGTAAGTAACACCTGAACATCAATGCAAACCTTGAGCTAATTCTTCATTCCACTGACGAAAATGATAGGGTTTATCCTGTACCATTGACAGCAATGAAGGGACTTATTTTACTAAGACTGACACTGGTGCTAGGATTGATTTTAATCACAATTTCTCTACAGTGTACCCCCCAGGCCCTATTTAGTCTATAATATAGCAAGCATATATAATATATATATATAATATATAATGTAGCATAGGGAACGAGGTGAGACACTACAAGTTATATACCACTTTATTGACCACACCCACCCTTGACCATGCCCATATATGTACAGTTCTCATACTTCCTCAAGGTGTCTATTGGAATTATTTTCAAATGCTGGCACCTATTAGAATAGCCACTTTCATCAGAAGTTTCTGTGTTTTTATTAGCAAGTGTGTATTATTGTGTACAGACAAAACATTTTGGTTTGGGTAAGATGGTGAAGGATTACAACCCCTTCCAGGTTTTTATGCCTATCTGTGTCCCTGCATGATAGATTTACCCTCTCTGCCTTTGTGATCATTTTCACAGAGACAAAAAATGATGAGAAATACAAAGTTTTTCAGTTGCCACCAAATAGGGATCCAAGGAGAAGTCTTCCAATAGACAAAAAAGTTGAGGTGACAGCTATCTAATGAAAGAATTCCCCTCACTTTAAAGAGTTTGACAGGGGTTTACCCCTTTTCAACTGCATTGAAAAAAAACGGTTATATGTTCACTTAAACCTGACCTCAAACAGGCAAACAATGGATTTCTTTTTCTGACCATCCAGTCCTGGGATTTATACTCACAGCACAGTCACAGCACAGCCGCGTCTAGCAGGGGAGGTGGACCTGATCTTTCTGTGCTGCAGTTTCAGTTTTACATACAGCCTGCTTCCTCACCTCCACCTTGTGATTAGACAGTAAAAGGCAAGGCAGTATGCACTCATGCCTCTGTCACTGTCCTCTTTACCCCTATCAGCATGGCTTCCAGAGGCTAAACTAGAACCTTCAGGGTCCCTGTGCATAGAATCATGAACCTACCGGGGCCCTTCCAAGTTCCCACCTATTGCGGGAACCTTTATCATGGTCCCACCTTCCTGCCATCTTGTGGTACCCCCTACGATGGTGGAACACCAGAGCCCAGTTGCAAGGACGACCTTTGCTACCCTAGTAGTTCCACCACTGGTGTCAGTATTTATTTTTTTTTATTCTTGTTGTTTTATTCTTTTATTATTTTTTTCGCACAATACTTTATTTTACTTACAATCTTATATTTTTTTTTTTTTACTTTTAACATAACTTTTTAAAACCCTCATTGGGGGGCTTTTGGTGAAATATCAGAGGTCTAAACAGTCCTCAGTTCCTTTCTCTGCAGCCTCAGCTGCACATAATAAATAAACAGGAATAGCTTTTTACAGAGCTTTCGGTTCATTCATAAACTGAGGCATAGTAAACACAGTTTGCTATTCCAAAGCTATGAATGAGCCAGCGATCGGTACCGATCACTGACTCTATTCATCAAGACAAGGAAGGGGCAGGTAAATGACCCGCTCTCCATCCTGACAGATCCCTTGCATCAGCCATTGGGGGGCCAGGGAAGCATGACACGGATAGGGAGGCGGCAGGAGTGGCATGTGGAGAAACCGAGCCACTGTATGTCTGTGCGAGGGAGAGGAGGAGAAGCGGACATTCATCGGCTACATGGAGGGATTGGTTCCTCTACTGGCTGCTGCCCCCGTCCCGCCCTCCTATCCAGGTGTACAGGGGGCCACACAGGCCCCCTGAAGCATAGAGTTGGGTTTGCAATAGCGACCGATGTACGTATGCCCTGATTGTGGCACACCTGACTTGCTCCTTGTTCTGCTTCTCCCTCCTCCTCTCTGAGCTTTGCTGTACAGACTGTACAATAGACTGCAGAAAGCTGATACTAAGTCATACTCAGATACTTACATGACTTGCATTTAAACATTTAATGATGTCATAATGAATACAGAGCTGCATTCATCTGTGCCTTTTATATCTGCTTGAAGTTTAGCTTTATGCAGCACTGGTGTGCCATGCTTTTCTTTTCCCTATTGGACTTTTTCTCTGTGATGTGGAGCTTAGTAAGCATCCAAGCATCAAAGAACACAAGCATCTCTTCCTGTTCATTGCTTGCACTATTCATCAAACCCCCCGGGGACCGCTCCTGCCTGCTACGCATCAGTGAGAAATGCACAACAATAGCACATGTCCCATCAGTGGCATCAGCATGTGTTCAGTGCTGACATGAGACAGTGTCAGCTAAAACCCAATTTGTTGCTATGGGCAATAACACAAATTGTTCTTAAACCTAGTTTAAAAAAAATAAGGGTACTATAGCTTAAACTAACTAGAGTAACTATGTGATGTGTTCAATTTTCATAATTCCGAAGCATTCCTTGACTTTATAATGTCATGCATTTCAATTAAGGAAACAAATCCAAAATACACATGAATACTTTGATAACTAACATATGCAAATATATGAATACCTGTACAAGACTGATAGAGTTCACTTTCAATTTAAATGTTGTTATGTTACTGATTTGTCTGTGTTATCAACCATGTTAGGATTAGGTAGGTGTATCAATTACAATTGGTAGCATGCTTTTATGGAATAACTACACAGGATGTTGTGTAGAAAAAAACAACCTCCTACCTCTTTAATCTCAATACCTTTGAGTCTTATTTATACTGGACCAAACACTATTTGCAAGGAGTTTACATGTTCTCCCTGTGCTTGCAAGGGTTTTATCTGGGTATTCCTCCCATACTGCAAAGATATGCTAGTAAGTTTATTGGCTCGTGTCTAAACTGGCCCTAGTATGTGACATAGGGAACTTATTAGATCAGTGTTTCGACCTTTTTTCCAGTCAAGGCACCCTTTAAAAATTATGGACAGTCCCGAGACGCCACATTCTAAAATGTAAAAATTGATTCTAATAGTTTTACATAATGCAGCAACATCCACACAAGCAGGGCACCCAGCGTTAGAGCTGATTTATTGTTCCCATACAAATACACTTTTTTGCAAACTGGTACTGACTAGTATTCCGATGTTTCTCAATCACTCAGCTAATGTGACCCCAACACTGATGGAGAGGGGCTGGAGAGGGGCATACAAAGATGCTGCGAAGGCAACTGGCATTCTCCAAATCAACTGATGATACTATTGGTCGTTAGGATGCCGGAGCTAGAAGGTTGTAATGGTGCACAATGGAAACCTGTGGCTCTGTTTAACTAAAAGGCAGGCTTCATCCATACACTGGCTTGTATATAATTTTTGGGTAATTTTTAGACATTTTGCCGAGGCACCCCTCTAGAAACCTTAAAGCACCCCAGGGTGCCGGGGGGCACCCTGGTTGAAAAAGGCTTACTTAGATTGTGGCTCCTTTGGACCGGCGAGTGTAAACAGATTTGTGTCCGCTTACACCCTCCTACCTCTGATCCATAACAAACAGAAGGAAATCCATCATTCTCTGTGTAGGTTGATTGGATCAGAGGTAGTGGGGTGTAAACAGACCGGGAAGTCTGCTTACACCCAGCCGCACATACAGCAGAATGGGCACTGTCCATGTCTGCTCTGCATAAACTGAATGTACACAGATCTGTCAACAGCCCCTACTGATTGAAAAGAAAGGCTCCCATGTGAGAGGGCCCTAAGAGTCCCCTCACACTTGTACCCAGTGCAGTATCTGGGCCCAGGCCTAGGGCGGCACTTTTCAGGGGGGCAGCAAAAAAGCTGCGCCCCACACAAAAAAAAACAGCCTTCTCCCGCCTCCCGCACGAAAAGGGTCCCCGGAGGCTTGCACTACACTTTTAGTATAGTGCCAGACTTACGGGGCAAATTTGGCCGGAGAGCAGGGTCCAGGAGGAAAATCACCTGGCACCCCCATAAAGCGGTCACACTGCTCCCTGCCGGTATAATAATACTGGCCGGCGAGGAAATTCGGACATACTGCAGGCCGCCTACCACACTTAATACAACTGGCTCGATGGCCGTCAATGCTAATAAGTGTGGCACTGCAGCCTAATGCCCTGCCTACTGCAGCCTAATGCCCTGGTACCCCCTACACTCCTCCCCCAGGTATGGCAGGCATCATGTCAATACTTTAATTTCATTTGTTTAAACATCCTTGTCCTTGAGCGAGCATATTGAATTGCATCATATACAATTAATTGTATATGATGTCAATAATATTTTGCACCTGCTCACCTCATATGTGCTATCGCAATATGTCACTGCGTTAGTAAGATTACTCCTCTCTTATAAGATATTTTGACTTGTGTTTGCTGCCACTGATTATTTCACTTATTTGTATAATGACTATGGACTTCCTAGTCATTAAACAAATAAGTGAAATAATCCTATGATTACAATCAGTGGCAGCAAACATAAGTGCAAATATCCTAAAATAAAGGAGTAATCTTACTAATCCAGTGACATAGGCTGTACTAATGGGCACTAATAAGGCAGCACTGATGTCCACTGATGTGATGAGGAGACTGATAAGCTGCACTGATGAGGCTGAATCTATGAGAACTGATAAGGCTACACTGATGGGCACTGATAGACCGTGGTTGTGGTCTGTGGTTTACAGATGACAGGGCAGGTCATAAAAGGAAAGGGGGTGGCCTTTACAGGAAGGGGTGGGTCATATTTAAATTAGGGGTGCCTAAGTTTAGTCAGGCCTAGGGCAGCACAAACCTAAATACACCGCTGCTTGCACCTGAATCAATGCATGTGCTTTTTAGCTTTAAGGCACTTTGCATTAATGGAGCCCATTTTCTTTGGATGGGCTCCCAGTGCACCATAACACACAGTGAAATTGCACCTGTGGTATGTGCATTGGGCTGCGCTATACCAATAGGTGTGTTGCCAGCGCAGGCACTGAAAGTATACTATTATAAGGCCTGGATTTACAATATATTCCTACACTGCATTAACATGTCTTATTATAAAATGCATTGCAATTTGAATAGACTGCCAATACACCAAACACAAGTTTTATTGTACATGCAGCATTTGGCAGCCTGTCACAGTGCACATTGCACATTGCGAAATTCTAAATCGCGCATTGTGCTGTGCTGGCTAGGTGCATTTGGGTGACATTCAAAATGAATAATACTACAATGTAATATAATAACCTGTGTTGCAGTACCACACAGTAAAACACACATGTGCTGTGCTGTGCTGGTTAGGTGCGCTAGTACATCATTCAAAACGAATGATGCCACAATCCAATGTACAGAGTACCATGCTCTGTGCACTAACATGCTCTAAAACACACATGTGCTGTACTATGGCTTGGTGCATTGGGGTGTCTTCAAAAAGAATGGTATCACAATATAATATACATAGTATAGTACCATTCTCTAACATGTAGCAGTAACACACAGTAAAACACACATATGTGCTGTGCTATGGCTAGGTGCATTGAGGCGCCTTCAAAATGAATGGTATCACAATATAATATATATTGTGCCATGCTCTAACATGTTTTGCAATAATATGTGCTAAAACACACATGTGCTGTGCTGGTTAGGTGAGTCGGGAATGCCATTTATAATGAAAGGCACTGCAATGCAATGTACATAGTACCATGATTTACCATGTGTTAAAATAACGCGCTAAAATGCTCATATGCTGCACTGGCTAAGTGTGTTGGGGCACCACTCAAAATAAATAGTACTGCAATGCAAAGTAAGATGAAAAGTAATGAGCATAGTACCATACTCTAATGTGCGTAGTACCATACCCTAATGTGCGTAGTACCATATGTACCTAATGTGCATAGTACCATACTCTAATGTGCGTAGTACCATACTCTAATGTGTGTAGTACCATATGTACCTAATGTGCATAGTACCATACTCTTATGTGTGTAGTACCATATGTACCTAATGTGCATAGTACCATACTCTAATGTGTGTAGTACCATATGTACCTAATGTGCATAGTACCATACTCTAATGTGCATAGTACCATACCCTAATGTGCGTAGTACCATATGTACCTAATGTGCGTAGTACCATACTCTAATGTGCGTAGTACCATACTCTAATGTGCATAGTACCATACTCTAATGTGCGTAGTACCATACTCTAATGTGCGTAGTACCATACCCTAATGTGCGTAGTACCATATGTACCTAATGTGCATAGTACCATACTCTATTGTGCATAGTACCATACTCTAATGTGCGTAGTACCATATGTACCTAATGTGCATAGTACCATACTCTAATGTGCGTAGTACCATACTCTAATGTGCGTAGTACTATACTCTAATGTGCATAGTACCATATGTACCTAATGTGCGTAGTACCATACGTACCTAATGTGCATAGTACCATACTCTAATGTGCATAGTACCATACTCTAATGTGCGTAGTACCATACTCTAATGTGCATAGTACCATACTCTAATGTGCGTAGTACCATACTCTAATGTGCATAGTACCATACTCTAATGTGCATAGTACCATGCTCTAATGTGCATTGTACCATACTCTAATATGCATTTAAAATGAAAGGCACTGCAATGCAATGTACATAGTACCATGATTTACCATGTGTTAAAATAACGCGCTAAAATGCTCATATGCTGCACTGGCTAAGTG
Organism: Pelophylax lessonae; assembly: GCF_965119305.1. Lineage (NCBI taxonomy): Eukaryota > Metazoa > Chordata > Amphibia > Anura > Ranidae > Pelophylax > Pelophylax lessonae. Next base: position 128,636,643 of record NC_138774.1, read on the forward strand.
TGTTGGGGCACCACTCAAAATAAATAGTACTGCAATGCAAAGTAAGATGAAAAGTAATGAGCATAGTACCATACTCTAATGTGCGTAGTACCATACTCTAATGTGCATAGTACCATACTCTAATGTGCATAGTACCATACCCTAATGTGCGTAGTACTATATGTACCTAATGTGCATAGTACCATACTCTAATGTGCGTAGTACCATATGTACCTAATGTGCATAGTACCATACTCTAATGTGCGTAGTACCATACTCTAATGTGTGTAGTACCATATGTACCTAATGTGCATAGTACCATACTCTTATGTGTGTAGTACCATATGTACCTAATGTGCATAGTACCATACTCTAATGTGCGTAGTACCATACTCTAATGTGTGTAGTACCATATGTACCTAATGTGCATAGTACCATACTCTAATGTGCATAGTACCATACCCTAATGTGCGTAGTACCATATGTACCTAATGTGCATAGTACCATACTCTAATGTGCGTAGTACCATACTCTAATGTGCATAGTACCATACTCTAATGTGCGTAGTACCATACTCTAATGTGCGTAGTACCATACCCTAATGTGCGTAGTACCATATGTACCTAATGTGCATAGTACCATACTCTATTGTGCATAGTACCATACTCTAATGTGCGTAGTACCATATGTACCTAATGTGTATAGTACCATACTCTAATGTGCGTAGTACCATACTCTAATGTGCGTAGTACTATACTCTAATGTGCATAGTACCATATGTACCTAATGTGCGTAGTACCATATGTACCTAATGTGCATAGTACCATACTCTAATGTACATAGTACCATACCCTAATGTGCGTAGTACCATATGTACCTAATGTGCATAGTACCATACTCTAATGTGCATAGTACCATACTCTAATGTGCGTAGTACCATACTCTAATGTGCGTAGTACCATACCGTAATGTGTGTAGTACCATATATACCAAATGTGCATAGTACCATACTCTAATGTGCATAGTACCATACTCTAATGTGCGTAGTACCATATGTACCTAATGTGCATAGTACCATACTCTAATGTGCGTAGTACCATACTCTAATGTGCGTAGTACTATACTCTAATGTGCATAGTACCATATGTACCTAATGTGCGTAGTACCATATGTACCTAATGTGCATAGTACCATACTCTAATGTGCATAGTACCATACTCTAATGTGCGTAGTACCATACTCTAATGTGCATAGTACCATACTCTAATGTGCATAGTACCATGCTCTAATGTGCATTGTACCATACTCTAATATGCATAGTACCATACTCTAATGTGCATAGTACCATACTCTAATGTGCGTAGTACCATATGTACCTAATGTGCATAGTACCATACTCTAATGTGCGTAGTACCATACTCTAATGTGCGTAGTACCATATGTACCTAATGTGCAAAGTACCATACTCTAATGTGCATAGTACCATACTCTAATGTGCGTAGTACCATACTCTAATGTGCATAGTACCATACTCTAATGTGCGTAGTACCATATGTACCTAATGTGCATAGTACCATACTCTAATGTGCGTAGTACCATACTCTAATGTGCGTAGTACTATACTCTAATGTGCATAGTACCATATGTACCTAATGTGCGTAGTACCATATGTACCTAATGTGCATAGTACCATACTCTAATGTGCATAGTACCATACTCTAATGTGCGTAGTACCATACTCTAATGTGCATAGTACCATACTCTAATGTGCGTAGTACCATACTCTAATGTGCATAGTACCATACTCTAATGTGCGTAGTACCATATGTACCTAATGTGCATAGTACCATACTCTAATGTGCGTAGTACCATACTCTAATGTGCATAGTACCATACTCTAATGTGCATAGTACCATACTCTAATGTGCGTAGTACCATACTCTAATGTGCGTAGTACCATATTTACCTAATGTGCATAGTACCATACTCTAATGTGTGTAGTACCATATGTACCTAATGTGCATAGTACCATACTCTAATGTGCATAGTACCATACTCTAATGTGCATAGTACCATACTCTAATGTGCGTAGTACCATACTCTAATGTGCATAGTACCATACTCTAATGTACGTAGTACCATACTCTAATGTGCATAGTACCATACTCTAATGTGCGTAGTACCATACTCTAATGCAGTAGTCCTCAACTCCGGTCCTCAGGGCCCACTAACAGGCCAGATTTTAAGTATTACCTTGGGGAGATGCAGACTAGAGTACTGCAATCACTGAGCAGCAAATGATATCACCTGGGATGTATTTAAGTTATCTTGCAAACCTGGCCTGTTAGTGGGCCCTGTAGGCCAGGGTTGAGGACCACTGCTCTAATGTGCATAGTAGCATACTCAAATGTGCATAGTACCATATTCTAATATACCATACTCTAATGTGCATAGTACCACACTCTAATGTGCATAGTACCATACTCTAATGTGCATAGTACCATACTCTAATTGGCATAGTACCATACTCTAATGTACCATACTCTAATGTGCATAGTACCACACTCTAATGTGCATAGTACCATACTCTAATGTGCATAGTACCATACTCTAATGTGCATAGTATCATACTCTAATGTACCATACTCTAATGTGCATAGTACCATACTCTAATGTGCATAGTACCATACTCTAATGTGCATAGTACCATATGTACCTAATGGGCATTGCAGTAAACATGCAGTAAAACACACATATGCTGTGCTGACTAGTTGTGTTAAAGCAATACAAGGTACCGTGCCCTAACACAAGTTGCAGTAACACACAGTAAAACACACGTGTGGAAACTCCTACATGATCTACCTTGCCATTTATATGTAATGGCCCTTCAAGGTTTCAGCTTGTCCACTTCCAAAAGCAAAGTACTAAGTGTGCTGATTTTTACAGACACCTTGGAGTACCACCCATCTCTCCTTAGCCATCTGTCTATTACCCTAAAACACCCATCATGGTCTTCCCACAGAGCTCTATTGTGTGCAGTTCCTGTTTCTCAGGGGAGGAGCCGAGGGAGGCAGTCATGGGTGCCATAACAGGCACCTGCGGCCTGCACAAAGGGCTGTGGGTGCTTGTGGGAGAGACAGATTGATGTATTGTGCACAGGGGGAGGGGGGCCTGTCACTTGAATCCATGTGAACTCAGGCTTTAGGGGCAAGGAAGATTGACGGCTTTTGTAGATGCATTTCTCTTTGAAAGCTTGGGTTTAATAGACAGTAAGTTAGGAGGCTCTGGCATTCAGTCGTATAATTCTAACAGGGCAATCACCAGCATTCAGAATGTCTTTTTTTTTTTTTTTCCCTCCGCTGCTTGTTATGCCCTAAATGATTTCAGTAGAGGAATTCTTGGCATTAATTAGAATTTGTTAGCAGATAGGAAGGGGAAAAGTTTCTTTGCAACAAGTTTAGGAGGTGGTCACATTACAAAGCCGTTTTTGTTCCCCTGTGGCCATTACATTATCTGTGCAATATGTAAGGTAGTGGTTCTTTTCATTTAAATTAAGTGGAAAACTACTAAATCTTGTTTTATGCTGGAAAAAAAAAAAGAATACTGTCCTCAAACCCTTTATTTTTTTTGTTACTGCCTTTATTTTTTTTTTTTTTTCTGTGCTTTGTTCATCTTTTACCCAAGACTAATAAATTTACTTCCCTGTTTAACCTAATCGATAATTAAAGCATAATTCCAAAATGTAAAAGAGGGGGGGAGTAAGGTAAATGGCGCTGCCTAAAATTAATAATAGTGGTATGCCTAGGCAAAGATGGGTATACTAAGGCACTTAAGCAATTATAGTACAGAGACATGTAAATATCACACTGGTTCATACCATATAATAAAACATTCAATAAATAAGTAAATACATGAAAGTGCCAAAGTAGTGCAAATGGTGAAAAATGCAGAAATAACGGAATACAAGTGATGTATATCTCACCAAGAGTTGGTGAGAAAAATAACCAAATCAATAAGGTGAATAAGGCCCCTTTCACACTAGTGCAACTTGTCCCACGATTTTGGACCGCAAAATCGCATGACAAGTCGTTTTCCATTATTTTCAATGAGCCCCATTCATATCAGTGCGTTTTGAAGTCACACCGACTTCAAAGTAGTTCCTGCACTACTTTGGCACGATCTTAATGCGTTTTGAGGTATAAAGCCCTGAGCCATTGCTCAAAATCGCTGCAAAGTCGCATCAAAATCGCGTCGCAAAATCGCGGTAAAATCGTGTCGCATAAGTGTAAAGGGGCCTTAGAGTCCGTAGGTACAATGTGCAAAAAGGTAGTTGGATATTAAATAGTAACAAACCGCAATAAATAAATAAATATAAATCCAAAGTGCAAGGTGATCTCCAACGTAGTCTGCAATAAATGACAATAAAAAAAGTGACTTTGTGCAATAGGGACCAAGTGTAAAGCCTTATAATTAAATAAGGTGACTGAGAGCCGGTAGATAAAATGTGCAATATGGTAGTAAGATATTAACCACTTTACCGCCGGAGGATTTTCCTGCTTTACGTCCAGGCCACTTTTTGCAACTTGGCACTGCGCGACTTTAACTGACAATTGCGCGGTCATGCAACGCCGTACCCAAACAAAATTTATGTCCTTTTTTCCCACAAACAGAGCTTCCTTTTGGTGGTATTTGATCACCTCTGCGCTTTTCATTTTTTGGGATATTAATAAAAAAAAAAAAAGCGAAAATTTTGCGAAAAAATTTACATTTTCTACTTTGAGAGTTAAAAAATATCCAATATATTCAATTTTTGTCATATATTTAGGCCAAAATGTATTTAGCTACATGTCTTTGACAAAAATTCTCAATGAGCATGTTTTTAACCGCTTTAAGACCCATTCCTGACCAGGCTATATTTTGCGATTCGGCACTGCGTTATTTAACGGACAATTGCTCGGTTGTGCGACGCTGTAACCAAATTAAATTTATGTCCTTTTTTTCCCCACAAATAGAGCTCTCTTTTGATCACCTGTGCGATTTTTAATTTTTGAAAAAAAAGAGCGACAATTTTGAAAAAAAAAAACAATATTTTTTACATTCTAATATATAACATTCCCAAAAAAATTAAAAAATAAAAAAAATCTAAATTTTTTAACATTTTAGGCCAATTTGTTTTCTGCTACATATTTTTGGTAAAAAAAAAATCACAATAAGTGTATTTTGATTGGTTTGCGCAAAAGTTATCACGTTTACTAACTACGGGAAAGATTTGTCATTTTTATTGTTTATTTTTTTTTACTAGTAATGGCGGCGATCTGCAATTTTTTTTTTGCCGGACTGCAACATTTCGGCGGACAGATCGGACCCCTAACTGACATTTTTGACACTTTTGGGGGTACCAGTGACATTACTACAGTAATCAGTGCTATACATATGCACTGTTACTGTAATAATGACACTGACAGGGAAGGGGTTAACTTTATTGGTGATCATGGGGTTAAATGTATGCCTCATGCTTACTGACATGTGTGGGGGGAGGGGATTGAGTGACACAGACACAGATCGCAGGTTCAGCTATGCTGAATCCTGTAATCTGTCACTGTTTGTCACATAGGAGATCCGCCCGCTTTGTTTACACAAGTGGGCGGATTTCCTCACTCAATCCCCGATGATCGGGGAAGAGCGGCGGTGATCACCGCCTCTCCTCCCCTGGCCCGACTCCCGATGTGTCTGAATACAGCGGGAGCGAGCCTCCGGCAGCGCACGCGCGCCGCCGAGAGAGGTGAGAGTCTGGTGACGTAGGTCTACGTCGCCAGATGATAACGAGCCACTTTGCCGCAGTACCAGCTCAGTGAGCGGTCGGCAAGTGGTTAAATAAATAATAAAAAGCAATAGATATTTAAATAAATAAAGATCCAAAGTGCAAGGTGATCTCCAATGTAATCAATTGGCAAAAAGTAGCAATAAATAAAGTGACTGGTGCTATAGGTGCGGTCTTGCTTTCTATTTCTATTACGCTCGTTTAGCCATTTTAAATTGTGAGTAGCTTTTCATTTCGTATTTACTTATTTATTAAATGTTTCATTATATGGTATGAACCAGTGTGATATTTACATGTCTCTGTCATATAATTGCTTAAGCGCCTTACTATACCCATCTTTGCCCAGACATACCACTATTATTAATTTTAGGCAGCGCCATTTACCTCACTCCCCCCCCCTCTCTTTTACATCTCTTTGAGCTATACTTTGGAGATAGGCAGCAGCTTTCACCATTCTAGAAATGTTATATTAGGCGGGAGAGCAAAGTAATCAACTTCGCACATAAAGTGTAATAATAATAACTAACATGCTCTTCTAAGGAATTACAAGTGTGTTTATAATACACATATTTACCATACATGTGATGTAAGCTTCATTTATGCCAAATCAACTTTATACATAGAATTGCTACTATATGCTAGCCAAGGATTATCTGCTATACCAAGCGGGTCAGTTTTAGGGCTCATGATGAACACAGTTAGGGCCGTACACCATCTAGATCAGTGTACTTCTGCAGCAGGAGGACCAAGAGTTTGTGATCAGTCATGGAAAATAAAGTCCCGTACACACGTAGCGATTGTCGGCCATAAATATTCGGCCGCCGAACGATCAGCCGATTGTCGGCTTGTTAGTATGATGCTTCCGATAACCGACAGCGAATTTTCGGCCGAACAGAATCTGGCGTGCAGACTTTAAAATTTTTGTTGGCCGTCACCAGAATGGCCGATTGTTCGCCAGTCAGTACAGAATTCGGCCGACAAACAGCAGATTAGCAAGACTGGGCTCAGAAAATAAAAAACACACGGAAAGTTAACCATCACATGGCATCACTTCTGCAGTCAGCTGTTGTTGGCCGACAAAATTCGTGTGCAGTCTTTAGCACTTTTCAGCCGACAGGACAGCACCAGACAAAAGACGGCCGATCATTCGGCCGACATTTGGTACGTGTGTACGGGGCTTGAGCCTGTACAAATCAATGACAAGCTGACACTTATAGGCGTGCGCAGCCTATTAAATTAGGATGTGCACCCCAAAGCTCAAACACACGTGTTTTTGTGTGTCTACATATATATGACCCCACATGCCGGCACATTGAAAGGCAAGTGCCTAAAGACTTCTCTTATGGCAGAGCCAGTAAGAGAGAGATTTTTTCCCATCTTCCTACCGGCACAAAAAGTGATAATGTTAATGTACATGGGGTGATTAGGGTGTGCCCAGGCACACCTGGCACACCCTGTGCGCATGCCTATGCTGACACTGTTAATGGGTGTCAGTGGCTCTCTGCATGTAATCACACACAGAACAATTACCTGGGGTTAGGGACCAGTGTGTGCAAACACATGGCCACTGTTTGTGCCCCTGTGTGTAAGCAGTGTATGCCCCTGGACAGCGACAGTTCAAATCCAGGCTGCGTGCCTGTCCCTAGCAGCAGGTAATTGCTCTATGTGAGATCAGCCAATCTATGCAGTATATGGCCCTAATCTGCAGTGTGCATGAGACCCCAACCCAAAAATGTAATATATTGCAACTTACCAATCATTAGATGTGGTGGCTGCATTACTTTCTTTTTTTTTAGACTTTTTTCTCCCTCTATATTAGGGTGCCCACACTCTGGATGAAGGAGCAACAGAGACACCTTTGGAGAGCAGCCTTGTCAGTCTTGGGGGGGGGGGGGGGGTAGGTAATGTTAGTGTTTACTAGCAGATTTAGATACAATAACAAATACAAGCCAAACTCCAGCTAACACTTTTTAGGTACTTACAGCAGCAGTTTTTTCCTTCTGGGATAAAGGTTTTCCATAAAAAAGCTGATAGTTGTAAGCACACCTGTCAGTGATAAATTGTTTGTCTCAACCCTCTGACTACTACACATGCAGAACAGCTTAGTATTCTGAAAAACAAAAGACATAATGGCTGGATCAGCAGGTAAAAAATAAAAAAAGGAAAGAAGGACTAAAAAAGAAAACAAATGCATCCATCACTTCTAAGAATTGTGAAGCTGCAATATTATACACGTTTGCTTCGGGGTTTAATCATGGTTTAACCTGTCGCTGACAACCCGCCGCCTTTTTACTGGGTGGCTCTCCTGAGCAAACCGACGTACACCTACGTCGGTCGCACGTGCGCCGCAGGCGGCACGCTCCCGCCCCCCCCTCTCCACGGGGGAAGCCAATGCGTGTCTGATTGCCACCTGACACCAGTGATCGTTCCCCACTGAGAGAGAAGAATGGGCAGCTGTTGTAAACACAGCCGACCATTCTTTTCCATGGAATGATCACAGAGCCCCTGTGATCCTTCTATATAGCATCACAGGTCTCTATGGTCATTTCACAAGCCACGCCCCCCACAGTTAGAATCACTCCCCAGGCTCACATTTAACCCCTTGATTACCCATAATGTTAACCCCTTCCCTGCCAGTGTCATTATTACAGTAACAGTGCATATTTTTAGCACTGATTACTGTAGTAATGTCACTGGTCCCCCCAAAAAGTGTCAAAAATGTCAGTTAGGGGTCCGATCTGTCTGCCACAATGTCCCAGGCTTGCTAAAAATCGCAGATCGCCGCCATTACTAGTAAAAAAAAAAAACAATAAAAATGACAAAAATCTTTCCCGTAGTTTGTAGACGCGATAACTTTTGCGCAAACCAATCAAAATACGCTTATTGTGGTTTTTTTTTTTACCAAAAATATGTAGCAGAAAACAAATTGGCCTAAAATGTTAAAAAAACTTTGATTTTTAAATCTTTTTTTTTTTTGAGAATGTTATATAGCAGAATGTGAATAATATATATATTTTTTTAGAATTGTCGCTCTTTTTTTGTTTATAGCGCAAAAATGAAAAATAACAATCGCACAGGTGATCAAATGCCACCAAAAGAAAGCTCTATTTGTGGGAAAAAATGAAATCAATTTTATTTGGGTACAGCATCGCACGACCGCGCAATTGTCTGTTAAAGTAACGCAGTGCCGAATCGCAAAATATGGCCTGGTCATTAAGGGGGGAAATCTTCCAGTCCAGAAGTTGTTAAGGTTGCATTCTACATATAAACATAGATAGTTGTAGACTGCAAGCGACTTTAAATACCGCTGATGGCCACTGGGAGTGCTTTAAATTTAAGTAATGAAAAGTATTATATTAGATTGTAAGCTCCCGTGAGCAGAGTCCTTCTACCCCCCTTGTATAGTAATATATTCTATTTTTAACTGTACCCCTTTATGTTGTAATATATAAATCCTGTATAATACTAATAATAATAATATCTTTACAGTTTATAATATTACTCTCTGCTTCAAAGTATTACAATTAATAAAAAGGTTGAGCTAAAGTTAAAGGAGATCGGAATGGATAAAATTAATTCTAAACAGTTCACATGCCTTTTTTCCCTATTAAATACAGTTTTCAGATTTTTTCATTTATTCTTTTCGGTTCTCAGCTTCTGAACTATGGTGGACACTGCTTGTGAGTTGTTGCAGAGATTTACTAAAAATGGAGCCCAGAGAATCTTGTACAGCTGATCATAGTAGCCAATAAGTTAAAGCTTTGACAATCACACCTATTGGTTACTATGAACAGCTGCACCAGATTCTCTGTTCACCAGTTTTAGTAAATCTCCCGCAGAGTGACAATGCAGGAGCACAGTTAGGAGACAATTGGCACTGTATGATAGGAAGTGTCTGAACTAGGACCTTTATGGCAGGATCACACGAATTTCTAGGTATCTTTAAATAAAAGATGCAGATTTTAAAAAAATGAAAAGATTTTTGAATGTACATTAACATATTAAAGCTTACATGAGATTTTGGTTATTGGGTTTAGATCTATTCTAAAGTGTATCTTCACTTTTCAAACGTGCAGCAGAGCTCCTTGCCACCATTTAAAAAACACATTGCACTGCCTAGTCTTCTCACTGCTGGCTAGTGTATTGATGAAAAAAGCGAGGCCAGTACCTTTAGTGCAGACGTGTCCAACCTGCGGCCCGAGGGCCGCATGCGGCCCGGAACCTCAGGCAATGCAGCCCACTGCCCCCTGACAATTTTTTTTTGCTGGGGAGGAAGGAAGTCAGGTCAGGGGCATGGCCACAGCAGCTGCCAACTAACGGTAGGCAGAAGCTGCCTCAGAGGGCGGGGGGGGGGGGAGCATGTGCAGTGTTTCTGACTCCTACCACCATGACCACTTTAAATCACTGAAGTGGTCATGGTGGTTAGAGTGTTCCTTTATTATCGCTCAGAAGAAGTAAACCTCTGTATACTGATTCCATTTCATTTGGTCATCCTCTAGTTGTGTTAAATTAGTGCAGGGGGCGTGGCGGCGCGGGAAGGGTGCAGCGGCATTTTATTACTTATATATCTTAACTATAGTATATATTTTATATGCGGCCTGAGAAAATTTCTCTACACTCAATGTGGCCCAGAGAAGCCAAAAGGTTGGATACCCATGCTTTAGTGCAAAATATTCCCAAAGCTACTGGGCTTCTAGATTTACCAAGACCATCTACCATGGGAGTAAAGACTAAGGCCTCATTTATACAGTATTTTAAGGCCAGCTGTAGCAAAAATGCAGCAGATTCCTGCAGGTTGGATTCACAGGTTGTGGATGTACAGCTGGTACAAACCAATGACAGGGCTGCAGGTGTCAGCAGCTGTCCTCCAGTGTTTAGATGTAATTGCACATGAAGTGATTACCTGCTGCTATGGACAAATAATTGCCTATGGATCCAAACCTATTTACATATAGGGGTTATCATCTGTCCTTAAATGCAGGCAGACCCTCCATGTGCAATTACATCCGAACATCAGAGGGCACCTGCCGACACCTGCAGCTGCTGCCAGATTTTCATGGCTTTGTACAGGCTGTAAATCCAGCAGCAGGAATTCACTGCATTGTTACAGCAGCTGGCACTAATATACTTTATGAATGAGGCTCTAAGCTGATGTATATATGGCTCTATCTTAAAAGAGATGTATGGGTATTTTTAATTTTTTTTATTCATACTTACCTAGGTGGATGCAGCATTGGTCGAATGCTGCATCTGTCCCCCCCGCGCCTCTAACAATGTGAACCGAGCGATCGAACACTGCCGATCGTTCGGTTCTCACAGCTTCCTGAGCAGAGAGCTGGTGACTGTCAGTCAGCAGCTCTCTGCTCTGCCCCCACCTCGTTTACTGGAGCACTGGGCTGTGGAGAGGGCGGGAGCGGCCAGTTTAGGCTCGTAGCTGAGAGGCTGAGCCAGGTGTTGGTCCAGGCATGTGAGTGGATCCCAAATTTGTGGTGGTGATAATGCCCGAGCCTGGACCCACTCTATGACATCAGCAGAGAGCAGACTTCAGCCCGCTCTCTGCTGAAAATGGGTCACAGGCCGAACGCACTGCCCACCTGTGATCCATAGGAGAAGTACAGCCAAACGAGCTTTGGCTGTACTTCTCCTTTAATAGAGAACAGGGGAGGACGGGAGATCCTAGACCTATCCATTTCCGTTATGACCATTATTCAAACAACTATTGCTGCTACAGATTCTTTTATCAAAATTATTTTTTTCACTAAACAGATCAGAGAGATAAAATATTTCCCAGATTGCTGGAAGATTTCTGTAATTGCTGCTACCAACCAATCCATGCATTGGAAGACAGTAGATTACTATCTTTCCTCTGAGAATTCATAGCAAAATGCCTTAGCATTAGCAGGTGCTTAGTTTCTAATGGGTTCTATAGAGACTGTTCACTTAGCAAAGGGAATGTTCATGTCTTACAGTAAATGCTGATAAACAAGGTGATCTATTATTAACTTTGCATATCCAACCATGGGCTAGGGAAATAAAAAATTATAAAAGATTTTTGCAGATACACGATTGGGTAATCACACAGGTTCACCTTATTTACTAATATTAATATTGCAAGGGAAATTACACATTACTGAATGAATATGCTTTGTTAAGCGGACAGTTTTTACTACTTTAGTAAATCATCCTCTCTGCATGTAAAACTAAACCTTTGCAAAGGGACACAAAAATGTAGCTGGTAATTGGAGCCTGTATTTACTTACATTTCTTAAACATCTGTGTTTTTTTTTTATTTGTTAATGTGTGTTAGACATACTTCATAAAGTTGTATAGTTATGCAAATTATAGGGGACTTACACACTGATGCGGTGCGGTGTTCCTGAACCATGGGTGCAGCGCAGTGTGTACCCATGTGTTTTCTACGGGTTACCTGTACCCAGGGTAGCCATTGGGGGGGGGGGGGATAGCCCATACATATGTAAGGGGCCCATGTGTACTGAGGGCCTGGTTGCCTGGGCCCTAAACAACAAGACCAAGTTGTTCCTGCTGTAGTGACCAGCAATTGCTAAAGTAGGGTGGCCGCAGAGTGAGACAATGTAGCTCACTTAGTTCCGGCTGCAAGGGGAAGGTGGAGTGATATAATTTGCACTCCGCCTCTCCCTGCAGACCAGATACTGGTTTGGGCCCCATGCCAGTCGCCATGCCAGTCCCAGCTCAGCCACGTGTAGCCTGCAGGACTGCTTAGTGCTCACTATGGACTGGTCTGGGGACAATTTGTTAGACTCCACAATGGTACATTGATTGGTAATGTTGCTGGATGTGGGCCTGTGCTGTGACTGTCTCTTTTCTAAATATATGGGGATGTCTCTTTGCTGGATTGGATTTATTTTCATATATTAGGTTGCAAGAGTGTTAAAATAAAAGTGGGTGCACTGAAGGACTCAGAGGAAGGGCCAGTTGGAGGATATGGTGGGACAGCCAGTGGGTGGGCCCTGGTTGATTTTGTTGGTCAGGCCCAGGGGGGCCCAGGCCTAAAGTTGTGTAAGGGGCCCCAAAACTTCTGATGGCTTCCTTGCCTGCACCTTGCCAAAGACTTCTATGGCATCGGGCTGTTTTGGTGCATTTTCTGAAAGTGCACCAAAAGTCTTACATGCAGGATTTTTTGTGAACCAGAACTGCCTAATGCCATAGAAGTCTATGGCAAAGCACACCTGGGTACGCTGTGCTGCACTCACGGTTCAGGAACACCATATCAGTGTGAAAGAGCCCTTGGCATTCTATTATAACAAATCATAGACTGCTGTTTATTGTTATCCATACATGATAACTATTTAAAAATGAGATTACAGTTTCATAGATATGTTGTGGTGGCACATTTGCTGTGTGCTGTAAAAAGATTGTTCTATCTTTCTATGCTGGAAAATATCTTTGCTTGATGTTGCTATGCTGAATCTCATATACGGACTAATCTCAATTGCTGTGCCCACTTAGCTATTATTTCTTTAGCTATTAGCTATAGAGAAAACTTTACCATGTACATCTACTAGTAGATAAAAGGAGAAATACATATTGTGCGTTTTGCCATCTTTTTTTATTGTTCTTGCCCCCCTGCTTTTGTTTTCTTATCTGCTACATTATGGTATACCTCATATGTTCATTTTGGGATTTTTCTTAACTATAAAGCAATCAGATATATGCATTATAATACTAAAAAAGAGTATTGATAATAAAAATAAATACAGTTATTGAGGTTTATTACATCACAAAAGTGTGTCCAGCACTCACTTTTATGGCAGAATGTAACTGCCCGCTGGGACTCCCTGGCCGCAGAGAAATGCCAACATTTTAAGTTAGGCATATTTCTTATGCCTCAGCACATCCAAATACTGTACATGTAACCTAAAAGTGATTTTAAACCCAAAACAAAAACTAAATATGTTGCAGCTTTGCAGTTTTCTATTTAGGCTTTTTTTTTCTTCTGTTTTCACCTGGTGATCTGTCCAGTAACACATCTCCTGTATTAGAATGCCTCCACTCTGTGTGAAGGAGCACAGGGGGCACCTTGGGATGGCAAAATTGTCAGTCTATGTGGGGGGGGGGGGAATGTTAGATGTAATAGAAGATTTAGATACACTAAACAAAATGAAGTCAAACTCCCACTAGTGCTTTAAAAGCAGTTACAACAACATTTTTTTTCTTTTAAGATAAAAGTTTTACATAAATAAATAAAAGTTGATTATTCTAAGCACCCCTCTCAAAGTTAAATAGCTTTTCTCATCCCTCTAATTGCTACAACTGCAGGACAGCTTGTTCTTTTGAAAAACAACAGACTTACTGGCCAGATTATCAGGTGAAAATAAGAGAAAGAAAAAGAAAAAAAAAAAGAAAAAGAATGCAGCCATCACATCTAAGAATTTGTAAGCTGCAATATAATGAATGTTTGATTTTGGGTTTAATACAACTTTAGAGGTTATATTTATTAAGCAGTGAATGTGACAAATACCAAACATTTGCTGGTGGTGAAATATTTATTGTAATTTAAAATACATTAACCAGGGAGATACACCTGTAGTGAATATTTCATGAATGTTACCTTTACTTCTTCAGTATTATGCCCTTGTGTATGCAACTTACAGCAACTTTATTACCCAATCTATTTGTGTCTGTATATAAAAACAAATGTGGACACTTATTGTAGGTAAACAATTTAACTATATGGTTGTATTGTAATTTTTTATTGGTTGCATTTTTGCAGAGAATAACAAACACATTTAAAAAGATAGATAGATAGATAGAGAGATAGATAGATAGAACAAGTTCGGGGCCATTTTTCTTCTTCTGTCCCCTTTTAAAAGACGAAACACATCTATCTAATGCCCCTTCAGCCCCTGACAGTTTTCTCCCTCTTACTTGCATGTAAATGTAATGATTGGGGTCCGAGTGCACACAGGAAAATGGGTTTAATGAATCATGAAACTGGGGACTTTACACCAAGAAGCCACAATCTCACTTTCCCTTTTTGAAGACAAGTCCATTGTTTCCATTTATTTTGAGAGCATGATGAAAAACTCACATCAAACTAAAATACTTAAGAGCCGCCGATCAATTGAACCATAGGCAATAAAGAAGCTATCAACTTTATGATAAGATTTATTCTGCAAGCAGTTGCATTTACAATTTGTACAAAAAAAGACAAGGTGGTCAAAAAGAGACGCATCATTTATCCTTAAATAATTCACTTTAAAAAGAAGTATAATACACTCATGTTTCTTTAAAAATTCCAAGTACTTTGCCCCTAATCAAAGTTGCTTGGCAAATAAGTACATATAAAACAAACTATTTATCAAAGTATATAATATAATATAATATAATATAATATATTATATTATATTATACTATATTATATTATATTTTGGTGTATAAAAGTAATTATGTAATTGTGGAAAGGCTTAATAAATACAGCAATGACTGGGCTGATGGATTGTTGGCAGCATCACATCTCAACAAATTGAGTTCAAAGACGATAATAAAAGAAAATTACTGGGGACTTTTAAGGTGGAAACTTAAATCAGCAACACTACATGTCTATCATTGATAAAAATAAATTTTCTTCTTGCACTATATGTTACTGTACTTATAGTATACCCTGGAGTATTTTGTATTTACTCTTTCCTTGGGGGGTAGGGCCAAAATCAATGAAATTCTCCTTAATCTCATATGAGATTTAACATGATAATGTAACTACTTTCAGTTTTTTTTTTCTTTCTTTTATTTGCTGCTTTCATTAAAAGGGTAACATCATAGAAGAAGAGTTGGAAGACAGGGGCTAAGTGTTGCCACCCTATAACAGGAAATGCCTGCACAACAACTTTCAATGCAGGTTTTATTTTTATAAAAAGCATATTTAAATCATAGAAAATAACTTTTATAAAGCCATCATACATAACATATTATATAACATTTTAGTGATTGGGCTTTACATATATTTGATTGTGTATTATTGTATTATTTAGTCAGCCATTGTATTGTATTATTTAGTCAGAATTGCTACAGTTCATTTTGAGAACCTCATACAACCATTGGATTAGCCACATTTTGGCCACTCTGTATGGGGGGAGGAGGGGGCTGTTACCCAGATTACAGTTGGTGGCAGTGAAGGCAGGCATTAGAGGGTATAGGTGTGAGGTATGGTTGCAGAGATAGGAATATGTTGTCCATAAAGCTAAATATTGTGAATGGCAAGTGCTATCACTAAGTGAATTAGCATCATCCCTTTTACTTAGACATAAAATACAAAAACATAAAAAAACTTCTGGTATTTTATTGGTACCACATAAAGTGTCAATCAATCTTTTCATAAAACCAATATTTTACTAAGAAAATTATTACAATCTCTTGCATATAATAAAAGGCCGGTACACTATTAGCCCTCCAGTTACTACAGTACATGAAATAAGTGCAAGTCCAGCACCGACACAATATGAAATAAAATTGCAGTACTTTATTTGTTATCCATCAAGACATAAAAAGAATCCATCCAGTGTAAAAACTGATGCGTCTCAGCCTTACAAACTTTGGATAAGGCTGGCCATGCACGTTTCGAATCTCGGCCAGTTCAGTAGGAACCGGCCAAGATTTGAAACCGTTAATGGGCAGGCTGAATGTACCAAGTTGATTAATCAATGAACTTGGGTACAACCAGCTTGCCGGATTCTCTTATGATTATCACTAGTGGCTGCTATAGTTACTAGCGATAATTACTGTCTTCTCCTCGTGGGGACCCATGGTTGCAGGAATGAAATTTGCACCATATATGGCCAGCCTTAGTTGATTATGATTAAGGCCCTAAGTTTGTGGAGCTGAAACACGTCAATCTTTACACTGGATGAATTCCTTTAATGTCTCAAGGGATAATTAATAACGTACTGCAATGTTATTGCATACTGTGTTGATGCTGGACTTTCACTAATTTCATGGCTTTCTACAGTATGTATAACATTGTCCTGGCATAGACTGTAGACCTTCAACCCACAGTTAATAAAAAAATGAAGGGTTTGCAGCACCATAAGCTTTCATTTTTAAGGTACTACAGTACCCCTTTCATAACCCCATCAATCCGTAATATACATAATGATACTACACATAGATCCAGCTTCCTCTGTTTTGTCAGATGATGAGGTTATTCTTGATATGTTTCGTGAGCACTATGGTCAATTTCTGCTGGAGTAATAAAGGGTAATCCATCTATAAATACACCATTGATAACTACAATCATAATTGTTACATCACATACAATGTATCTTTTGTTCACAAATGTAGACATTTGCACACTTTTAGCAGTAACAATGTAAAGGTAATCCAGATAATATGTTAAAATGTGATGTAGTCTTGGTCCGCAATGCTGGCAAAGAGGAGTGGCTGGAGTATAATTGTGTCTGCTGCTGTCCTTGTTGATGTTTGCAGAAGGATATAGTGGACAAATACTTCTGTGGAGAGAATTCTGTGTCTGATTAGTGCAGATACTATTCACAGGCAAAACTGTAAGAAAAGACTACTATCATAGAACTGTGTACAGCTAGTGTTAAGTCTGCCCTCTACCCAAAAGGAATATACAGAGGAAGAGAATGTGAACCGCTAGGAATGCTGGGCAGAATGGAGGATTGTGGGGGGTGTAGTACTTTACAGACTGAGGTGGTTTGATCAACTGATCAAACAAACTACAGAGTGTGTTGCCAGCAGATTGTTCAGCACTGCAACTGAGAGGGAGAGAGGAGCAGTGCTGGATGTCCTGGGACACCAGAGAGCACCACTGATGACAGAGCCTACTGTCCTTATCAAGGAGAAAGACACTACCGACACTGGACACTGAAGGAGATCACCTGCTACCATAAGAGTTGGTGAAAGACAGCTGGTAAAAACCCTGCTACCAAAAATAACTGCCAAAAATAACTTTACCAAAAATAACTGCCTGCAAGTATTACGAATCAAGTGCCTTTATCAGTGCTTGAGTGGACATCAACTTGAGCACTCCAACATATAAGTGGGGCCCCAAAGAGCTGGCCAGCAGAAGATAGAGGGTATGTTACAGACTGCTGAACTGTTATGGTGGAGTAGCTCTCCTCAGTTAGGACTGCCCCAGTATAGGGTTTAAGTGGGGTGGTTTTCTATGCCAATTGTCTGTTTTAACAGTATATTTCTTGCTGCTGTTCACCTATTTACAGTATATTTTTTTTAAACCCTTTGCTGTGTTCATGTGTTCATGTGTCTTTTGCTACTGGGGTACTGCTTTTGCTACTGGGGTACTGCATAAGCATCTGCAATAAATACTGTGCTACCCATCCAGCCAGGTGTGTCAGAGTGGTGCTATTTTCAGAGTCGTGTGCACAGTAACAGGGGACCCGAAAAACAGCAACTCCATTAGGGGTAAGAGTTACAGTTGGTTACAATTTCAGCCACCCAGGGACATACAGGAACCACAAGGGACTGCATGGGTGCTACCACTCCTCCAGTAACATCTGAAAAGGTAGGCTAATATTTTATCTAATATATGTATGTGTGTATATATATATACAGTATCTCACAAAAGTGAGTACACCCCTCACATTTTTGTAAATATTTTATTATAACTTTTCATGTGACAACACTGAAGAAATTACACTGAGCTACAATGTAAAGTAGTGAGTGTACAGCTTGTATAACAGTGTAAATTTGCTGTCCCCTCAAAATAACTCAACACACAGCCATTACTGTCTAAACCACTGGCAACAAAAGTGAGTGCGCCTCTAAGTGAAAATGTCCAAATTGGGCCCAATTAGCCATTTTCCCTCCCCGGTGTCATGTGACTTGTTAGTGTTACAAGGTCTAATTTGTGAATGGGGAGCTGGTATGTTAAATATGGTGTTATCGTTTTCACTCTCTCATACTGGTCACTGGAAGTTCAACATGGCACCTCATGGCAAAGAACTCTCTGAGGATCTGAAAAGAAGAATTGTTGCTCTACATAAAGATGGCCTAGGCTATAAGAAGATTGCAAAGACCTTGAAACTGAGCTACAGCACAGTGGCCAAGGCCATACAGTGGTTTAACTGGACAGGTTCCACTCAGAACAGGCCTCTCCATGGTCGACCAAAGAAGTTGAGTGCATGTGCTCAGCATCATATCCAGAGGTTGTCTTTGGGAAAAAGACGTATGAGTGCTTCCAGCATATTGCTGCAGAGGTTGAAAGAGTCGAGGGTCAGCCTGTCAATGCTCAGACCATACGCCGCACACTGCATCAACTTGGTCTGCATGTGGGGGCTACAAAGACAAGTGAGTTTTGCCTACAGTCAAGCATGGTGGTGGGAGTGTCATGGTCTGGGACTGCATGAGTGCTGCCAGCACTGGGGAGCTATAATTAATTGAGGGAACCATGAATGCTAACATGTACTGTGACATACTGAAGCTGAGTATGATCCTCTCCCTTCAGAGACTGGGCTGCAGGACAGTATTCCAACATGATAACGACCCCAAACACACCTCCAAGACGACCACTGCCTGCTAAAGAAGCTGAGGATAAAGGTGATGGACTGGCCAAGCATGTCTCCAGACCTAAACCCTATTGAGCATCTGTGAAGCATCCTCAAACGGAAGGTGGAGGAGCGCAAGGTCTCTAACATCCACCAGCTCCGTGATGTTGTCATGGAGGAGTGGATGAGGACTCCAGTGGCAACCTGTGAAGCTCTGGTGAACTCCGTGCCCAAGAGGGTTAAGGCAGTGCTGGAAAATAATGGTGGCCACACAAATATTGATACTGTGGGCCCAATTTGACATTTCCACTTAGGGGTGTACTCACTTTTGTTGCCAGTGATTTAAACATTAATGGCTGTGTGTTGAGTTATTTTGAGGGGGTCAGAAAATTTATACTGTTATACAAGCTGTGCACTTACTACTTTACATTGTAGCAAAGTGTAATTTCTTCAGTGTTGTCACATGAAAAGATAGAATAAAATATTTACAAAAATGTGAGGGGTGTTCTCACTTTTGAGAGATACTGTATATATATATTTATAATAAATAATGTTTTTTTTTATTTTGGGCCCTAACTGTGTATACCCCGATTAGGATTGCCCCATTCCGTGACTACATACACCAGTTATATTACCACAATCTTTCAAAGGTAGCTCAATAAGCTAAAACCTTGGGAATTCGCTGTCCCCCTGTCCCTCCTGAGGGATGCTGTGAGGTACTGCTGAAAATAGCATGGGAGACAGTTAATAATATTTAGGGAATCGAAATCTGCATGCTACAACACTTGTGTATGTTGTGTGGGGGCAATGAGGGCCAGTGCAATTTGTTTACGTTTCTGTTTTAAAAAAAAACTTTTTGGAAATGTCACAAAATCACACTTCATTCAAGCCTATGCATCGCACTACCGTGTGGTGCCATGCAGTGTGGTGAGTTGCGCTGTGTAATAAATACTGTATTTCTATGCAGGCCACCCCACCACACCTCATTATGATGTGAAAACAGCACATAGAAAACAATTGTTGTCATATGTGCCCATGTGTTGAGCCTATGTTGATTTATACAGATTCATGCATCTCCATAGATAGGTTTAATTTCTAAAATTGCATATAAGTTTAACTTGTTAAGGTAATTTAAAAAGTTGTTTTAAATCTTTTAAAATCTTTCATTACGAATGCCTGGGGATCCTGTCATGAACGTCCTTGTTCAGGTGAAACCGAATAGGGTGACAACTTTTTTCCTGTCCACAATTGTGTTCCTACATTGTACCCCATAATAGAACCTGCAATTGGCTATGCCAGAAAACATTGTACGCACATGGTTCACTGATGCTTTTTCGGGAAATAGGTAAAAATTTGGAGAAGAAAAAAACTGGAGGCGATCACCACCACTGAGATGAAAAAAAGGAAAATTAAATACATTTGAAAATAATATTTTGTTCTGAGACCAATAATACCATTGGCAACATGATTTAGATATAAAATAACCAACAACGACTTAAAAGCGATTATACTGTGTGAATGGGGCTGAACAGACAGAAGTAAAGGATGGAAGATTGACAAGTGGGAAGGAGTGCAGAGATAATGAATGCTAAGTGGAGGAGTTATGACTGACAAGAGGGAGTAGTGACATTTGACATGTGGGAGGAGCTAAATGATGAGAACCAGAGGAGGAGAAAGAATGACATGTGGGTGGGGTATAAACTAGTGATTGACCTATATCGTTTTTTTATTGCCGATACAGATATTTTGGTCATCGCATATCGGTATCAGCCGATATCTGCCGATATTTTTGGACATTTAAAAAATATTTTTTTTTTTCATTTTTTTTTCTTTTTATACAGGTACTGTTGTGGAGGGATCTGGGAGTCTAAAAACCCTCATCTGCACTTAAAAGCATTAAAAACGCCAAGTTTTGCTGTTTTGAATGGTGTCATTTTTTTTAATTTGGCGCTGAGTACCCGGAAGTGATGTCATGACATCACTTCTGGGTTTTTACATGGAGATCTTTGGCAGCTGTGCAGGTAGGATGCCCAGGTCTCCCTGCGGGACGGGAGACCCGGGCGAGCCGCGGAAGGAGGCGGGATGGGGGGAACGTCCCCTCCCGCTCCTTGTAATGACAGCCGAGTGGTTGTAATTATCAGCCGCATCGGTTGTCATTTCAAGACAGCCGACCGTCAGCTATGGACGCCGATACCGGGGTGATGCCTCTAGCTCCGGTACAGCACTTTCCCGAAATATCGGTAACCTCAGGGGCCGATTCCAATATATCGGGGCTTTGCCGATAATCAGTCGATCCCTAGTATAAACTGTCACACAATGACGAATGGGGGGAAAGTGAAAGGCATTAGGATACAAAAGGAATTTAACACTGATGGCCAGAGGACAGAGAGACAGCAAACAGGAGGACACAAGGGAAGGGGGGACACGCACTGGAGATGGGAACATGTAAACTGAAGACGAAAAGCAAAACGATGATAAGTGGAAAGGGAGGGATGTGACAGGTATGGGGAGTTAAAAAATAGATGCCAAAGGGTAGAGTAACAAAAAGTATGTGGGGTTTTAATGGAAGAGGAAATAGAATTGAAATGCCAGTGAATGGAGAATAGGTGGAAAAAGAAGGGTGTGACAGATGGGAGGAGTTTGATGGCAGCAAAACATGGTGATGTGGGACAAAGCCTAAAGTAAAAACACGGGACAGACCCGCGCAATCTGGAACTGTTGGAAGGTATCGTTTATAGTGATGAAGATGGGCTGTTTTCTTTGTACTCAGAAATGAAGTAGCCAGACACCTGGGGAGGATCTACTAAAACTGGATAAGACAAAATCTGGAGCAGATGTCCATAGTAGCCAGTCAGCTTCTAGCTTCAGCTTGTTCATTTAAGCTTTAAAAATGAAAGATAGAAGCTGAATGTAGAAGCTGAGTAGTTGCCATGCACAGCTGATCCAGATTCTGTCTGCTCCAGCCTTAGAAAATTCCCTCCATGTGCTTTGGAATTCGGAGCTTAAAAAACACTGGGAACATTTAATAGCCAAATGATTCACACAAATATAATTAGGCTGCCTCTTGTTCAGTAAAGCCTCTTTTACAGGTTTACAGTCTCATGCATCTGCACTTCTGAGCAGCCACTTGCAACAGTTTGCAAAGTTTTGAGACAGATTTATTACCGAAAATGAGACAGATTTTCCCTCTAATCAGACACATAATAAGGAAGTGGTCAGGGTCAGGTTTCAATTTGGCGCAATGCAACTGTAGAGCAGACAAAAAAGGAATTTTTTTTCTATAACTTGTAATATATACCCACCGGCCACTTTGTTAGGTACACCTTGCTATTGCCATTTGGATCCGATTTTGCCTTCAGAACTTCCCCAATTCTTTGTGGCATAGATTCAACAAGGTGTTGGAAATATACCTCAGAGATTTTGGTCCATATTGACATGATAGCATCACGCAGTTGCTGCAGATTTGTCGGCTGTGCATTCATAATGCAAATCTCCTTTTCCACCGTAACCCAAAGGGGCTCTATTGGATTAAGATCTGGTGACTGTGAAGGCCATTGGAGTACAGTTAACTCAATGTCATGTTCAAGAAACCAGTTTGAGATGATTTGAGCCTTGTGACATGGTGCATTATCCTGCTAGAAGTAGCCATCAGAAGATGGGTACACTATAGTCATTAAGGGATAGACATGGTCAGCAAGAATACTCAGGTAGGCTGTGGTGTTTAAACGAAGTCCCAAGAAAATACGCCCCACACCATTATATCTCCACCACCAGCCTGAACTGTTGATACAAGGCAGGATGGATCCATGCTTTTATGTTGTTTACACCAAATTCTGACCCTACAGTCTGATTATTGCAGCTGAAATTGTGAATTATCAGACCAGGCAAGGTTTTTCTAATCTTCTATTGTCCAATTTTGGTGAGCCTGTGTGAATTGTAGCCTCATTGTCCTGTTGTAGCCTCATTGTCCTCATTGAGAGGAGTGGCACCTGGTGTGGTCTTCTGCAGCTGTATCTGCTTCAAGTTTTGTGCATTTAGAGAAGGCATTCTGCCAACCTTGATTGTAATGAGTGGTTATTTGATTTACTGTTGCCTTTCTGTCATTTTGAACCAGTCTGCCCATTTTTCTCAGACCTCTGACATCAACAATTGAGGAAAGTGGAAAGATAGCTCTGGACCTGTATTTTTTTTTTTTACTGTTTAAGGTAATAATGTTGATGTAAATGACCTGGTTCCTGGGCAGGCGGCTTCTACACCCCAGCGGATCTCCACAGTCTCCTTGGCTTGTAGTGTAATATAAGAATTGTTAAAATGTAAGCGCCACGCCACTGTTAAGAGGTCCAGATACAACTTTATTACATTAAAGGTTAGGGACACAGATCAAGAAATAGCCAATGGGTTTCAGGGATCTACGTGCCCCCTTCATCAGGGCTAGAAAGAACATAAGAAGATTATCATGTCAATCTGACATCAATACAATGCCCCCTCCACAGGGTCATAAATAAAACCAAAAAGTAATATTAAACACTTGCCAACCAGCTGCCTCACGTATGCTGTGGCAGGTCGGCTCTATTACGCGAAAGATGTACCTGAATGTCGTTTTGTGTAATAGCCAGTGGGGGCACACATGTGCTGATTGGCCCGAGGGGGAGCCAATCAGCCGGTCCGGTAGACGCAATGTCCGCCGGCCACCTGCGATTGCTCCCCATAGAGACAGAACGGCGATCTGCTTATGTAAACAAGGCAGACCACTGCTCTGTCAGAGATGAATACAGGGATCCTGTGTTCTTGCTATTCAGGAACACAGATCTCTATGTTCCTCTGGTAAGTACATCCCTAGGAGCACACTTAACCCTTTGATCGCCCCTGGAGTTAACCCCTTCCATGCCAGTATCATTAATACAGTAACAGTGCATATTTTTAGCACTGATTACAGTAGTAATGTCAATGGTCCCCTCAAAAATGTCAAAAGTGTCAGTTAGGTGTCCACCGCAATGTTGCAGTCCCGCTAAAAATCACTGATCGTCGCCATTACTAATAAAAAATAAATAAATAAAAATTACATTCATTTATTTCCCAGCTTTTAGACACGATAACTTTTGTGCAAACCAATCAATATACACTTAGTGGGATTTTTGTTACCAAAAATATGTGGCAGAATACATATTGGTCTATAAGTGATGAAAATTTTTTAATTATTAATTGTTTTTTTTTGCTGTGTTTTATAGCAGAAAGTAAAAAATATTGTTTTTTTTTTCAGAATTATCGCTCTTTTTTTGTTTATAGCGCAAAAAACAAAAACCGCAGAGTTGATCAATTGCCACCAAAAGAAAGCTCTATTTATGGGGAAAAAAGAACATACATTTTATTTGGGTACAGCGTCGTTTGACTGTGCAATTGACAATTAAAGTGCCGTATCGCAAAAAATGGCCTGGCCATTAAGGGGGTAAAACCTTCCGGGCCAGAAGTGGTTAATGAGAGTGTCAAAATAATTAAATAAAAAAGAGAACATGAGTTCTGAACAAAAATAAGAATTTAGGAGCTAAAAGAAAAAAAAATTGTATAATAATAATAACACTTACTATTATTAAAATGATACATTGTAGATGACATCAACAAGGCATTATCGTCATACACCGCTGCCACTCACTGGATGATTGTGTGTAAAAAATCCCAGTAGATCATGAGTTTTTGAAATACTCAGACCAGCCCGTCTGGCACCAACAACCATTCGATGTTCAAAGTCACTTAAATCCCCTTTCTTCCCCATTCTGATCCTCAGTTTAAACCTCAGCAAGTTGTCTTCACCATGTCTAGATGCCTAAATGTATTGAGTAGCTGCCATGTGATTGACTAATTAGCAATTGAACAGGTGTACGTAATAAAGTAGCTGGTGAGTGTATTTTTTCCATTATTTGTCTCACTGTTCCTGTTTAGTTTTGTGACAGAATTGATAAGATGTCCCCCAATGTGTTTATCTTGTTTGTGTTCGAACTTGTCTCGTGAAGTGCTAAATTTCACACTTGCTTCTTGATGATCTCATTACCTGTGACACCTGTCTAAGACCTCATAGGTTGTTTATTGTGATTCCTTAGTATCACAGCAGAAATTTTTCTAAGTAGTACAATGGCAATCATTTTATTATTATACAACATTGTATTATTTCTTTTACACACGTTTTACTTTAATGTTATTATTATTATGACAGTTCTTTTTGTTTTGTACATGATTGCATGATTGTCTCTTATTTTGCATTTCCACTTTTTCTTGTGGTTCTCTCAGTTGTGTGTAGATAAATCACTACCAGCTATGTGTTAAATAAACAAAAATTACATTGAGTCATCCTCAAAATCTATAGCAGATGCCTATCTTAGATAAGGGCAGTGCAGAGGTCTGGCTAAGGGGCAATTCAGGAGACCTGCTTGGGGGGCAGTGCAGGGGGTCCAGGTCAATAAGACTTCAGGGTCCCAGCTGGAGAGGAGTCCAGGGGCCTAGTTTGGGGTAGAGCAGGGGTTGTGATCCAGGGCAGCCCAGAGGCATATCTTGAGAGCAGTCAATGGGTCTGGCTTGAAGGCTAGGGGGGCCTAGCTCATGAGCAATTCAGGACTCACCACAGGTGCAATCCAGAGGCCTGGCTTGGAAGCAGTCCAAGGGCTCAGCTTGGGGGAAGTGCAGAGGCCCTGAGAAGGAACAATCCAGGGGCTCAGCTCAGGTGCAGTGCAGAGGCCTAGCTCAAGGGCAGTCCAGAAGCACAGCTTGGGGGCAGTGCAGAGGCCCAGCTCAGAAACAATTTAGGATCTTGATTTAGGAGGAGTCAAGGTGCCTGGCTCCAGGGCAGTCCAAGAGCCCTGCATGGGATGAATTCAGAGGCCTGGCTTGGGCACAATCCAGAAGGTGGAGGTTTTTAGGAGGATTTCAGGGGCCCATCTCAGGGGCACTTCAACAGACCTGCTTGGTAGGAACCCCCAAGGCCTTTCTTCGGGGCAGCCCAGGAACCTGGCTTAGTGGCAGTGCAGATGCCTGGCTCAGAAGCTATCCAGAAGCCTAACTCAGTGGCAGTGCAGAGATCCAGCTTAGGAGGAAGACAGGGGCCTTGTCGTTTTTCATGAAACTCTTGCACAGGGGTGAAATTTCACACTGGATTACTGCACAGATCTGGAAAAAAATACACAAATGGCATTAAGCTTCAAGTCAGAATATACAGTACATACCTCTTGTATTTAGGAAAAAAATTGCTTTAAAACTACACTCTTTGAAAGAGCTCCATGTGCTGCTACCAGCTGAAAGTTTTTGGGTGTCAAAGAATATGTGTCCCCACTAGAAACTGTGGTTCCTCCCACCAATCCCTATGTCCCTAGGGCCAGCAATATAGAGGCCAGTGGGAGAACCCACAGCAAACAGTTGAGCTCACGCTATTCATTACACGCAGATGTGTCAGATGACAGTAGCACCCAGAGTACCCAGAGTTTTTCAAGAGTGAATATTCAACACCATACCTCCCAACTTTTGAACTTGACAAAGAGGGACAGTTTTTAAAGGAGCAGAATGTGGCACGCATAGTGCACCACAGTGAAAAATGGGTGTGACCAGCGAAAAGCAGGTATGGCCATATGGATGCGATTTAAAGATATTCCTGCAGCAGTTTTGATAAGAAACCCACCTGCCACTGAAAGATTTACCATAATAAGGACAGAAACACATCCGAGAGGGTATTATTCATTATTAAAATTATTTATGCATTTCTTTAGCTAGCTGCAAATGTTAGTACAGTCTATTTATTGTGTGAATACCCAACAGCTCTTGCAGAGAATAGAGTAATAAATACAGTAATAAACTCACAACATATTGTCTATTATGCAGGGCTCGGGTGTTAGTAACACACAAGCCAGAGTACATTCAAAAATGACTCCCTCCTCCCAGTGCAAATAACCCCAGATCATATCCCCAATATAGGTTTCCCTCCCCATGGTTTTAGCTCCTTCTCAGTACAGACCCCCCAGTACAGACAACCTCCACAGCACAAAGCCCCCCCCAGACCCTTTTTAGTACAAACCTGTTTCTGCTTACCAGTACAGCCCCCCCAAGTAGAAACCCCCTCCTTACTGGTACAGACCCCCCCTCTCCAGTACAAATTAGCTTCTTCCCTACCAGTATAGAGCGCCACACAGTACAGGCCCTCTACTTCCCCACCAGTACATTCTTCCACACCAGTATACACCCTCTTTCAAGTACAATTCTGCTCATTCCCCACCAGTACAGAGCCCCCCCACTAGTAAAGACCCCCTCCCTACCTACCAGTAAGGAGCCCCCTTTCCAGTACAGACCTCCTCCCTCCCCTGCAGTACAGGGCCCCCTCTTTAGTACAAACTTTCTCCCTTACACCAGTACAAAGCCTCATTCCAGTACAAACCCTCTCCCCTCCCACCAGTACAGAGCCCTTTCTAGTACAGAGCCCCATTCCAGTACAGACCTCCTCCCTCTCCATCAGTACAGAGTTCCCTCTTTCCAGTACAGAGCCCCCTTCTTCCAACACAGAACTTCTCCCTTCTGCACATAACTCTTCACCCCTTAAGCTCCCTCACCGGTGGACTGGAGAGATGCAGCGGCAGCAGGAAGTCCTTCCCTTGACTGGAGATTAAGACAAGCTTCCCTCAGCTTGCCACATCAATGAGCTAAAGGGGGGTTTGCATATGAATAAGCGGGTAAAGCTCATTCAAAAGCAAAGCCCCTGATCAGCTAATTTATACACACCAGTTTATTCATGTGCAAATCCCATAATGGTTTAAATTACAGTGGCAAAACCTTTTCAGGACTCTTGTACATGGGAGGGTGGGAGTGGTGTTTAAATGCTGGACAGTCCTGGCATTGGTGAGGGATCCCATAGTGCTTTAGAACTGGGAATCATTTGTCACATACTATATGTTTATTTGTTAACAATGATAGAAATAGCAGCGTGAGATCTAGGGCACTGCTGCTAGTGTTGGTAGATTTTGGGTGAGATTTGGTGATTTCACTGCCATGCTGCTCAGTGTTCTCCTTGTTGGGAGAACTGATTTGTGGAAGCAAAGCCCTGCCTGTATGAAGATGACCGCTTCCACACACAGATACAATACAGAAAAAGGCATAGAAAGTCAGTAATGGGGAAATATCAGCTGCAGGTGGACCACAGGCAATACTGGTAACTAGTCCTTTGCCATCTGCCTGCCTTTTTTGAGGCACAGCTTCCAGAGTTTAGGTCTCTCTGCAACAGGTTTGCACCGATTCATTGTGTTTGCTTGTAAGATTAGATGCAGGACCTGAAAGAAGAATGAGCTGGCTATGAATCCAGGGATCAGCAATTTCAAATAAAAGTGTTAAAATACATTTTACTTATCATGCCTAAATAGTTTTGACACTCAGCCTCACAATATGACACATTAGTGTATGCTGACACTGCTGCCCGGGAATTATTCATCCTTGGTGGGATGCAGGATAAAAATGCTACTGCAGTCTGGTAATTCTTACCCATCTAGAAACATCTGCAATCACTGCAAGCCTTATATCTGTGAAACTGACAAGTACTGTAGCTAACATAAAGTATTCTTTCAATTACATGGGCAATCCTAATTTTCACTGAGTTTAGCTAGAAGAGCGCTAATGCTGCAAACAAAGACTTTATAGAACATATTGTCATGGATGTGCAGTAGCATTTACCTCATTATATTTTATTGGAGTTTTATGTGTGTGGAGCCCCAGTCGAGTAATAGAAAGTTCATTAAACATTGTTTTAAGTTCTTGCAGAAATATCTGCTTCAGCAAATATTTGGATATTAATAAGGTAGTACGAATTACAGTGAGTGTTTTCATGTTTTATGGACCTCATTTATTTATTTATGTATTTTTGTATAATGGAAGAGTTGCCTTTTGCACTGTTTTTCTATTTTTTCAAATAATAATAATAATAATAATAATAATATAAAAAAAGCAATGTTTACATGTAAACTTCTCAACAACTGAACAGAAATTACAGTGGTGATCGAAAGTTTGGGCACCCCAGGTAAAAATTTGTATTAATGTGCATAAAGAAGCCAAGGAAAGATGGAAAAATCTCCAAAAGGCATCAAATTACAGATTAGACATTCTTATAATTTGTCAACAAAAGTTAGATTTTATTTCCATCATTTACACTTTCAAAATTGCAGAAAACAACAAAAAAACAAAGGTGTCTGCAAAAGTTTGGGCACCCTGCAGAGTTAATATCTTGTACTCCCCCCTTTGGCAAGTATCACAGCTTGTAAACGCTTTTTGTAGCCAGCCAAGAGTCTTTCAATTCTTGTTTGAGGTATCTTTGCCCATTCTTCCTTACAAAAATCTTCCAGTTCTTTGAGATTTCTGGGCTGTCTGTCATGCACTTCTCTTTTAAGGTCTATCAATTATGTTGAGGTCAGGAGATTGTGAAGGCCATGGCACAACCTTCAGTTTACGCCTCTTGATGTAATCCCCAGTGGATTTTGAGGTGTGTTTAGGATCATTATCCATTTGTAGAAGCCATCCTCTCTTTAACTTCAGCTTTTTCACAGATGGCATCAAGTTACCATCCAAAATTTGCTGAAATTTTATTGAATCCAATTTTCCTTCTACTCGAAAGATGTTCCCTGTGCCACTGGCTGCAATACAACCCCAAAGCATGATTGATCCACCCCCATGCTTAACAGTTGGACAGAGGTTCTTTTCATTAAATTCTGTGCCCCTTCAATATTTCATATGAACTTTTTAATATTTTAATATTGTTATATTCTGATTATACAGTCATTTAGTATTCACATAGTGCAGCATTTATTGTGTATTGATAGAGCTTTGGTTGCTACTGCTTGTCCTCCTGATAAAGCGGACCTATTACCCATGAAACGCGTTGAAGAAATAGCAAGCGACCCATCAACCTACCTATGATATAGATCAGTGATGGTGAACCTTGGCACCCCAGATGTTTTGCAACTACATTTCCCATGATGCTTAACTACACTGCAGAGTGCATGAGTATGATGGGAAATGTAGTTCCAAAACATCTGGGGTGTCAAGCTTCGCCATCACTGCTATAGATGATGGAGAGAACACCATGTCATGTTTTGCACTAGGTTGCAGATGTATATGTATTAGTTTGTGATTTGTATTTGGAATTTCAACCAGGATATAAAATTTTACATTTTTTTTACTTTCTTTTGTGGTACCAATAAAGTCCTGATGGTTTTTCATGGTTATAGGATTGTTTCTTCTGCGTTTGGAAATAAATTGTGGACCATCGTTGGTTATAATTTCCAGTGGTAGTCCCCATTTTGAGAAACTTTCCTCCAAGACAATCAAGACAACTTTAGTGGTCATAAATTCAGCTGTAGCCACCTCTGGTCATTCAGAATACAAATCATAAGCCATCAAACAGTCTGTGATGTTTTGGTGATACTGTATTTTCTCCACATACATCCAATTGGATTGTATTTAATTGGCCTTTTGGGAATTGTCTGGCTCCTAATGAAAAAGCTGTTTTCTTCTGATTTTTGCTACTGAGCAAGCATGGTTCACAATTATGAACTAAAGTTTTTATTTGATTGCCTATACCAAGCCACCACACTGCTTCTCTGTAAAGTTGTTTTGTTCATGCCACACCTAGATGACCTTCATGAGCCATTATTAGAACTGATTGTCTCAGTGCAGCTGGAATTGCAGCTCTGTTCCCTCTTAAAAGGCAAACACCTTTCCAAGATGGCAACTCATGTCTTACTTGGTAGAAAGGCTTAAGATATCCTGGTAAGGCAGTTGGCCACTCACCATGTAAGTGGGTGAGTGTTTCTTGAATCACTGGATTATTCTGAGGTGCGATTACTAGGTCCTGTGATGTATTGTGAATACTGGTGAACTGGATAGCTCAAGTGAATGCTCTTAGTTTTCCTGTTCCCCTTTTGGATTGAGGACAATATGGGACAAATAATCTGCTACTTGATTTAACTTTCCTAGCCTATAGTGAATGTCAAAGTTATACTTAAAAAGCCTATCTGACCATCTATGCATGGTATGTGTGAGGAGGGTGGCAAGACCCTGATGATGACAGCAAGGAAGTTAGGGCTTGGTGATCAGTTTTCAGGGTACATTTTCTACCATAGAGAAAGTGATGCCACTGTTTACTGTTTACTTGCCCATATACAAGTCAACCTTAGTTTGTGCCAAAACACATTTCTGTTTGTTTAGGGTGAGGATAGATTCCATCAGTCTCTGAAAAACTTGGAAAAGGATTTAACCCGTGTTCCTTCTGGGAGCTGGGAGAGTGTATTAACCTCCCTGGCGGTATGATTCTGTCAGGAATTCTGTTCCAAAAGCGGTACAATTCTTTTCATGGAAATTTGGCGTTATGTATTATAGGCCTACAATTCTTAGTAATTACTGACTTAAACCTGACCAAAACAAGACTCTAGTAGACATCCCAGATGTGATAAATTTGAAACACAAACAAGTGAATTATAATCGAATCAATAATATTATTTTATTATTTAATATATAATATATATAATAAAATTATATTATTGATTAGATTATAATTCATGCATTATATATTATATATATATGTGTGTGTATATATATAT
Source organism: Pelophylax lessonae (assembly GCF_965119305.1). NCBI lineage: Eukaryota > Metazoa > Chordata > Amphibia > Anura > Ranidae > Pelophylax > Pelophylax lessonae. Next base: position 128,668,556 of record NC_138774.1, read on the forward strand.
ATATATATATATGTGTGTATATATATATATATATATATATATATATATATGTGTGTGTGTATATATATATATATATATATAAAACGCATGAATTATAATCGAATCAATAATATAATTTTATATATATATATGTGTGTGTGTATATAGGTATATATATATATATATACATATATATATATATATATATGTATATATATATATATATATATATATATATATATATATGCATATATATAATATAAAATGTGTTATGTGTTTTGTGCAACGTTTTTTTTTTTTTTTTTGAATTTCCCTCCCTAGTTCCGCTCCCATGCAGCATTGCTGCTGCAGGGAACGGAACTAGGAAGTCCTCCTACCGACAGATGAGCAGCGGAGATCTCGGCTGGCGGTCACAGCAATGAGAGCTCATCGCTGGATCGGCAGGATAAGGTAAGAGAAGCTCCGCTGCGCTGTCTGCACGCTCTGCCCATTGACCCCGAGCGTGACTCGGGGATACCGCTAATAGCAGAAAATTCCTACCCCGAGTCACGCTCGGTGATACCGCTAAGGCGGTTAATATCTCCAAGTAAATTGTTACACCAGGTATTCTTGCAAAAACAATGACCATTATTTTTTGGAAACAGCTTGGAGTCTAACACATTTCAAAAGGCAAACCCTAAGTCCCAGATGTGTAATGAAAGCTGTTAGGTTCCTGGCCTGCAATTCAATTGGGATTTGTAAAAAGCCTTTACAGAGATCTTGTTTAGTGATCCATTGCACATGAGAAATTAAAACGGAGTTCCGGCCTCAAATACCTTTTTAAACTAAAAATACCCCTATAATACTAATCCATCGCCCTTTACAGAACCCCTATTCTCATACTTACAAGGTGTACAGTATTGGATTTTAGTCAAAATCTTACTTTTAAAAACCCTGTCTGGGCGTGGCCATCTTGGATGTGGGCATCTTAAGCCGCAGTGTAATCTGCTGTGTCCTTCTTCCTGATTCAAGGGAGTGTTTTGGGAGTTCTTCCTGATTCCAGCCTCCTGGGAGTGATGACAAACAGCTCCCAGGATGCAATGCAAAGGCGGAAGTGATGTCGGTGGCCGTGGCCACAGAGGGGGGAGAAAGTACAATCAAAAATGCCCTGAAAATGAGGTAAGGGACCCCTGAAAAAAATTTAAAATGCCCAATTGTTGATCAGCATAGCGAGCACTCCAGGAATCACTAAAGTTGCAAAATAGGCCGGAACTCCACTTTAAATCCTCTGTAGTAGGCAATGGGGAGAAATCTAGTATCATAGCTTTGTTGACCAGTTAAAGGTCAACACAAAGTCAAATTTGTCATCCTTTCTTGTCAGCTATGACTAGTTTGGAAACCCATGGGGAGGTTTCCAATATCCTCTTGCAGGAGTTTTTGAAGCTTTAACTGACTGCAACCTGAACTTCTGGGGGAAAGGGGGGGGGGGGGCGTTTGCATAGGCTAAATCATGGCGTCTGTCTTGCTCCTGGGTTTTTACCCCAACATCGTTTTCAATAAAGAAGATTGGATTTTAACCTTTTTAGTTGCTGGCTCTTTGACTATCCTATACCTATGGCTTGCAGAGGCTTTGAGTGGGGTATCATTAAGGTATCTAACCTAATTTGAAATAGGAGTACAGTGTTGTCAGTCGTTGTTACTGTTCTGCAAAGGCAGTAGGGCTGATTTACTAAAACTGGAGAGTGCAAAATCTGGCACAACTGTGCATAGAAGCCAATCAGCTTCCAGGTATTTTGTCAAAAGTTTAATTAAACAAGCTAAAGTTAGAAACTGATTGGCTACCATGCACAGCTGCACGAGATTTTGCACTAGTTTAATGTTTTAGTAAATAAACCTCAGTGTGTTTTGAACACTGTGCAGGAAATGCACAAAAACTCAGCCCTCAGTGACATAAAATGCAATACTGCCCAAATGCTTGTTTTGGTGTGTGACAAGTAATGTTACCTTACCCAACACTGACATTTGTGTATTACTGTGACCTATTGCAGTAGTCTGTGTCTCCTGGAGTGGGTAATGACAAAAATAGACATTGCAAGTTGCTGCATCCAAAATGTAAACCTTTGCTCCTGTGTTTAACAAAAGAGGAATTTTGACATTAGAGATTATGTAGTGTCAGAGTCTAAAATTTGATCCTTTATGATTGTATAAATCTGTAGGTCATTAGGCTCCTAATACACCTGCATTAAGTTATAAACAGATGATACTTGGGATAGTACAGCAACATTTAGCAGAGTGGTTCAATTTGTTACAGTGTCTGCAGCGTTTGCCACGTGAAGGGTACATCTTTATGCTTCCCTTGTGGTGTTTACCTCTACAGTTAAATCAATATGCTCTTGCCATATTGTTAGTCAGTTTTTGTACTTGGACATGAGCACCATAGTACCATCCATGAGCAGGGCTGCTGTTAGAAATCGCGGGGCCCCGTACAGACTACCTGGCAGGCCCCCCCCAAGAAAATATTAAAGATATATTTAGCTAAAATTACAACAAAATCACTATTATCAGACACAAATATAACATAACTCGCATAATTCCTGCTAAATCTAAAAAAAAAAAACAAAACAATGTTAAATAAAAAAGAAGATGAGATGAGAAAAATATACTGGCTGGGCAGTTGGAGCTCAGGGATCAGAGAGACAGAGAGAGAGAAACAAAGTTACAACTTACAAATAAACAAATGAGCAGAGATAAGTGCTAGGAGGGAGGGGGGGCCCACACAAGGGAGGGGGATTAGCGCCCATTCAGACTGGCGCGACACGACTTGCTGGGGGGACCTGTGAAGTCGCGGTGCATATAATTGAAGTCAATGCAAGTCGCCTCCAGGTTGCCCCAAAGTAGTACAGGACCCTTTTTCTAGGTCGGAGCGACTTGTGACGCTCCTATTAGAACGGGTCCTGTACTATTCAATGGCGAGCGAGCGACCGCGACTTGTCAGGTGACCAAGTCGCCTGACAAGTCGCGCTAGTGTGAATGGACCCTTAGTGAGGGAAAACTGTCTCTTTCTCAACAGATAAAAGCTGATAGCACGGAGAGGGACAGAACAGATTCAGGTGCTGGAGGAAGATTTCTGTATTTGTTGTCCATCACTAATCCCCCTCTCTGTGTGGGCCCCCCTGTGTGCTCGGGCCCCCTAGAAGAGGGCTGGTGGTCCCCCCCATCAGCGGCCCTGTCCATGAGGCACTGCATATTACTGACTTCCTGGACAGCCATTTCTGTCTGGCACCCCAAGTCCACTGCTCTTTGTAAAGTAAGTGTTTCTGGCTATGTTGTAAGCAGCCAGTTTTAGTTTTGTAGTCTTTTAAACAACTGAGCTGGTGTAATCATTTTATCATGTAAGGGTCCAGGCCTGCAAAAAACAAAACAAAGAAAGGGCGCATTATCATCAATATGGCTTTATTAGTAACAGGTAAAAATGTCTACTCACAAACAAATGATGTAAGCCAGCATATCAGATTCATCGTTATACAGTCCACAGTCTTTGTTTAAATAGCGGCAAAGACTGTGGACTGTATAACGATGGACTCCATTATTTGAATCTGATATGCTGGCTTACATCATTTGTTTGTGAGTAGACATTTTTACCAGTCACTAATAAAGCCTTATTGAGGATAATGCGCTAGGCCGGTGTGCACTTTCTTTGTTTTTTGTTTGCAGCTATTTGTTGACCACTCCGGTCGTAGAGGGCAGCAAGGCCTTGCCATTGAGGATGCCAAATAGGAGTCCCATGATAGGAGTGATCTGGGAGCCGTGTATCTGAGCGCTGGAGTTAGGTGCTTAGCATCGTTTTTTTTTTTTTTTTAAGGGTCCATGCCTGCAGGGTGCTGTTAACGGTCGCAGCTTAGCGACATGGTAAATAGATTCTCCCTCAATTGACAGCATTTGCAAAAACAAACTTTGGCTACTAAAGCACTTGTGGCATTTTTTTTAAATACTGTACCAAGGCTTGTACTGTAGTTATGTATGAAGACTCTGTACCAGCCAGCCAGTCCCCCACAGGCCCTGTACCTGCCAGCCACAGGCACTGTACCAGCCAGCCAGCCACCCACAGGCCCTGTACTTGCCAGCCACAGGCACTGTACCAGCCAGCCAGCCACCCACAGGCCCTGTACCAGCAAGCCACCCACAGCCCCTGTGCCAGCCACCCACCAACCACAGGGTGCCAGCCAGCCAGCCAGCCACCACAGGGTGCCAGACAGCCAGCCACCCACCACAGGGTGCCAGACAGCCAGCCACCCACAGGCCCTGTACCAGACAGCCACAGGCACTGTACCAGACAGCCACCCCCCAGGCACTGTACCAGCCAGCCACCAAAAGCCACTGTGCCAGCCACCCACCTACCACAGGGTGCCAGCCAGCCACCCACCCACCACAGGGTGCCAGCTACCCATCACAGGGTGCCAGCCAGCCACCCACCACAGGGTGCCAGCCAGCCATCCACCACAGGGTGCCAGCCAGCCAACCACCTACCACAGGGTGCCAGCCAGCCACCCACCACAGGGTGCCAGTCAGCCAGCCAGCCATCCACCACAGGGTGCCAGCCAGCTAGCCATTAAACATTAAACAAAAATGAACATGTTCAGTACCAGATTTGTGTCAAAAATTGTCTTTATTTTTCAAAACTTTAAATGCACAAAATATCGGCCCATATCGGCCAATACCAATACGTTGTGACCAAAATATCGGTATCGGCCCTGAAAAAAAACATTTTGGTCTATCCCTAGTGCACATGCATGAGATTGATCCCATGACTTCATGCACCTTATCTTGCATGTGCGGTATGACATTACCCTAATTTGCTGATAAAAAAATCTATCCAAAATCTTACCAAAAGGCATTTCTTAAACAAATTAATGTAATGTTCTACAGCACATTTGTGGGACAAGGTGCATAACGACATAAATAAAAGTTCACTTCATTTACTTTACATTCACATTTCAAAGCGAACATTCTCTACTGCTTTGGTAAATGAGCCCTACTAAATAGCAATTTATTAGATGTCATTTTTGTAGTCTGAATTATCGGGATTGATTTATTAATGAAGTAGAGGTTTTCATTTTGCAAAATGAATGTTAGCGAGATAGGCGATGCTGTGTTCTCTTTGATTACCCAGTCCTGTGTTTTTTTTCTATTACCCTTGCATGCGATTAGGTGAGCACAGCTTTACATTATTTATATACATTTTGCAAAGTAAACATTTCCATTGCTAAATAAATAGTTTCTATCCTTTCAGTAAATTAACCCCATAAAATGGATATATAAAGAATGGTACAACAGTTCAATTAAATGAACAGCAGTTTTCAATGAATAGATGTCTCAATAGACCTGAATTGTACATACATAGACAATCCTTAAGACAGGATTGCTGCATATCACTAACAATATGGTCTTTTGTAGCCTATTTAATACTTTTTTTCCTATGACAATTTTCCTTTAAAAAAAATATATCGGAAGCATAAATGGATTTTTTTTTTTATCATTAGAAAAAAGATACAATTACAAATTGTAACAATCTGTTACAATTGTAACAAATTGTAACCCATTAAACAATTGACAGCCAGTTCATAATGTGAAAGATGTTTACTGTTTGGCTACAATATATAGATACAAACACACTTGACACTATTGCAGTACTCACCAACAGTGCAAAATTTTCCTTGTGAAATCAATGTGACAGCTCAAACATTTTCAACTTAAACTGTCTATTTAAGATTTCAATTGCCTGTTCATTGTGAGGTCCGTCTTAGGTCTAAAGTACTTATGTATTTTTGTTGGTGAATAGGAGCCATACAATTAACAGAACGCAATTAAGGGAAATCATGTGGTACAACCTTGGTGGTCATGACCCATCCTAGGGATAAGACACCGTGATGTCACTTCATTCCCCTGAATTCCAGTTTCACGGGTAGTATCTTTGAATGAAATAGCTTGAAAGAGATTGTTCAGCATACAACATTCACATGATAGAGTTTGAGGAGTTTGTTTCACTTGAGTCTCAGCGGGACAGAGGCGAACGCAGAGAAGTATTCAGTACATTCTGTGTTGGTAAAACTGTCACTGGGAACAAGTGCTTAACAAACAGCATGAACTAGGATTTGAACTGCAAAGCTAGCAGGAACTCCTCGATATTAGAATACTTCCTTGTCTTCTTGAAATTTGTATAATGGTTGATAGAGACATTAAATACCTAGATACGCGGTTAGCTATTTATCGCACACATGAAAAAAAAAAATGAAAAAGTTGAAGTTCCTTTTGAAACTGAAGCTGTCTCTATATAGAAGGACATTTTGTAATTTTTGCCGTTCCGCACTTGCTAATGTGATTGAGAGTGATCTGTGCTATTTTTATACATTTATTTGGTTAATGGGATGGACAAAACTTTGGACAATGCAGCTCACCTTGACCCAAAGTTTTGCGAGTTGGAGCTGTCAGATGTAATACCTGAATGACTAAGGAATACTCAGCCATTTTGTTAACTGGTGGGTCAGGATAAGAAGACTTCAATAGCACGTTTTGGTTTCACTTTTTTTCACTAATTATAATTTAAGTATATAAACATATAAGCAGGTGATATCATTCACAGCTTGATCTCTAAAGTAAAAATAGTAGGACCATGAATAGAGAAATAAATGTATCAACTCCGACCCACGATCTCAGACAATCCCATTGACATTTTTTTTATAAGAAATTATATTATAATATTAGTTATCATTTATTAATAATGACGGGATTTATAGTTAGAGTTAGAATGAGTTAGCAGCTATGATACATGTGTACCTGAATAATTAGGCTAGTATCTACTCCTATTCACAAAGTAGAGTAAGGCCTCATGCACACTGCTGCTCCTAAACTCATGTTTTTGTCAGTTTTGACATTTTTTTTCTGTCCCTGAACTCCCCTCTATGTTAACCCATGTGTCCATGCACATATAGAAATTTACAGCAGTTTAGTAGTAGGGAAGTAAAAAAGACATTTTTGAATGCCCTTAATCAAGTTCAAGAGGGGTAATGCTGACTACAAAAAACACTGAATGATGATAAATGCATCTAAATGCACCTATATATTAGGTGCATTTAGTACTTTAGCATTTAGTCATTTCAGGTCAGAAATAATTAAAGTTCTGACCAATGAAATAAATAAATGCCCAAACACCAAATGCTGCTAAACTCTGCTACACTCCCCTAAACTGGTTTTAAAAAAATGCAGCTTAGGTGATTTTTTAACCCTGATTTTCTCCTATCAGAATCATTTAGAATTTAGAATGAACCAGGGTGCACAAGGCTTAATACTGAAGGCCTCTAAATTAATCTAAATCTTCTATGTAGGAACATGGATAGGTCCCCTCTCAATCCTATCTAAGCTACCACAAGATGCTCATCCAGCTTTTGCTCACCATTCTCTCTATATTGAAGTTTTAGTGCAGCTACCGTGTTTCCCCGAAAAAAAGGCCGGGTCTTATATTTATTTTGGCACCAAAAGACACAGTAGGGCTTATTTTTGGGGTAGGTCTTATCTGTAATGTGCTGTCTTCTCTCCCTCCCTGCCTGTCAGGAATCCCCTGTGTGAACCTAGTTTAGTGTTTCTAAAATCCTAGAATCTGCTTTATTAGTGTTTTATATAATGCCCAGTGTGTGATACTGTAATAGAATAGTGTGAAATACCTTTGGTAGCTGATCTCCCGCTCTTCTGTCCTTCTCCTCTCATAGCTGTCAGAGGGGGATCTCAGCCCCTCCCCTCTGCAGTGTTCAGAGCGGGTCACAGAAGCGCAGAGTATTGGATTAGAATTGTGTGAAATACCTTCGTTACAGTGCCGCTCAGCTGATTTCCCGCTGTTGTCCTTCTTTTCTCCCCTGCTGACAGCTGGGGGTCACGGAAGCACCGAGCAGCGCTGTAACAAAGGTATTTCACACTTTTCTAATCGAATACTCTGCGCTTCTGTGACCCGCTCTGAACACTGCAGAGGGGAGGGGCTGAGATGTCCCTCTGACAGCTATGAGAGGAGAAGGACAGCAGAGCGGGAGATCAGCTGAGCGCCGAGCAAAACGCTGTACCAAAAATTCTTCACACTATTCTATTACAAAAACACACACTGGACATTATCTAAAACACTAATAAAGTGTATTCTAGGATTTTAGAAACACTAAACTAGGGCTTATTTTGAGGGTAGGGCTTATATTGCAGCCCTCCCTGAAAATAACAGTAGGTCTTATTTTCATGGTAGGTCTTATTTTCGGGGAAACACGGTAAAATGATACCCAGTGAACGGTTAAAATTATAAATAGGTGGGCTGCAGCTTTAGATTCATCTTTTTTTAATCAAGTTGCATATCGACGCGATTTGAAATGCGATTTGACAGGTCAAATGCATGCATGACAAATCACAGCCTATTGCCGGCAAATGCACTGTCCCAATTGGTGCGATGCCGACTTTCTGGCACCGCACTAATTTCCAAAAGTAGTTCCTGCACTACTTTTGGCAACATCGGGGGTGACTTCAATAAGAATCTGTGCATGAACCCATACAGATGTCTTTCAAGTCGCCACCAAAGTCAGACTGAAATGCGGCTTTGAAATCGTGTGAGTTCAGATGAAATTGCATGAGTTCAAAGCCACATTTAATGTGAAGGAGGGAAAAATGTAACACATGCCTAGTATAGAGAAAAACTGATATGGGCTACCACACCAAATGAATCATTGTAGAGTTTTTGGTGTTTTTGGAAATCCCTTCAAATATACTGATTTCTTTGGTTATTTGATTATAAAGGATCCAACTATCACCAAACTTTTTCCCAAATAATTGTCTGTACTAAATCTCAGGCCAAAAATCCCCACCCCAATCTCCTGACCTCCCATTACTGCTGCTCATCCTAATTGGAATATATGACATTTTACTTAAGGTATTACATTGTACTTGAAACTTTAGGTAAAATACATTCTTTGTCAGAGACCTCCAACAAGCACAGTTTTATTCTAAAATGGCCACATAACATAACCCAATTTATAATGTTATCATTATAGCTAATTATATCCATTCCTGTAAAAACATGCCTTTACGATGTCCCCATGACATTCACATAAGCAATATTTTTACTTGTATCTTCTGTATGTGGACCTATCTCCTCAATTAAACTTAACTAAACAGAAGCTCGGCTGTTGTCAAACAAACCTGTTCTTTGCTAGGTTTTCTAAAAATCAACATAATGCAGTAGAATGATAAAGCCCTGTTTTATTATTTTCCAGGATGAGAGATGAATTTTGAATAGGTAATAGCATTTTAACAGCTACTTTTTTTTTTGCAGGAGCCTATAAAGCATTGCACCAGCGATCAGCAGATCAGCAGATCAGCACACAGCATGGATACAGAGCTGCCATCTGCCTGCTCAGCGGGGGATCGGTGGATCGATCCCCCGCTGAGAAAAACTGAGTGCGCCGACGGACCGCCACGTGTGAAAGGGGCCTTACATTCTGACAGGAAGACTCAATGAACTACCACAAGGCTCACAACACCGTGGTAGTTTATTGAAAACTACAAGCCGGCAGCCGCAAATGCTGCTGGACCTTGTAGTTTTCCATTCACAAGGGACTCTGAATAAGTATTGTGGCCGTAGCCCCGCATGGCTGTGTCTTTTTTGAATTGTGGCAGCAGACACGATGAGAAGATTCCTGGTCTGCTGTCACAGGTGCAGGAGCCTGAATATGGGTGTAACATGTTATAAAAGGTGAAGTTATCCTTTAAAGCGGATGTAAACCCTCATATATACCCAGTGAAGTGAACAGCCTCAGATTATACACAGAGATGAAACAAATCCTTCTACATACAATTTACATGCATATCTGCTGTCTTCAGCTTTAATGTTCCTTAGAAAGTGCACATTGTGGTAGAAATGTTCTCTTCCTGTTCAGCACTGGGAGTGTTGTGTTGGTATACACTGTGTGACAGCTGATTGGAGGAAAGACACACCCCCCCACTCCACATAGGCAGAGGAAGGAAAGATTGTGCTGTGAATAGACCAGATCTCTGCTAATCTATTTATAGCATCCACCCGACACAAAATTCAGCCTGGTTTTATCTCAGTTGACAGGGAATTTGTCAGAAATGATCATGCTGATAGCAGAAAAACTGAGCAGGAGAGTGCTACAGGACTTAGGGCTTTGGAGATAGATAAGAACACACTACAGATAGATGTGCCCAGGTCAAATTTCATGATTCAGGTTTACATCCACTTTAAGCCTTATACTTTAATACTATTAGAGGTTGCATTTTTTTCTACTGCATAAGCCATTATTAGTTCCCAAAATGTTTGATTTAGAGACGTTTTACCTAATTGCAAAAATGTTATTTGTTCTTATCTAAAAAAAGTTAAAAATATTTTACCTTTCTACATTTTTACTGCATTTTGAAACATCTGTTTATTAAATTCTGTCTTTGGCTGATATTTATGTTGTCTGATATATTTATGTTATTTATTTATATAGATTTAATATTGTCATTAGCACTTTAAAAAGAACATTGAAATGCTCACATCCGTTGCATACCTAATCTCATATTTGACATACTTGTTGTTGAATGATTAAGGTTATGCTTTACTGTACTCATAGTTAGAATTTCCTTTTTGGCTTAGTTTTGTCATCTCAAGGTATCCACTTGCTGTTTTGTTAATCCTGGGAATGGTTTTGAAAAGTTGTTAAATGACTAGCACATGAACAATGAATGGTAGAACAATGGATAAGTTCAGATTTATTTCCCTGATAAGGATGAAAACTAACAATAAATGCTTTCTGCGGTTAGGATTTTTATGTATTTCAATAATTTTGCTAATTTATAGGAGTATCTCCAGTTTTTTTATCCTCACTCAGAACTTGTGAGAAAATGAATATCAGTATAAGACCACGAGGATCCTCACTTTGTAATATGTCATCATTGCTTTTTTAGCTGAAAATGCTCTCTTAGCTTGGTAAATAAAGTGAAACTATGTTCAATACAATAACCCAATCACATGAGAGGCACAAAATATCCCGCACATGATTGCAAGTAAACAATGCTTCACTTTTTTATTGAACATTCACTACTCATTTAGCAATAGAAAACAAAGCTTTGATTAGCTAAGGTAGTCAAATACAAGAAAACTTGTGACTCCAAAACAATATTTTGCAAGATAGATCTCTCATTTTAAGCTCCAAGTTTTGGGAGCAGACTTTTTGGTGTAATACATCGTGGTGCAAGAAAATTGATATTTCATATCAGTGTTCCTATGGGCATTATATTGATATGATAGTAGTTCTTGCATTGTACAGCCTTTAATTGTTAAGGTAAATGTTTAGGGGGTAGGTGATTGTTACATCTAAAGGCTAAGGGAAGTTAAAGATTTTTTTTTTTTTTTAAGCTAGGGTTAGGTTCAGCACTATTTTTAAGGCACAGGCTTCAGTTAAGTTTATGGTACAGTTAATAGTTAGTTATTTGAATGTGACAAATTATTTTATTTTTTCATGAATTATTTTTATTGTTTCCTGCTTGATGCTTTTAATTTGGGGTCTTTTTCAGTACTTTTTCTTCTTTCAAACTACTTTGTTCTCTAATGATTGTACCCAAAACAAATGCATCTAAGTCACCATGGCGAATACTAGTGTACTGCTGGCATGCTTGACAGGGACATAAATTTACTTACTCTTACCCTGAAAGCATGCACTTCTTTTGGTTCTGTATACGCAAACACGGGTGCTACATGTATCCCTAATGAATAAACAGACTATTGGAAGAAAAAGGTCCAATAGTGCTGACGAATCCTCTGAGTGAGGTCTATGGAGTTCTATGGTATCACATATGCCATAAAACTACCCGATCTTACTGACTGAAACAAGATTGCCTATGATTAGCTAATGAGTACATGCAAAGTAGAAACACATACATAGAGACTTTTTAACCTTAGAAATGAAAGAACACCTTCTCTTAGGATTACTCTAGCCACTCTTGGCATGATATAAGATAATGCAACAAAATAAGGGTAAGTGTATTTTTGAGCCTATAACTCTACAGACCTTGTGCCACTGCTCCACAACCTACCTGCTTTCCCAACATAAGCCCAATAGCAATACTGTGCAGAAACTCAGTATACATAACATTTCAAGTGAATGTACAAACTGCTTTAAAAAGTAATTTTGTGACCTCTGAAAGGTTGGTGGGCATGGGTGTTTGAGATTTGTTTCCGGCAAGCATTTACTGAAGTACTAGAGGTTGTTTTGTTTTGCAGAGTATTTTTTTTTTTTTGTAAGAAACTGTATTGGTTTTTCCTTAAACAAAACCAAAGGACAATTCAACACATGATCAAAAACAATCCATATAAATAGAAAGATAATATACAGAGTGTAACTGTCTGTGGGGGAAGAAGGGAGGTGGTTGGAGAGGCAGAGGGGGGAAGGGGGCAAGGAATGGGTTACCAGTTAACCCAAGCCAGGTTTTGCATTAACTGAGCTATCAATGAGCTCAGAAATATCAAGCAAACAAATATAGAAAATGACAAAAAATAGGCAGTTAACCTACAGCTAATGCAGCTATAGCATAGAGTGTCATAACCATAAAATATATGTGACCGTAGAAACAATAGAAGAGTCACAAAGAGAGGAACATGTGAAATGTGAGGGTGGGCCCATGGCATCAAGCCTAAGGTGGTATGATAGTAGTTGTAGACACCTCATCAGTGTCAGGTAGTTTGCTAAAGATAGATAAAGATATGACACCCAGGGTCCAGTAGCACTCTGTCGATATATGTATAGGTCCCATTTGCGATGGAAGCAAAGGGACTTTTGGTAAAGGGGCAGGACCAGAACATAGAAGATTCAGCAGGTCAGTTTTCACATCCCTGATGGTTGGAGGAGAGAAGGATGTCTGCTGTTTGAGGATGGCCTTCCCAGCAGCCACATAACATGTGGATAGCCATGCCTTGTTTTGTTGGAGCAGAGTAAATTTTAGTAAATCAATATGTTCCTTTGTCAACTTTATAATACTCAATCATGTCCAAAGAAAATACTAAAAAAATATAATAATTTGTGCTAACACATTACTGGTTGATTGAAGTAAATGTAACTTTGCCATGTTTACTAAGCTCAGTAGGATTCACTCTGAAAGGTTTCTACACTTTTAGTAAATCAACCTTAACCTTGAATTAGATCATATGGAAATAAGTGTTTTCTTGTGTTTATGTTACTTTTGCCATGCATTGTGTTTTGTTTTTGTAATGCAGCTTATTCGGCTTGGTTATGTTTTATTTGATGGTAGTTAGTCATTAGTAGGGATGGGCTGAGCACCCCCCCCCCCACCAGAAACTCTCGAACAGGGAAAAAGTTCTAGCAAACATGCAAACTCTATTAAAGTCTATTGGACACGAACATGAAAAATCAAAAGTCCTCATTTAAAGGCTTATATACAAGTTATTGTCATAAAAAGTGTATGTGGACCTGGGTACTGCCCTGGGGGACATGTATCAATGCAAATTTTTTTTTTAAAACTATTGTTTTTAAAAGAAAAACAACAGTGATTTTAATGATGCATGAAGTGAAACAATAAGAATCACTTTAATGTGCATGTAAAGTGGCGCATCTGTATGATGTATGGAGCCTGCTGCAGCAATACTAACATTTCTAAAGGAAAAAATGTAATTTAAGTTTGTTAGTTGCTGTAATGTATTGTCGGCTCCCGGCAATACATGTAAAAAAAAAATAAAGAAAACGGTGTAGGGTCCCCCTCCCAGTCCATACCAGGCCCTTTGACCTGATATGGATTTTAAGGGGATTTTAAGGGGAACCGCAAACCAAAATGTAAAAAAAAAAATAAACAGCGTAGGGTCCCCCCCCCCCAAAATCCATACCAGACCCTTATCCGAGCATGCAGCCTGGCAGGTCAGGAAATGGGGGGGGGGGAATGAGCGAGCACCCCCCTCCTGAACCATACCAGGCCACATGCCCTCAACATGAGAGGGTTGGTTGGTGTTTTGGGGCAGGACACCCTAAAGCACCTTGTCCTCATGTTGATGGGGACAAGAGCCTCTTCACAACAACACTGGGGGGGCTGGGATCTGGGGGCCCCCTTGTTAAACTAACAACTTGCCTAATCTCTATTGTCACACACTATACACGGCTGCCTTGTAAGCAGCAGCCTTATATAGTGTGGGACGTGGACCTAGCCCCTGAGCCATGATTGGCCAAAGGCAATTTTGTCAGGTCAGGTGCATGCTTTGGCCAATCATCAGCAATCAATGTACTGCAACAGCGCAGTGCATTATGGGGTGCTCATCGGTGGGCAAATTTCCCACTGAGCACCCCATTTATTTGTGTGTTTAGTGAACACAGGAACAGCTGATGTTCGAGTCGAACACAGAGCCCCTAGTCATTAGGAATGCAATATAAATGTATTATAAATACATCTTATAGGCACTGATGTTTTTACCTATTCTCAACAAAAATAAAAGAGCTTTAAAACATGCCATCCCTGACCTCTCTATTTGCATGTACTGTGAAGTACATCCTCAATGATCACAACGGAGACTGTAAAGTTGGGTTTCATTTTTTTTCTAGCTGCTTACAGGCGCCTGGTGTTTGTTTACTTTACAGGTCTGGCATACTGCCAAAATTCTGCTTCCATAACAAGAAAAATAAACTATTATTTCAGTGGCTCTGTTGTAAACTTTAAAGATTCTTTATTCACAATACCTCTGGCTACAGAGGTGAACGAGATCTTATTTTATATCAGTCTTATTTTACTGAATTTTAAAAACATAGGCACTGGATAACATTACAGGAATGTACAATAGACCAAACACATCATGAGGGTGACCCAAAGCAGTAACAAATAAACATACAAATGAGAGAAAATTATAGTGGTTCTAAAGGCAGAAGTTTTTTTTATCTTAATGCATAAAAAACCTTTAGTGTGCAGCAACCCCCCTTGGCCCCCTAATACTTGCCTGAGCGCCATCTCGATCCAGCGATGTGCATGAGTGCCTCGGCCATCAGGGACTCTGCCTCCTGATTGGCTGAGACACAGCAGTAGCACTATTGGCCCCCACTGCTATCAAAGTCAGTTAGCAAAAGAAAAATAAAGGGGGCGTGGCCTAATCGGGGGCACAGCCTAAACAGGGGGGCGTGGCAAAGCAGCTTGCTTTGGGGGCACCTGATAGGAGGGAGGGGCCAGGAGCGCCAGCAGGGGACCTGAGAAGAGGAGGATCTGGGCTGCTCAGTGCAAAACCACTGCGCAGAGCAGATAAGTATAACATGTTTGTTATTTTTAAAGAAAATAAAACGAGACTTAAGTATCACTTTAAGCATACAAAGCATATGAGTGTAGAGAAGGAACTCTCTAAAAACCACAGTGAAGCTTTTTGTAATGGCCCAGAATAAAAGTTACTTATCATGTGATGGCAATGGAATGAGGCCTTTTTTTAAGTGCTTTCACTACTTGCTCAGAATGTGCAAAGTCTACACACAGGTTTATTTTGAATATGTATTAAATGCAACTTAAAGCCCAACTACTAGATAGAGTGTGGCAGAGTTAGGTTTTTGTTACCTGTAATAGTCTTGAGGTGATCTCTGCTCATTTCTTGCCCCTATTTTACAGGTACAGGAAGTGAGAAGAAATCTCTCTAACAAATATACAAACAACAATAAGAACACATTGGCAGAAAGTGGGGGAAATCTTACCAACGTGACCCTTCCCTATTGTATGTCGAAAAAAAAATGTTTTTGATGGATTTAGGCCTCTAAAGAGATCCAGTTGCTATCCTATTAAAATGTAATAAGTGGTCCTCTATAAAACAATCAACAGAAATTCTGTCCAGTGGGCAGTGAGGGATCAAGTCAAGAGCTCCAGGTGCTGTTGCTATCAGACACTTCTTGGTGTGCTGAATAGCATGTCCCCTACCGGGGACTTTGGTTCCACGTGTCAACCCCTATGTTACTTTTGTGTCCTATGGTTATAGCAGTGATGATTGGAGCTCCTAAAGTGAGCAAAGAGTTCCCGTGCTGCCCATCGGGCAGGTGAACATTTAGCATATTCTTTTACCTGGTTGTATTTACTAAGTTCTGTAAGGATAGCAAGGAGATAATTTTAAATGCAAGTTAGATTTGAAAGCATGCTGCGTTTGACCTGCCTCTAAATCTGATGCTTGCATGCACAATACAAAATTCATAGAAATCTGATGCCATAAACATCTAAAAAACAAAAAAGGTATTAATATTTGCTTGGGGTTGTTCTTTAGGGCTAACTTTGAGATTGTTTATGTCAAACATTATTTTTCCTCCATTTTAATATATATGCTAGTAAGATAGCCCCTCACCGCCTCATTTTACTGAGTTATCATTTACATAATATCTAGCAATAACTTACACTAATGATGCAGATTGTTGCAAGCAGTTTTTATTTTAAAAGACCCCAGTGCTGCAAAGAAAATCATCTAGAACCCAACGCCCGATTAAGAATATACAGACACATTCTCGTCTAATATATTTAAATTAGTTTTAGTATATTGACAGTATTCTGTTTACTTTATACAATTTCTATGATGTCTCTAGATACCTCTAATTTCAAGGACCACATAGAATTTACAGGATTGTAGGCTTGCCATTGAAAGAATTATAGCATGGTAAATTGAGTTGATTTGCCTGTGAAAGGAAAAGTTCCATTATTCATGTCAGGGCCCTGTCACATCAGATTGAAGGAATGAAGAAAACCTTTCTTTTTATCAACATTTAGAACCAAGAAGAAGCAGCCATTCAAGAACTGAATTTAAATTGGAAGAAAGTCAGACTGAAAGCTGAAGTTTTTTATTTGTTAGAAGGTTAATGTTGATTGATTTAAAGTTGGCAGAAAGTTTTTGACTACTGACTAGTAGTGTATAATCGAGCTAGTAGAAGTTACAAGTGAAACGAATAAATTGGGCACCGAGGGACATTTATGGTTTTATTTGGTTAAGATTACCATAGAATAGTAAATCTAGTGCTGTAAACTTTTATTACACCACAAAGAGCACTTAAAACGCAACTGTCATTATGTATAAGACAGACTATAAAAAAAGTACAAAATAATATGCAAAATACAAAAAAAAAAAAAAAAAAGAAAAGTTGTTTAAGAGAGTAATAGAATGCTGCCAAGTAAAAAGGTCAGCCACCCCTTTAAAAAGTAAAAAAAAAAAAAAATCCCACTTTCTGATGAAGCCAGAAGGCAAAACCTGGGTTCAGTGAGAGTGGGGCCTCTGATAAGGCTATTTATATGTTTTTAAATTTGTGAATACAGGGGGTACTACTTTACATCTTGTGTAAACTGTTTGCCTGGTGGAGCATGGGAGGAGGACGTTTTGGGTCAAGTGATCAGGAGCAAACAATGGCATCTATACCTTTGGATCTGTAAATCAAATTTGTGCATTTTTCACTTCATTTTCACAGCTGCAAATTGAGATCAGTCCTTTCGTGAGGATTTCTGACACAAACATACAATGGATATGATGGGGGAATGTTTCATTATAAGCTAGAGCTTATTGCATCTGAGTGCTGGGATTGTTGTTGGTTATCCTGTGTATGGAGTGATTGTGACTGTTATGAAGTTGCGTATTCTCACTGACCTTTTTGTTAAGGACATTTATTATCATTAGCTTTGGCATATTAGTTATAGGAAGTAGTAATTGCATGGTGGTAACTGCAAAAAAAGTACAAATGTATACTGTTCATCTCAGTCCAAATTAATTATTTGAAATAAAAGTGGAAATATGCTCTTCATCTGCTTTTCTGTACAATAAAGTTGGAAACCAGGAATCCACTGACACAGTATTTGCATCATTTTAAAAAGTCTCTCTTCTGGGCTTAAGTCTCTTTGTTTTACCTTCATAATTGCCCACATTTAGGTTTAATATCTTGCTAAGTATAAAAAATACGTTTTTTTAGCTATCAGAAGTGAACTGTTACAAAAATTACTAATTTACATGAGTTCTGTTTTTTGTTGGATTATGTGTTTTGCCTGTTTAGACTGTAATTCACATTCAGGTAATTACATAAGACAGGAGGGCTCTCTTTAAGGTGTACGTTTAGTAAACTGAGAAGTTTTCTCTCAGTTCAATTCTCGGCAGTTCTCAGAGAAAAAATATCTCCTCTGGCACCCAGTTTAGAAGGCGGAGAACTTCACTTCTCACAGGGTGATCAGAGGAGAAGTTTTTTCTCTGAGAACTGCCGTGATCTCTGTATAACTGGGTGGACTGCCTGTAATCTCACGAGATTTTGTGAGATTACAGGCACTGCTAAGTTTAAAAAGTGAAACTAAAGTTTAAAAGAACTCGTAATGACATGTTCTGACACATGAAAACATATCTATACACACACACACACATGCACGGTATATATACATACAGTATATAAATATATATATATACACATACACACACACACACATATATATATATATACACACATACATACAGTACATACATACATACATGCCAATCTGTATGCAATTGCACTGTATGTTGGCAGATTGCATGCAGATTGTACACCAGACCACAGGCTATCGTTTGTGGTGTGT
This sequence comes from Pelophylax lessonae, assembly GCF_965119305.1. Classification (NCBI taxonomy): domain Eukaryota; kingdom Metazoa; phylum Chordata; class Amphibia; order Anura; family Ranidae; genus Pelophylax; species Pelophylax lessonae. Next base: position 128,687,126 of record NC_138774.1, read on the forward strand.
GGGTGTGGGGACAGTGGGAAGAGTGATCAACACAGGGGTTCTGGCTTGTAGGATAGCTGGAGGAATCCTAGTAGTGTGTGGTAATTGCTAGACTGCTCCCCAACCCTTAGAGTGCATCAGATTGTATGTAAGATTTGTATCTGCCTGTGTGTGGTCAGCCAGCTGGATTGGACTGGAGTCTCCCTCTAGTGGTGACCGAAGGCAGTGCAGGCTGTGAAAGTATTGCAACCAATCTAATTACTTAAGCCCCGTACACACGTACCGATCGTCGGCCGAACGATCGGCTGTCTTTTGTCCCCGGGCTGTCATGTCCGCTGAAAAGTGCAAAAGACTGCACACGAATTTTGTCCGCCGACTGCAGAAGTGATGTCATGTGATGGTTAACTTTCCCTGTGTTTTTTCTTTTATGAGCATGCCCAGTCTTGCAAATCTGCTGTCTGTCGGCCGAATTCTGTACTGACTGGCGAACAATCGGCCGTTCTGGTGTCGGCATACAAACATTTTAATGCTTGCACGACAGATTCTGTTCGGCCGAAAGTGCGCTGTCGGCTGTCGGAAGCATCATACTAACAAGCCTACATTTGGCCGATCGGTCGTCTGCCGAATCTTTTCTGCGACAATCGGTACGTGTGTACGAGCCTTTAGTAGGAATTTTCTTTATTTCCGTTATCCCCTTATACTGCCCAGTCACGATTCATCACGTCTCGTTTAGCTAGTCGCCGTGGGCGTGGTTGAATCGTGACAGATTGGTTTCCTCCCACACTCCAAAGACATGCTGGTAGGTTAATTGGATCCTGTATAAAAAATTGGCCCTGCTGTGTATGTATGTGAGTGATGCCTCGTACACACGTACCGATCGTCGGCCGTAAATATTCGGCCGACGACCGATCGGCCGATTGTATGCTTGTTAGTATGATGCTTTCGACAGCCGACAGCGCATTTTCGGCCGAACAGAATCTGTCCTGCAGGCATTAAAATTTTTGTTGGCCAACACCAGAACGGCTGATTGTTCGCCAGTCAGTACAGAATTCGGCCGACAAACAGCAGATTAGCAAGACTGGGCATGCCCAGAAAAGAAAAAACACACAGAAAGTTATTCATCACATGACATCACTTCTGCAGTCGGCTGTTGTTGGCCGACAAAATTCATGTGCAGTCTTTTGCAGTTTTCAGTGGACAGGACAGCCCTGGACAAAAGACGGCCGATCGGTACATGTGTACGAGGCATTAGGGACCTTAGATTGTAAGCTCCTTGAGGGCAGGGACTGATGTGAATGTGCAATGTATATGTAAAGCGCTGTGTAAATTGACTGTGCTATATAAGTGCCTGAAATAAAAAAAAAATATATATATATATATATATATATATATACATACATACACACCAGTACATACAGTATATATATATATATATATATATAAACACACAGATATATATGTGATTGTATAGTTAATGTGTTTCTAACCTGCTGTTGATGTATATTTCACTGCAGTAGGGAGAGTTTTTACTTTCACTTTTGGGCACTGGGACATTCACAGCAGAGATCTCCTATTTCTTCCTGCTATCTCCACCTCTGAGCTGGAGAAGTAGGAAGAGGAGATCTTCAAAGAGAAGCAGAGTGATAAGGTGACATCATGTGTTTCTAAACTGGCCGTTTCTATTGCAGTGAATGCAAGCTGTTTGTGTACTGAGATGAGAAGAGAAGACTATGTTCTCCACTACTCTTCTCAGTATTTTAAACCTGCAATGCTCTGAGACAAGCCGTGATCATCCAGATCTCGGCTTATCTCAGTTTACTAAACGTACACCTAAGCCTGGAGGAGAATGTGAAAATGTAGAATAGACTCCCTCAAAAACTAGTTTTGATTGATGCATTCTTAAATGCAAAAAATATAACTGGATAGTAACATTTATAGGCAATAACACCAGGGATAGTTGATCCAGGGAATATCCGATTCCCTTCCGGGGGAGTAGGAAGGACATATTTTTCCCCTGCTGGAGCAAATTGGATCATGCTTTACTGGGGTTTTTTGGCTTTCTCTGGATCAAGAGATGGGTATAGAATTCTGTATATGTAGGTTTTTGTATTTGTTTGTAGGTATTTTTTTTTTCTATTGGTTAAATTATGTAAAAAATGTAATTTCATTGTGAACTTGGTTTCTACAATGACAATAAATATCATCTATCTATCTATCTATCTATCTATCTATCTATCTATCTATCTATCTATCTATCTATCTATCTATCTATCTATCTATCTATCTATCTATCTATCTATCTATCTATCTATCTATCTATCTATCTATCTATCTATCTATCTATCTATCTATCTATCTATCTATCTATCTATCTATCTATCTATCTATCTATCTATCTATCTATCTATCTATCTATCTATTTTACTATGTAACCAAAAAACGAAGTAGCTGTTATGCCTAAAATTGGACCTGAACTCAAAAAGTTAAAATTTTCAGTCTTAAAGGAAACATATGGAAATGTTAATTGTGCTTATGCAGTACCCTAAAGGATTTACATTTTTTCTTAAATACCTCGCAAAAAGCAGCAGTTTACCATCTATGCCTACGGCCTCAGTGTGAATTTAATGTACTGTGCCTGTGACTGCTAGTCTTATGAGATATTAAGTGAAATTTGGTAATGTCATTACTATGTTGCTTACTGTTCCACTGAGAGCTTGCTGGAGAGAAAGCTGTACCTAAGGACCTGCAGTGCAAGGATTTCCCTGTTTCTGCTTAATGCTTCTGTGGATCTGTGCTTCCACCACATTTCTTGGTGCTTTTTGATCATTGGCAGTATGTATCGCCAGTAATCAGGGGACAGGTCTAACATAAGGACAGAAAGCCTTGCCTCTTTCAAAATGACAGCAAATCCATGATAATGATTGATCTAATGAAAATCCAGGTCTAGCCAATTACCTTTTCCTAGTGGTAGAGTATAGACATTCTCAATGGCATTCCAGGTAGCACCAAAGACTCAAATGGTGATAATACTTTGCCTCCTCATTCCATCCCATTAAAGAACTCTCTGGTGGTGAGGGGACCCACTACTGATTTATCATTTTCTAGGTAACATGGAGGCTAAGTGGGCTATAGCTTGTTTCTATTGATAGTTAGAAGTCTAGCAGTTAAAAGCTAGAAAACATTGAAAAAGTAAAATAGTATACATTTGTGAAATAGTTTCAGCTGTAGAATACATAAATGAGCAAACCAATTATCAAATGGATAAGATAGGACTAGCCTAAAAGACTATTTGTGTAGGCGTTGGCAGCAATTTATTTTCTACTCTCATAGCTTTAGGTAGTTTCAGTAATAATAGGAAACTATATGCTTTTACATTTATATAAAACATCATTCTTAACCCCATTTTTACAATTTTTTAGATCATGTTGAGAGCACACAGTGCAGATAGTTTACTCTAAAAGATATTTAGTTATAACATCCTACTAACAGGAGAGACACTGACATATACAGAACAAACAAATATAGGCTGAATTCTCCAGAATATTGTTTTAGAACAAAAATAGCTTTTGAAATCTGTCTGGCAGAGGACTGGTGTCCTAAAACTTAAAGCTAAACTACCTGTAAGTATAAAAACACAAATTAATACAATTGTGTATTTATTTGTTAATAATTATTGTAAGTGTATTCTTGAATATTTTAATCACAAATAGTTTACATGCATGTGTTTGTTTCAAAAAGGCTTGTACTCCCTTGTAGACCAGCAAATAAAGTGGGAGAGTAATGCCTAGTACACACTTTCTGAATATCGGACGATTGATTGTCCGTTTTTTTTGCATGCTAATCTAGTATTGAAAATAAAAGGTTTATTAGCATGCTAATCTAGTATTGAAAATAAAAAGTTTACTAGCATGCTAATCTAGTATTGAAAATAAAAGGTTTACTAGCATGCTAATCTAGTATTGAAAATAAAAGGTTTACTAGCATGCTAATCTAGTATTGAAAATAAAAAGTTTACTAAAGTTACGACAATTCTTGTACAGCAGAATAAAAATTTGAAAGTGATGTAATGTGTTGTAGTGTATTTGTATTGTATTTTCAGATGACAACTGTACTAATTAAAGCAAAATCGTACGATCTGGTATTGTACGAGAACATTTTTCGTGCTTGTCCGATTGGACAATATCGGATGAACAACAAAAACCCAAAAAACTTTCATCCTTCATTCACTGACCTATAGACCACTGACTCTGTTGGACTTCCATTTCGGAGGGACCGACACAATTTGAGATAGATGGTCTTTTTTATATGCCAATGCAATCCTCTTAAGGAGACAACTATCCTTTCACAATTATTACTATTTTAACCGACCAATGTGATACTATGCTTGCAATATTGCAGGGTGGTGGGAGTCTGTGCGCCAATTTCCCCTTGTGGAGGCCTGTCTGTGATTCCATGTGGGACATCTGTGTAGACAAATGTGGATGCGGCTTTATGTGGTGATGAGTGTCATCTCCTTTTGATTTTAAATAATGCAGTTCTATTAATCAATCGATTTTTCAACTCAAGATGTAGCTTCATATTGTGTTCATAGACCCCTGATGAAGAAATAGACCTTGTACTTTGAAATGCGTTGGATCTTCCGCTGTCCATATGCAAACAGTTTTTATGAACGCTGGCCATACATGCTGATTGGATCACTTGTATTTTAATTCATGTATACCACAATGTGTTTTTTGTATCTGTATTTTTTGTAATAAATTTGATATTATCTTTGTAATACAAACCTTTTTGATATCTTTATACCGGATACTTCTGCCCCTTAAAATCCCACTTGTAGTGAATTTTTTGTGTTTTCGTTGTTTCCAGTTTGGGATGTGGGCATTATTTTACCAATTTGCTCCAGTAATACAATATCTGATGAACTGTTGTGATCGGCTCTCGAAAGCTGTGTACTAATAACTAGATTATCGAACAATTGCATCGAAAGTAGTATTTTTCTTATGATTTTCTGATCATGTGTATGTGCCTGAAGAGTCACTTTTCTAAACCTTAGCTGCACAGCACTTATACTGACCATACACATGCTGACAAAAGGAGAACAAGCAGAATGATGGCTCTTCAGTGTGTGCTCCTGCTCCTTTATTGTACAATGACAGTGCTTTGGGCATGTTGTAGACCACACTCTGCTGTTTCTACAGTAGGGGTGGAGGACCTGACTTTGTAGTTATGCAGTATTGTCTGGGTCTCAATATTGGCTACTGAACAGATAATAATACATTGACAGGTAAATCCCATAGAAGCATTTCAGCTGTCCGCTTAGCTGCTTAGCTTGAGGTATATAAGATGCAGCCACTACTTATAAAGCACTCCAGTTTAGATGTACACATATATATCAAGACTCTAGGTAAAATCACAGTTTTCTATTTAGAAGAAGAGATGACTGGATTTAATTGGCCTTTGGAAGCTCACACAATGGTATTAAAACTGAATGTCAACATCTAAATACACATATGAAAAACATATTTAAAAGTTGTTTTACTTGCTAAAAGAGGTTCAATTTCTATCCATTAATTCTTAAAGCGGAAATTCACCCAAAAGCATAAAATCTGCTTTTCTTCCTCCTCTCCCCCTTCTCTGCCATATTTGGAATGTAAATATATATATATATATATATATATATATATATATATATATATTTTTTTTTTTTTGGGGAGAGGGTAACTAGTTTTGAGAGGTCCACGCTCTCACTTTCTTTCTGACCGCCTAGGCGATCGGAGCGGAAGTTAGACCCACCCCACCCCTGCCTGCAACCCTCTAGGACCCCTCACAGGTCTCCAGAGGCTGCAGGTCCATTCACAAGGCACAGTATGGCTCATGCTTCCAACTGTTAACATGCCAGCATCGGGGACCCAAAGACCGATGAAGAACTGTTCTGGGTGAGGATGGCGCTGAATCCTTGGACAGGTGAGTGTCTGTTTGTCAGCAGCTTCAGTTTTTGTGTCCGCTGGCTATTAATTTTTTGATACCTGGCTGAAACTCCTCTTTAAGAGGTTCTTTAACTCCATCACACAGCACACCCAGAATAACACAGTTTCCTCTGTTACATTTGGTATAGTGGTGTTAGCTCTCTACCCACAGTCTGATGATTGAACGCTAAGGGAGTCGATTTATTAAAACTGGAGAGTGAAAAATCTGGTGCAGCTGTGCATGGTAGCCAATCAGCTAACTTTAGCTTGTTCAGTTAGGCTTTGACAAAAAAAAAATCTAGAAACTTATTGGTTTCTATGCACAGCAGCACCAAATGTTGCACTCCCCAGTTTTAGTAAATCAATCCCTAACTGACAAGGCAAACCTTTGATCACTATGTTTCTCCTTGTTAGTATTTTTTTATGTAGCACACCTGATTTTGCTTCAGAGATGCCCCCCTAATCCAGTCTGAGTGTTGTTATGCATGGATTGAAAAAGGCTGATCTATGTCAAATTCAAATACTTACACTTCTTGTAGTTAAAAAAAAAAAATTCATTTATTGATTTATTTTTTACACTTGCTTGGCATTCTGCTTTAATGTATTACATCACCAGCCAGCATTGGCACATTCCCTGGCCAATGGAACTTGAACTTTTATCCCTGATCCCTCTGACAAGGTCAGCCTTACTTATATTTCCAGTTCTAAAGGAATTCTCCAGATGAAGTGATTACAATTAGCATAACATAAATCATTTTTCCATTTTGCAATTAAATGTTATTAAAAATGTTTCCAATGCAACTAGCAATGATTTTGTGCAATTTCCAAAAAGTATCTTTCTTGCAACAACTTAAAAAATATTTCAGCTTGTAGATAGAAGTGCAGAGAGCATAAAGTTACAGAAAACTTACAGAAAGTCTGTTGCATTAAGTATGTCATTCCTTTCAGCCCTTAGGTTTATCGCAGAAGGAGGTTCATCCTTAGTAAGTTACTTGCATATATAAAAGCAGGGGTGTCTAGACTACCTGTGGGCCAAATCTGGCCTGCTGCAAGACTTTATTTGGTCCTCTGATGTTGGAGAGGACTCTGATGACTTTCATGTAAGGGGGACTATCGTGTAAGGGGGCCTGTGATATAAGTCAGACTTTGATTGAGATTTTGATGTAATGGGACTCTGATGGGCTCAAGTTTATGTGAAATTTCTTTACTTTTTTCACTAAAGTTGGTTCAAATAATATGCTGATTTAAAAAAAAAAAAAAACCCTCCAAGTAAAATGTATTAATTTATTTAAATCTGACTAGTGCATTTAAAAAACTGATTTTTTTTCAGCCTGCAAATGTTTTTAAAATATACGATGTGGCCCTGGTACTGAAAGTTTGGAGGCCCCTGGTCCAAAAAGAAAATAAGGCTTATAACAATCAAACATATTTTGTCGTGGAATGAGCAACTCCTACATTCAACAGGCTAGAGTGTGAGAAATTTGAATAGTTTTTATAAACTAGCACAAATTTACCTTAACACATTAGGTTGCTATATTAAGCCTAATCTGTGATGTAAATATTAAAGCCCACACATTACAAATAATTATACAATTGCATCATCTCTGTGCAAACTAATTTTATAATCTCTGTGCAATTTTCTTTAGATTTACCAACAACTATACTGTATTGTGTGAGTGCAAACCTTTACATTTTTATCCATCATATTACAAAGTTGCCTGTGCATCTAAAAGTGATTGACAATCAAATTGTAATCTGTATGTCCACTAGGACCAAGAAACAGCAGGATCAACAGACTGTAATAAATCTGGTCAAAGATCTGCTGCTGCTAACTCAGTTAACTTGCCATCCTGGATCTTACTGAAACCCACAGCAATTGGAATAGCTATAGGCATAATAGTAGTTTATTTTTTATATAGCAACAATGAACAATGCGATCTGCATCTGTTTTCCCTCTGTTGCAAAGATTCCATTATCGCAAAAGTTTCCAAAGCTGTGGGAAGCAATCATATACACATTATATGTGTAATGTGTATATTGGAAAAATACTTGCCAAGTGAAATATAAATTTGTATAATGATACACATTTATATTTCACTTGGCAAGTATTTTTCCATTCAGACATATCCTGGTTGTATATTTTAAACACTGCAGTGTTATTTCTAACCACTAGAGGGCATATATCATAAGATGAGCTGAGCATTAGTAAGGTCAGGATACATTTCATGGTGTTTTTCTGACTATTATCTGGATAATGAAATTAGCCATATTTCACCTTTGTAATAAATATATTTTGTTTACATTTATATATCATATATCATGTCATATATGATGAACTTTGTATTTTATATTATAATATATGGTATATATATATATATATATATATATATATATATATATATATATATATATATATATATATACCATATATATATATATACTGCTCAAAAAAAGTAAAGGAACACTTTTTAATCAGAGTATAACATCAAGTCAATTAAACTCCTGGTATATTGATCGGGTCAGTTAAGTAGCAGAGGGAGTTGTTAATCAGTTTTAGCTGTTTTGGTGTTAATGAAATTAACAACAGGTGCACTAGATGGGCAACAATGAGATGACCCCCCCCCAAAACAGGAATGGTTTTACAGGTGGAGGCCAATAACATTTTTTTTCCCTATGCATCTTTTATGACTGTTTTTCACTAGTTTTGCATTTGGCTAGGGTGAGTGTCACTACTGGTAGCATGAGGCGTTACCTGTAAATACACTGCTCAAAAAAAATTAAAGGAACACTTTGAAAACACATCAGATCTCAATGGGGAAAAAATATCATGCTGGATATCTATACTGATATGGACTCTGTAATGTGTTAGGAATGAAAGGATGCCACATTGTTTGATGAAAATTAAAATGATCAACCTACAGAGGGCTGAATTCAAAGATACCCTCAAAAATCAAAGTGAAAAAATGATGCAGCAGGCTAGTCTATTTTCCTGAAATTTCATTGCAGGAACTCAGAATGGTACTCAGTAGTTTGTATGGCCCCCACATGCTTGTATGCATGCTGGACAATGTCGGGGCACGCTCCTAATGAGATGACGGATGGTGTTCTGAGATATTTCCTCCCAGATCTGGTTTAGGGCATCACTGACCTCCTGAACAGACTGAGGTGCAACCTGGTGGTGTCAGATGGACCGAAACGTAATGTCCCAAAGGTGTTCTATTGGATTTAGGTCAGGCGAGGGTGGGGGCCATTCAATGGTATCAATTCTTTCTTCCTCCAGGAACTGGCTGCATACACTTGCCACATGGGGCCAGGCATTGCCGTGCCCCAGAAAGAACCCAGGACCCACTGCACCAGCGTAGGGTCTGACAATGAGTCCAAGTATTTTATCCTGATACCTAAAGGCAGTCAGGGTGCCATTGTCTAGCCTGTAGAGGTCTGTTCATCCCTCTATGGATATGCCTCCCCAGACCATCACTGAACCACCAACAAACTGGTCATAATGAACGATATTACAGACAGCATAATATTCTCCACGGCTTCTCCAGACCCTTTCACTTCTGTCACATGTGCTCAGGATGAACCTGCTCTCATCTGTGAAAAGCACAGGGCGCCAGTGGCAGATCTCCTAATTCTGGTGTTCAATGGCAAATGTTAATCGATCTCCACAGTGCTGGGCAGTGAGCACAGGGCCCACTAGAGGACGTCGGGCCCTCAGGCAACCCTCATGACGTCTGTTTCTGATTGTTTAGTCAGAGACATTCACAGCAGTGGACTCAAGGAGGTCATCTTGTAGGGCTCTGGCAGTGCTCATCCTGTTCCTCCTTGCACACAAAGGAGCAGATACCAGTCCTGCTGATGGGTAAAGATCTTCTACACCCTGTCCAGCTCTCCTAGAGCCTAGAGCCTGTCTCCTGGAATATCCTCCATGCTCTTGAGACTGTGCTGGGAGACACAGCAAACCTTCTGGCAATGGCATGTATTGATGTGCCATCCTAGAGGATCTGGACTGCCTGTGCAAACTCTATAGGGTCCAGGTATCGCCTCATGCTACCAGTAGTGACACTGACCCTAGCCAAATGCAAAACTAGTGAAAAAACTAGTCAGAAAAGATGAGTAGGATAAAAAAAATGTCAGTGTCCTCCGCCTGTAAAACCATTCCTGTTTTGGAGGTTGTCTCATTGTTGCCCATCTAGTGCACCTGTTGTCAATTTCATTAACTTCAACTCCTCTGGGAAGGCTGTCCACAAGGTTTAGGAGTGTGTCTATGGGAATGGGATGCCATTGAATTTCATGTTCGTGTAAAGGCAGGCGTCCCAATACTTTTGGTAAAATAGTGTATATACAGTGGGTATAGAAAAGAATACCCCCTTTAAAATAATAACATTATTTGCTTTGCAGCATGAAGACAGACATAGTTTTTGTTTTATACAGCTGTATTTACTCTATAACAGTGAAAGATATAACACCATGTCAGAAAAAAAATAAAAATTATAAACAAAAGAATCGCTAAGTTGGAAAAAGGATCACCCCCCTTATTTCAGTATTTTATTGAACCACCTTTTACTTTAATTACAGCCTTTAGTCTGTTGGGATATGTCTCTACTAACTTTGCACATGTAGACTTTGCAATATTTGCCCACTCTTCATTGAAGAACTGCACAAGTTATTTTAAATTTGATGGTGACCGTTTGTGGACTGTAGTCTTCAAGTCATTCCACAGATTTTCAATGGGGTTTAAGTCTGAGTTCTCAATAAGCCATGCAAGGACATCAACACTTTTCTCCTTCAACCTCTGTGTGGTCATTTTTGTTGTGTGCTTTGGGTCATTGTCATGTTGCAAGGTAAACCTTCTTCCCATTGACAACTTTCTGGCAGAGGGCAGCAGATTTTCCTCAAGAATGTTATGGTATTTTGTCCCATCCATCGTTCCTTCTATCCTGATAAGTGCTCCAGTTCGTGCTGCAGAGAAACACCCCCATCACAGGATATTACCACCTCCGTGCTTTACTGTAGGAATGGTGTTATTTGGATAGTGAGCTGTAATCATCTTGCATACCCCTGAATGTTCTGATCCTTGAGATGTACGTCTAAGAGTCTTTTGAAAGCCACCATACTACCCGCAGAAACCACCTCATGTGGTAGAGAATTCCACAATCTTGTAGCCCTAACAGTAAAGAACCCCCCACGTTGCCTGAGGTTAAAACGCTTCTCCTCTAATCGCATTGTATGCCCCCGAGTTCTCATGCAATCCCTTCGACTGAACAGCTTTTTTTCTAAGCCTAGATCCCCATTTAGATATTTAAAAATTGCTATCATGTCCCCCCTCAGGCGTCTCTTCTCCAGGGAGAATAAATCAAGCGATTGCAGACGCTCCTCATAATCAAGGTCCTCCAATCCCCTAATTAGTTTAGTTGCCCTTCTCTGGACTCTCTCCAGCTCCAACACATCCCTTCTGAGGACTGTTGACCAGAACTGGACCGAATACTCCAGATGAGGTCGGACCAGAGTTTTATAAAGTGGAAGGATTATAGTCTTATCTCTGGAATACATCCCTTTCTTTATGCATGCTAATATTCTGCTAGCCTTGGCAGCTGCCGCTTGACATTGCATGCTGTTGCCTAGTCTATCATCAACCAAGACTCCCAGATCTTTCTCCATTTTTGATTCTCCCAAGGGTTCCCCTCCTAACGTGTATTGTGCTTTTATGTTTCTAGTCCCCAAGTGTAAAACCTTACATTTCTCCACGTTAAACCTCATTTGCCATGTCTTTGCCCACTCCGTTATTTTGTCCAGGTCATTCTGTAGGATATCTGCTTCATGCTGTGCTGTTATTGCCCTGCCTAATTTTGTGTCATCTGCAAAAACTGATATTGAACTACTGTATTGGATTTCCGCCAGAACTATTGTTTGGTGTTGTTTGTCTTAACTGATCATGACAGCTTTTTGCGTGTGGCATTTTGGCAAAGCTCAGTTGTGACTGCATGTGGCCTTTCTTGAGGAGTGGCTTTTTTCTTCCAGCCTTCCCATACAAGCCACATTTGTGGAGAATTTGCGATATTTTTGTCACATGCACACAATGATCACTCTTTGTCATAAATTCCTGCAACTGCTTTAGTGTTGTTATAGGCAGGGGCGTAACTACAGGGGTTGCAATTGCAACGGGGCCCCATGCTCCAGGGGGCCTGTGCAGCTCCCCTGTACACCTGGATAGGAGGGTGGCGGGGGCAGAATGTAGCGAAATCACTGTCCTCCTTTTTCCTCCTGTAGCTGCAGGAGGAAAATGGAGGAGATTGGTTCCTCTGTATGCTGCCCCTGCCACTCCTCTTATCCAGTTCACTTGTGTTCTGCTTTCTCTGGGCCCCTGTGTGCTCCCCTGGTTCCCCCCCCCACTGTGCTGCCCCCCTCCCCCCACTGTGCTCCCTTCCCTCTCCTGCCGGCTGCTTCAGGTGATGTGTCACAATAGAGAACAGGAAAGGGGTCGGTAAATATGTAATTTACCAGCTCCTTCCTTTTCTGAATGGGCAGAGTCTTAGTCAGTGACACAGTAAAAAAAAATAAATAAAATGATAAAAAATAATACAATTAAAGTACCAAAAAATAAAAACGACTGACACCAGTAGGTGAACTTCCAGGATCGCAAAGGTCACACTTGCGACCGGGCCCTGGCATCCCACCACACCCCAAGATGGCCGGAAAGGGGGCCCACTGCAGAACTTGTGAAAGGGTCCCATTGCGGGACCATAACAAGAGAAAAGGGCCAAGGATCAGTGGGAAGAGCCCCAGGCTTGCAGGAAAGGGCCCGGCCAGGGGTCCGGAGGGCCCTTCATGGTTTCTTGCACCGGGGCCCTGAAGGTTCTAGTGAAGCCTCTGGTTCTAGGCCTCTTGGTAGCCTCTTTAAACCAGTTTTCCCCTGGCTCTGTCATGTAGTTTGGAGTGACATCCTGATCCAGCGATGGTCAGTGTTGTACCAAATACCTTCCACTTCTTAATAATAGACTTCCCTGTGCTTCTAGCCATTAATAAAACCTTTGAAATTTTTTTGTATCCATCTCCTGACTTGTGCCTCTCCACAACTTTATCCCGGAGATCCTGGTGACAGTGCCTTGCCACCCATGAGTGATTGTATGCTTCAGTTGCACTACAAGGGACTGAATTGCTCCGGTAAAGCTCTATTCCTGCTGAGCTAATCAAAATGACCACAGCTGATCACAGTTGAAAGTCAAAAGGCTTTGTGAACAATTGAGACGGTGATTAACTGCACCTGATTGAGTTTACAAGTCATTTTTCAGGCCACAGTGCAACAAAATGTGATTATTTTAAAGAGCGATGATTCTTTCTCATACCCGCTGTACATATATACATATATATATATATATATATATATATATATATATATATATATATATATATGTATATTCTGCATATCTGGCCTTGGTCATAGATATATTTGTATTTTCTTTGTTTTCTGTATGATTACGTCAACTCACAAAAGTTGTAGAGAACAAGAGGAGACATTTACCTCCTTGCCCTAAGTTCAGAGATCTCTATTCATAAGTTGTAATGCCAGCACATATGACTCATTGAGAGCCACAATGCAACTGGCCACAATTAGTTGTCATCCCTATGGAAGTCCATGGGAGTTTTCTTAACAGCTAATTGTACAAGAACAAGCACTTTGAGATATCAACATACACAAGAAAGATCTCAAGCACAGGAATATAGAAGGGCGCTATAGGTGTTTCAATCGCCGCAAACCATAGAAAGCCATATGTCATAAGTATGATAGCAGCCTCAGCAAAATCCATCCAAGCCATGTTTTTTGCCCAAGTTTACAGGAATATGGAGATGTAGAATTTGTAGTCATGTTTTACTTACTTTTTGCGATAAAATGATGCATTGCACTTACTTTTAATATTTTTTTTCATAAGAGCAAGGGCCAAGGACTCTGGATCAACAGTCTTTATTGGTCCCTTTTGTCCATTCTGAGACCCAACAGACAAATTAAAGTGGCTCTCCTATTATTTTTAAAAAGGAGAGCTGCTGGCTGATGTAAAGTGGATTTGTCTTGAGGTCTTGAGGGCTTGAGGCAAAGCTCCAGCATAATCCTTGTAGGGACAGAGCTTGCCCGCTTCTGCCTCGTACACACGCAACGATTATCGGCCGACCGATCGTCCGACTTTTGTCCAGAGTGGTGTTTTGTTGGTTGGAATGTGCCTAGACTGCACACGAATTTTCTCGGCCAACAAAAATCTACTTCAGAAGTGATGTCATGTGCTGGTTTACTTTCCGTGTGTTTTTTCTTCTCTGAGCATGCCCAGTCTTGCTCATCAGATTTTTGTCTGCCGAAATCTGTACTGACTGACGGAAAATCGGTCGTTGTGTTGACGGCCAACAAAACTTTTATAGCCTGCACACCAGATTTTTTTCGGCCGAAAAGTCGGAGTCGGTTGTCGAAGCATCATACTAACAAGCTGAAAATCGGCCAATTGGACGTTGGCCGAAAATTCACGGCCAATTATCGACGCGTGTGTACGGGGCTTTCCTCACACACAATTCTACTAGCAAAGGAAGCAGCCCATCATAGTGTTTTGCCAAAAGTAATGTTGTTGGGGAAGGGGTGGGGGTGGAGGAAGCAAAGCTTTGCTTGTTAAGAATGGCCAGCTTTCTACATTTCCAGATATGAATTGCTGCTGCAGCTATTGGAGTCACTTTTAGATACCTGCACCTAATACCTGCTAGTAGTTCTTATTTTGTGAAATGTCAGGAAAAAATGGGAGATTTCTGAAAAATTTAGCAATTTCAGCAAAATGTATTGAGAAAGGGGAAATTTGGGAGGTTTGTGTTGATTTTTAAAGGTGCAGTGGGCTATATTTAAATAGCTCTTGAGGACTATGGAAGCTCCTTCCAACTATTATCAACCTATTTCTGCCTCTTAGCTTCATTTTAACTTTTTTGACACAAAGAAAACACAGACAGTGAATTAAGAAATAAAATATAACATGACAGTAAACAAATAGCAATCAAATACAAAATACATTTTTTCAAGCTAAATTCCCCCAAGCAGCTTCATGAGCACAATTATGAGTTGCTGCTTTGCCAAAATCAGGAGTTTTGTGGCTAAATGAGTTTAGCTGAAATAACTTCACTAGTCTCTACTCACAGAAGTAATTCCGAATCTGTAACCAGTTAGATTGTAATGGCTAATTGGGATTGGCCAAGTAGCCAATGTGTTAAAAAAAAACAGATTCTTTACTTACCCATAATTGAAGTCGGCACCAATTCACAACATTCACTAAGCTAAGTGAACATTCTCGTTTTAAAGGGAAAATTCCCCTTGGCTTAGAAAATTAAGCTTAGGTCAGCTTTTGCTGACTTCAATCATGTGCAAACAAAAATTTAGATTTCTTTTTAAAATGACCCTAAACATAATTGGGTATTCTTTTTAAAATAAGTTTTACTTTGTTTTACCTCATTCACCAAGATAAGTAAAAAAAATTCACTTTGAAAGTGAATATACTGTACTCCTTTAGTAAAAAAAAAACACATTTTTTTGGTTTATCTCCCTAGCATATGCACAAACCAAATATTTTTAATTTATTTTAATAAGGGACTCCTTGTTTCGATATGTCTAGCATCATACATAAGGATTAGCTTCTGAAAATACTCATTAGTGAGCAATACCTAAACTGATTCTCTGTTTTTACTACTTAAACTATTTTTTGTACATACATACATACACAGGTGTACAGGTGGAAAACCACCTACGTTCAACAGCTCATACAAACGCCTGCAAACTAATTCCACATATTGCTTAGACATAACAGTGACATTTCTGTTGTTCTAGTAAAGCTTTATGTGTACGGCACAGGGCCACAATGTTATTTTATGCACCTTTTGCTTTTTATATGGTTTAGTGAAATATACCAGGAGGTGGGTCTGCACACCCGGGTGTGGTAGGCCGACTTTCCGAGTAGTCAGAAATCCACAACATAACACCATAATGTGTCTGCTGAAGTGAAAAACTGAGTCATACATTTTAGTCATCTTGCTGATTCCAGAAAAAGAATTTGCAGATGGTTGTGGTGTCCATAGAATGTTCCGTGACTGACTGCAAGACTTGCACTTTCATCCTGATTCTTTCTGCTCAGCAGCAAATGAAACTGTGTTTATGCTCTGGTTCAGTTTCAGGGTATGAATCTGTATCAAAGTGCATAACTCTAGTATACGGGCTATGTTATTTTATTTTTTTTTTCATATTTCTCTGTAAATATCCAGCTTTGAAATATACTATATAATTTACGGAGACTTCTCAATATAAATCCAATTTTAAAATACACGCAAACATTCACAAACACATATATACGCATCGGTCTGAATTTAAAATTTCTACACATTTCAGAATCTCTTTAGCTTAATTCATGAGCTAAAACATTGCCATTTGATATAACAAACATTATTTTCAGCAATGTGATAGTTTTTTTTAGCTCCTATTGGTTCTGATGCTGTAATTAGTGACTAAAAGTTATATAGTTATAATAGCCAAATAGTTATAATTTAGTGAAGTCAGCATTTAGCCATTTTAATGTATATTTAAAATAATATTAAACCATATATTTTTAAATTTTCATTTAATTAAGTCAAGACTTATTGTATATTGTGTATAGTTTGCTTCCTAAAAACATATGTATAGCACTGATTACTGTAGCAATGTCACTGGTACTCCCAAAAGTGTCAAAAATGTTAGTCAGGGGTCGGATCTGTCCGCCGCAATGTCGCAGTCCCGCAAAAAAAATCGCAGATCGCTGCCATTACTAGTTAAAAAAAAACAATAAAAATGACATAAATTTTTCCCTTAGTTAGTAAACGCCATAACTTTTGCGCAAACCAATCAAAATACGCTGAAATATACTATATAATTTACGGAGACTTCTCAATATAAATCCAATTTTATTTATTTATTTTTTTTGTATTTATTTATTTATTTTTACCTACTTATGCACATGTTACTTTATTTTTATTTAATTGTATTTATTGATTCAAATGTGTATAGCATTTCTTTATTTTTTTATTTATTGATTCACATATGTATTGCACATTATTGATGTAGCAGCACTGATATCCAATTTTTTTTTTCTTCCAAAAAGCTTTATTGAACAAAATACACATTAGAAAAGTGTACAACAGTTGGATCATTCCGATCAACATTCTCGGTGAAACATTCACAAACACATATATATACGCATCGGTCTAAATTTAAAATTCCTACCCATTTCAGAATCTCTTTAGCTTAATTCATGAGCTAAAACATTGCCATTTGATATAACAATCATTATTTTCAGCAATGTGATAGTTTTTTTTTAGCTCCTATTGGTTCTGATGCTGTAATTAGTGACTAAAAGGTCAAATAGTTATAATTTAGTGAAGTCAGCATGTAGCCATTTTAATGTATATTTAAAATAATATTAAACCATATATTTTAAAATTTTCATTTAATTAAGTCAAGACTTATTGTATATTGTGTATAGTTTGCTTCCTAAAAAAACATACGTATAGCACTGATTACTGTAGTAATGTCACTGGTACTCCCAAAAGTGTAAAAAATGTTAGTCAGGGGTTCTATCTGTCCGCCGCAATGTCGGAGTCCCGCAAAAAAAATCGCAGATCGCCGTCATTACTAGTTAAAAAAAACAATAAAAATGACATAAATCTTTCCCTTAAAAACGCCATAACATTTGCGCAAACCAATCAAAATACGCTGATTGCGATTTTTTTTACCAAAAATATGTAGCAGAAAACAAATTGGCCTAAAATGTTACAAAATTTTGATTTTTACATTTTTTTGGGGAATTTCATATAAAAAAATGTGAAAAAGATTGTTATTTTTTCAAAATTGACGCTCTTTTTTTGTTTACAGCGCAAAAAATAAAAATCGCACAGGTGATAAAATACCACCAAAAGAAAGCTCTGTTTGTGGAAAAAAAGGTGTCAATTTCATTTGGGTACAGCATCGCACGACTGCGCAATGGTCCATTAAAGTCACGCAGTGCCGAATCGCAAAATAGGCCCTGGTCTTTGAGCAAGAAAATCCTCCGGGGCTTAAGTGGTTAATATATCTGACCCAACGTTTTTTGCTTTTAAGAAGAAAATCATATCTTAATTTCAAGACATAACGCATGTGATGAAAATTACCCAAGTTCACTACTTCATTGGACAACTGGATTCTGATTAAACAAATTTCCTACCCACTATTTTGCAGGCTTGAGTGAAGTTTAAAGTAAAATTTGGCTTTGAAATAACAAAAAAAGTTCAGACTTATAATTGATTGAAAAGCTTAAAATAAAATTAAAGGTGACACTTTTTTTTAAATAGAGTAAGGGAGTCTTATAATCCCTGTCAATTTTTTTGGTGTCCAATTGTGAAGATTTCCCTTCACTTTCTGTCCCATAGGGTCGCCAGAACTTGTGTCTCCACTGGAGGATTTCCCCTCTATTCCTGTTCTGTGGACAACCCAATAGTTGGGATTTTCTTTTACTTTTGGTGATAAAGGTAACAGGAGAAATAGAGAGGGTAAATCTTCCTAATGGGGGGGCACAGACAGCAATAAAAACTGACAGGTGTTCTAATCCCACTCCACACTTTTCAAAACTAAAAGAAAAGTTTTGCTTTTAGTTCTATTTTAACTGAACAGTGATTGCAGCTATAATCTATAAGAGCTTCATCACCATGGAAGTCTACTCTATACTTGCCTCATTAATATTTAAACACCTCTGTTTGAAAATTGGTGAGTTCATTTAAACATTTATCTGCCGGGTGTCTATGTGGCAGTAAGACTGCTCTTCCGCTTGCTGGTCACATTGAATTGCATCATTTCAACTCATCCATCAGATTTGAAAATGATCTTTTAATTGATGAGGGTATTTAACAGTTAACTGAACATTTTCATTCTGGAATTTTATTGTTCTTAGAGAAGTAATACTGCACTAGGCAACAGAGACAAAGCTTTGTCAGCCTAAATGATCACTCCAAACACTTCAGTATAGTATAATACTTGCAGCCTTGTTCAAAAAAACATTTTCCAATAGGTAAAAGAGGCCTTTAACAAGATTCTAACACTTTAGGCAAATTATGGCAAATAGGTGAAGGTGGAGTTTCTTTACTACTTGTGTCTCCTGTGATTATATAGGTACAAAGCAATTTTCTCTTTACCTTCATGTTACCATTAACAATTGAGAGGCTATTTATCGTCATTTTGCCCCAAAAGACTTACATTTGCATACTCAAAATGTGTGTAGTCATTTCTGTTCATGTGGTACTTCTGCTTTGGTACCATAGGCATGCGCAAGGGGTGTGCCTGGGCACACCCTAATCCTGGGGTTGGCAACCTGCCAATCACAATCTGTTGACAGGTAAATCACGATTCTTCCTTACCAACCCCCTAGACAGGAGGGGCGGAGGGGGTGGAATTAATTGGGACCTATCTTTATTTTCCTCCTGCAGCAGCTGAAAGCGGGCTTTTCCTCCTTTCCCTCTTGCAGACATTTAGCTGCCAAAGGAGGAAAATCCAGGGGATCGGTACCAATATATGCCACCCCTCCTGTCCCTGTTCCTCTTCTTTCTGCTGCCCGGGTCCCCCTTGTTCCCCCTCCCCCCATTGTTTCAGGATAAAAAGCAGGGAAGAGGCCAGTAAACATGTCACACACACATATGCGTTGGAGCTTTGAGGTTCCCACCCTAATGCAATAGGCTGCACACACCTATGTCCCATTATTCCTCGTTTACAGCCCATAATGTGCATGCATGACCAAAGTTATACAGTCAGGTGACCTCCAGTGTCTTTGCTCCAACCCTATATTGTGCATGCATACCCATTGTAATACAATCATGTATCCTCCTGTGTCCCCGTCCCCAGCCCATAATGCACATACATGCCCAATGTATCACTATTCCTTGACCTCCTGTGTGCTTGTACCCAGCCGATTTTTCACATACTGTATGTGCCTGAGCTAAAAGAGCTTTAGCCTCTTGGGCTAAATGGGCAGAACTTGGGCTAAATGGGCAGAACTATGTCCTGGTACATAGTTCTGCCCATTAGCACAGATGTCAGGGTTCATGTCAGGATGGCTTCAGAGAGACCCTGCATGGAAGTCACTTTATAGGCAGAAATTTCAATACAAGTTTCAGAGAAAAGGGGGAAAACAACATTAGAAGTACATGAGATATGGTGCTTCATATACTTATGTTTTTACAAAGACAATCTTCATACCTATATTTATTTAAAGGGAATGTATAGTCTTTTTTACTGATACTTTAATCATTTAGGCAATATAATCTTATCAATATGCGTTATTATTTAAATCTTTTTCTTATGTACATCAATTGTCACAATGCAAATCTTTAAAGTAATTGTCTTTAAAGTCTTGTTTTTTTTTTTTTAAATAACAAACATGTTATACTTACCTGCTCTGTGCAGTTGGTTTTGCACAGAGTAGCCCAGATCCTCCACTTCTTGGGGTCCTCTTCTCTGGTCCTGGCCCCTTCCTCCTATTGAGTGCCCGCCACAGCAAGCAGTTTGCTATGGGGGTACCCAAGCCGAGTCACAGCTCCATGTACATTCAGACACAATGCCACGACCTGGCCCCATCCACTCTCTCCTGATTGGCTGACTGACTTTGACAGCAGCGGGAGCCAATTACGCCTCACTGTTGTTTTATCTTAGCCATTGAGGAGGGGAGGTTTGTGCAGCTGAGACACTCCTGCAGCAATGCTGGATAGAGATTGGCTTAGGTAAGTATTAGGGGGGAAGAAGGGGGCTGCTGCACACAGAAGGTTTTTTAACTTAATGCATAGAATAAAAAAAAAACCTTCTGCCTTTACAATCCCTTTAAAGCCTAAGAGTAGTAAAAAAAAAAAAAAAAAAAAAAACATATATCAGGGCAAGGGACCTGACTTACTATTTATGTGCTGTATTTCTTGTGTTGCTGGCTCCTGGTTTCCTTAAAACTGTCCTCCATTAATCCCCCCTACCCCTGCAACTGTAATCTTCTGGTGCAGCAGGGGTTAATAGAACTAGTTATTAGTTGCTATTATTTGCACTCATCAGTAGTGCCTGACTGTGCCAGCCCTTTTGGCTGTAAGTACCATCTTCTGTGAATGGGGAAGCTGGGTGGTACATAGTCGGGCACTCAGAATAAGTGGAAATGACAATGGAATCCTCTCCCTTTTCTCCCACCAACAGCACAAGGGACACTGCACATTAATAATAAACAGACTTGTATAAAGTACTCAAAATTTCTACTTGAGTAAAAGTACAAGTGCTCGATCAAAAAGTGACTTGAATAGAAGTGGAAGTGCTCGCAGAAAAAGTTACTTAAGTAGAAGTACTAAAGTATTCAACATTTTTTTTACTTAAGTATTGCAAGTAGTTTTTTCAAAAAATTTGCTACTTAAGTACTAAAAGTAAAAAGTACCAGTAGTTTTGAAAAAAAAATTCTACTCAAGTACTGAAAGTAGAAGTACAAGTACTGTGTTATGTAGTTATTAAAGAAAGAAGTCAAAAGTTTGAACATCATATTGTTTTTTATTATTTCAAATGATTTATTCAAATGATTAACCTAAAGGACAGTCACAATTCCTTAGGCTGTAACTTTTTGTAAACAAAAAACAGATAAAGTATGTCCCTCCCTTCCCCTTTTAAAGCATCCACCTTTTAAAGCCAGGGGTGGTCTCCTTCCTGAGCTTCCTCACTCTCACAGCCAGGCAGATCACTTGAAGTTAAAGGGCCAGGGGTGGAAGGTGGTGTTTTTGGTTCGTCCATCTTTTCAGCTGATCAAAAGAACAGGAGAATGCGCAGTCTTCTTAATCGCGGTTTGATTTGATTTGCTCAATTGATGATGTTGTGCCAGGCCAGCTTCATCAAACCTACAATGCTTAAAGTGAAAAATGCATCAAAAATTACTAACAAAGTGGCTGTGCTAAAAATGCTAATAAAGTGCCTGCAATTATATATATTCTTCTTGTATTCAAAATCATCGCCCACAGTATCAAAAATAAAGTGACATGTCTGTGCTAAATGCAGTGCAAATTATTCCCACAATGTAAATTTAATTCATATAAAATATATATGACAATACCACAATAAAATAAGTTGTGATTGTGAATAAGTTAGGTGCAAGTTTAAGTGTGTAAACTAAACTTTATAACGAAAAGTCCATAACTGAATTCCAGTGTGCAATCTAAGAAGTGCTTGTCACTTGCTGTCAGATGCTTCCACCTTTCTTCTGTGATCTGCTCAAGTAAAGTGGTGGACTGGATAGCCTCTCTCTCTGCCTCTCACCTTAGTAGCACTGGCACTGCACTGGTTCAAAAAGCTGTCAATATTATTTTCATTATAAGAACTTGTCAGAACATGCTTCCACCACCTGTCCTTCACACTAGTAGTGCTCATTTGCTTTGCTCAAGTCAAGTGCCACTGCCAGTGGCCACTGCAGTGCAGGCACAGCCGCACAGGCAGAGGCAGGCCGCAGGAAGCACAGGCCGCACCACAACACAACACTTATGGTCCATGGACCATGGATGGTCGGATAATCATCATAGCCGTCAGTCTCACTCTTCTTGGTTCAAAAAAGCCACCCATGACCCGTGTGTATATAATATATTAATATTTTATATTGATTATTTGATTCTCAAATGGCACATTTGCCATGGCAAGGATTAGGCCCTCTCCACGGTCCACCTCACTCACCTCATAGAGAAGAAGATGAGATGACGAAGAAAATGCTCCCGCGTCCCGCCTCCCGCGTCACAACTCCTCTCAGTAAGGGCCCTAAGGGGTGGAGCCTAAGTGACACACAACACGTATAGAGGCAGAGACCTTGAGCGGGAAGACGGCAGCATGGCTCCTCCTGTGCGGTCTTAACTTGATGATGATGATTCCGCGGGCCGCGGCGCGAGCGAGGCTGTGGGATTGATTGAATTGAGTTGTGCTGCCTACTGCTACACGCTACCTACTACTAAATTGTGAGTCAGTATATTTTATTTCATTTTTATATATAAAAGCGGTATTGTTGAGCACTACTAGCCACTAGATCTCCTGGCTGTCACTTTGTCACATGTTGGGGAATCACAGCGGCTCGGCTCTAGAAGTGGCGGTGTCCCCGTCATCCTGCCAGGGCCGCCAAGAAGTTCATCAACTAATCTTAAGTTATTAATATCTTATGAGGAGAGGACCAATGAGATTGAGAATTGAAATAATTAAATATATATGGCTTTTTGAACCAGTGCAGTCAGTGCCAAAGTGCCGCCCAGACGCTATCCACCAGTGACACCACCATTAAGTGTGTTGGTCGGTCACTCGAGCACTGAAGGAGGTGGAAGCATCTGACTAGTGAAGTAACACTTTAGATTTGCACACTGGAATTCATTTATGGACTTTTCGTTATAGATAGGTTTACACACTTCAACTTGTTGCACGCACCTGACCTAACTTATTTCATAACTTATTTTATTGTGATTTATTGTCATATTTTATATGAATTGAATTTACTTTTACATTGTGGGAATAATTATTTTCACTGCATTTAGGCTTTAGCACATTCATGTCACTTTATTTTTGATACTGTGTGGAGTGTGGGCAGGGCACTGGGGGCAACGATGATATTATATCGATTGCACAGGCACTTTATTCGCACAGCCAAGTTGTGTTTGTCAGTAGTTTCTTGATGCACTTTAAGCGCTGTAGCACCATTTATTTGTTTGTTTCATATTTTCTTTTTATTGGAAAGATTTGGTATAGCAGCTTTTATTATACACAGCCTTTATTTTCGTATGCGCTGATTTACAAATGACATTATACACATGTTTTAAGCTTCATAAAACCTGCCATCTACTGTTCTGGCAGTGGTAATTTTTAGTAACGAGTAACTACGCAGCACAAAAAAAAAATACTTGAGTAGAAGTATCGAAATCATCGAAAAAATGTAGTGAAGTAAAAGTAGAAGTAGGAGAAAAAAATTCGACTCTAGGAAAGTACAGATACCGCATTTCGGTACTTAAGTACAGTACTTAAGTAGTTTTACTTCGTTACTATACATCTCTGATAATAAACCATGTTCCTTGTGCTGATTTTTTTTTTTTTTATTGTGAACACAATTAGGCATTAAGTCAGCTGATTGTTTGCACGCCAATGTAGTCCCCATGATAGCTTATCCTAACCATTGTTGAGAAAGTAAATAAGTCATTGAAGTAGCTGTGTTCAGTGGCTTATCTACAAGCCCCTACATTTCATATACAGTAATAACATGAAAATGAACAAGAAACATAAAATTAAAAACACTGCATTAAACTTACTTTAAGGTAAACTCTCCAATAATTACTTAAAAAAGTACTTACAGTACATAAAATACACTGTACATTTTGTTTAACAAGGGAAAGGACTGCAGACAAATTTATGAGGCTTCAAATTATATTGTTGTAGTATGTCATTACAGACCATAGAGTAACCGTACCTTCTGAATAAATAAAATATGTACAGTATTTTCTTTTAAACCATCCCCGGGGCAGTACGTAAGGTGAACTCTCTTGTCCTAATAACCTGTGAACCCCATCATGGGTTCCAATCCTGCCTCACTCTATCTATAACTCTATCTACCTTGTTTGGTTGGACTTTAATTGTTTGTAATACTGTTGCTTTATACATGGTGTGAAGTTCAGGTCAGACTAGGGGGGGGGGGGGGGGGCGGGAATCCTGGAATATAAAACCGCCTTTTTGAAAAAATCCTGGAATGAGCCAAAATTCATGTTTTTTGGAACTGCTTTGAGTCCTTTGGGATTGCCTTACATTGTACTATGTGCTAATAGCATACAGTAATACAATACACTTAGCACATTCATAACATTTTAAATGGTGTCACTAAACCATATCATGAATAATTTAATGATTTTATGAATTAAGGGGGGGAACCGTCATAACAACATCATGGCAGGTGTCTCTGCATTTTTTCTATTTATCCCTTGATATTGTAATCATAAAACTGATTTTATAATACCATACTGTGCTCATTTTATCTGTGTGCCTCAAATAGAACTTGTATGGAGGGCTGTTATTTATCAGAGTTAGGGCTCTAGTCTGGATTATTAGGCTGCCTTTTCCCATCTACTGGATGTGGAGTCATTTCTACAGCAGATCACACCGGTGCAGTGTGATACAAAATGACATGCCTGCCCCAGGACTACCACTGCTACCAAGATTAGGGCAATAGCAACCCCACATGTTAAAGGGATTCTTACCAGTGATAGGCAACAATTCTCTGAAGAAACCTTTTTTTTTTAACTACCCAACCCTCCACAAGTTCTACCCATTGAGAAGGATGAATTCTCATACCCTCTTCTTTTATCTGTTATATTTATATATGTTTATCTAATTTGGTAATTAGATTAAAACATGTTTGTTTTCTAGACCTAGTGCTTATTGACACATCAGTGATTTTACTCTATTTATCTATCTATCTATCTCATTCACATCTTTATGGACCTAGCTTTGTGCACTGGTCCAAATCATTCGGTGAAGGGGGATTATGGTGTGGGGTTGTTTTTCAGGGGTTGGGCCTGGTCCCTTAGTTCCAGTGAAGGAAACTCTTAAGGCATCAGCATACCAGGACATTTTGGACAATTTCATGCTCCCAACTTTGTGGGAACAGTTTGGGGATGGCCCCTTCCTGTTCCAACATGACTGCACATCAGTGCACAAAGCAAGGTCAATAAAGACATGGATGAGCAAGTTTAGGGTGGAGGAACTTGACTGACCTGCACAGAGTCCTGACTTCTCGTCCACATCAGTGCCTGACCTCAGAAATATGCTTCCGGAAGAATGGTCAAACATTCCCATAGACACACTCCTAAACCTTGTGGACAGCTTTCCCAGAAGAGTTGAAGCTGTTATATCTGCAAAGGGTGGGCCAACTCAATAATAACCCCTACAGGACTAAAGTTCATGTGTGTGCTAAGGCGGGTATCTTAACCACTTGCCGACTGCCTAAAGACGATTTACGTTGGCAGTCAGCCCCTCACAGGCAAAGTGACGTAGATCTACGTCGCTAGCCTGTGAGGGTCTAGGGAGCGAGCGCGCGCCCCCGGAGGCACACTCCCGCTCCCGCGTGGTCACAGACCCCCCCGCGCATGTGACCGGCGGACCCGATGTCCGCCGGTCACTCTGCGATCGCCGCTGCAGAGGGAGAAAGTCAGGCGGCTAGTGTAAACAAGCCGCCTGTCATTCTCCCCTGTGTAGAAACAATGATCACACGGTTCTACTATGTAGGACCGTTGATCATTGTTCCTATAGCCCAAGCCACAGCCAATCACAGTTAGAATCATGCCCCTAGGGACATACACAGCCCCTGCCTCTCAAAAAAAGTTAACCCCTTCACTGCCAGTGTAATTTTACAGTAACAGTGCATATGTATAGCACTGATTACTGTAGAAATGTCACTGGTAACCCCAAAAGTGTCAAAAATGTCAGTCAAGGGTCCGATCTGTCCGCCCAAATGTCGCAGTCCCGCAAAAAAAATTGCAGATCGCCGCCATTACGCATTAAAAAAACAACAAAAATTACAAAAATCTTTCCCTTTGTTAGTAAACGCGATAACTTTTGCGCAAACCAATCAAAATACGCTATTTGTGATTTTTTTTTACCAAACATATGTAGCATAAAACAAATTGACTGAAAATGTTAAAACATTTTGATTTGTACATTTTTTTGGGGGGGAATTTCATTTAAAAAAATGTGAAAAATACTGCTATTTTTGCAAAATTGACGCTCTTTTTTGTTTATAGCGCATGATCAAAAAATCGCACAGGTGATCAAATACCACCAAAAGAAAGCTCTGTTTGTGGGAAAAAAAGGACGTCAAATTCGTTTAGGTACAGCATCGCACGACCGTGCAATTGTCCGTTAAACTCACGCAGTGCCGAATCGCAAAATACCCCCTGGTCAGGAAGGGGGTAAAATCTTCCGGGGCTTAAGTGGTTAATACGTTTGGTAATATAGTGTATGTCTTTGATACTTTAACACTAAGGCCCTGTTCACACCTAAGCGTATTTCAGCTTGTAAAACGCTCATCTCTGAAGTCTGAAAATGCCCAACAAGCAAAATTCCATTCATTTCAATGGCCCCTGTTCACATCTGAACATTTTGTCACCTGAAGCAAAACGCCTGAAGCTCAAAAAAGTACATGAGCTTCTTTTTTGGCAGATTACAAGCGTTTTTGTTAGATGTCAATGCCTGCCTCCAAACACCTGCAAAAAACGCCTGAACAAAGCCAGAAAAAATGCCTGAAAAAAGGACAAAAAATAATGCCTGAAAAAAGCCCCCCCCCCCCCAAAAAAAATGCCTGAAAACGATATGCTCAGGTGGGAATGGAGCCTAACCTCCCTTTGGAATCATAATTCCAAACTCTCTTTCAGTTGGCCTGGCAGTATTGGCTGTTCCCATTTGCCTTTGTTTGTTCTAGAACCTACTGTTGCATTCTCAATATAAAATAAATGTAAACTACAAAAAGGAGAACAGGAATAATTCATATTGGCTGCAGAAGGAATGTATACTGGGGAACTCAAGTGATGATGTCTCACTAACTTTGCATCCAAGAGATGAAAGCAATTTTCAGTTTTGGTCAGATTCACCCTTTAAGTTATTAAAATACCATATGACAGTTATTTGTGACAATTTTGAGTAGCTGCTGAAATGTCACCTTACCAGGAATTAGAGAACAAGATGTGTAAACATGTGGTAATGTGTCACTGTATTTTACAAATGACTGATCTTATATTAATGAGCAGAGGTGACAATGTGTGACCTAGACGCAAACACTCGGCTTCTGAACTGACAAACTCCACTGTCAGTTCTTACCAACCTTAGGGCAGTGGATTCAATGAGCTGTGAAATGCTTCTGTAGGAGAGCTAGATAGCAGTCCGCTTTAAAATAAGCTCATGAAAAAAAAAAACAATGTCAGCTTTTAGTTGTTCAGGAACAGAGGGAACGTTGTAACAGAGGGAACCATCTGTATTTTTACAGACAGTTTGTAAAAAACAGCCTGTTTTCTCCCATTTGTTACAGTCCATGGACAGGAGAATCTGTACATAAAGCTACCACTGACTGGCTGGTAATGGGTACATTGGAGCGTCATTCTCCCTGTCTCACTCCCCAGCGGTATCCAATGCTCACTCAGTGTGAAGAGCACAGAGGAAACATTGTGAGTTTTACTAAAGGCAAATAGGCTGTTCAATTTGCAAGGGATTTTTCGTTTAGCTTAGTGAATGAGGCGAAACTCTGATGACTTCCATCATCCAATCATGTGCAAGTAAAATATTGATTTATTTATTTATTCCAGGTGATTGGGTATTCCTTGCACAGTGAATTTTCACTACATTTGCTATGCTAAGGGAAATCTCCCTTGCAAAGCAAACTGCTTATTTGCCTTCAAAATGAATACATCAACCATTGTAGTTGCATATGCTCCACCTCCTGACTTGCTACACTTCCTGTATTCCATGTCATGCTACCCCCATGCTTTTTTATTATTATTATTATTACTAATATTATTATTATTATTATTATTATTATTATTATTATTATTATATAGGATTTATATAGCCCTGACAGTTTATGCAGTACTTTACAACTTGAGGGTAGGCAGTACAACTACAATACACTTTAATACAGTAGGAATCAGAGGGCCCTGCTCATTAGAGCTTACAATCTAAGAGCTTTAGGCTGCCACCCTGCCACCACCACCACATTTCAAGTGGTAACTGCTTTGTTAGGGTTGACTTGGACCAGTCCAGGAGCCAGGACTCAGAACAGGTAAATCCTGCCACTAAGTTCCAGAAAACTTAAAGTGTTACTAAACCCACAACTGTAAAATCATTCTGTATATGCAGTAAAGCATGCTTGTTATACTAACTGTGGAACCTAAGGGGTTGATCCTCTGCATTGTATAAAAAGGCTGTTGGAGCCTATCTTCACTGATCATTCCCTTCTTCCACTGTCCCCAATCCATCTCCTGACAGAGCAGAGCATTGGGGGCAAGCTGCACATGCTCAGTTTGGTGTGTATTGCATGTGATCAGCATAGGGCCAATCGTCACTGTCCAAACAGAGAGTCAGGAGTCCTGCAGCCTCATAGGAGAATCAGGGGAGAAACTCCTCCTACAAGCTTTACCCAGACACTGATAGAAGTCACAAGACTGCAGTTTGTATTTACAAAAACTATTGCATTTCCATGTTCTGTGTACTGTGGGAGACCAGATATAGTAAATGCAGAGCCCTGGGTTTAGTAATACTTTTAGGGGTGTTTACATTTACGTTTTTGTCACACCCACTTTGTGGGTACAGCCTCGTATGACCGCACAATTGTCAGTTAAAATAACAGAGCGCCGTATCGCAAATAATGGCCTGGTCATTAGGGGGTAAAACCTTCCGGTCCTTAAGTGGTTAAAACTGAACACATATTAAATACACAGGTTTTGTGGCTGATTAAGGTGGTATTTAAACTCACTTGGTGCCTCATCTGCATTAAATTAGCCTCAGAACCTGTGCAATTCATATGTGAGAGAAAAGGTTTGTTGGGCGCTTCCGCTGGGAGATGGGTCCCCCTTACAAGAGTCTTGATGGGAGAAGGGCAACCAGACCGATGACCAGACTTTTGGGGTCCCGCTGGCAGGCAACAGAAAAAATAGGCACAGATGTAACTTTATTACATGACAACAACATAAATTTACATAGAAGATGGTATATATCCTCGTGGCTCTGTGGTCCCTTCCTGGTCCGCAGTGGTTCTGTCCTCTAGCTGACCGGCAGCCGGGAGATGACACTACAGAGAGGACCAATTGGAGCAGTCCCTCCAATTGGTGAGGTGAAGCAGGTTTTCCAGGCCTGTGGCCTGATGTGGGTCTACCATTGTTACATGTTATCTCCCCAGCCCATGTCAGCTGCGACCCTGGGTGTGAGAACTGAGACATTGACAACTTCAGCATCTTTGTTTGTGGTTTTTATTGTAGATAAAGGGGATGGGAGAAGGTAATGAGTGAGATACTCCTTTGGGCTTAACTAGATACAGTTTGGGACTTTATCCGGAAAATGTCTGTTAACGCTGCCTTGATGCCAGCCAACTCTAGCCAGTGCTCACTGATGCTTAGAACACACTGTAACTTGACAAAAGTGCTGAATCCTCGGCTCTAGGTCCAGAAGACTCAGGACTGTGGAGCATAGAACTACTGACACCGCTGCAATGCAAAGTCTCTGACCACCCTCTCCAGCCTGGCACTGGCTGGAGGTAGCTTACTGTGAATTACTGTATAGCTGCAACTCTCAACTGGTACTCTGTACAATTCAGGGCCCAAACCGCAGGCGCCCCTTTACACTTTAAACTCTTCAGGGTCCACTGACTATGTACCCCCTTTACTACTTCAGGGTCCTCAACCTAGGTACCCCCTTTACAGCTAGCTGGTATTGGATCCCAGAACCTCCTCTGGAATGGTCTCCTCTAACACTTCAGGCAGACCCCCAGGGGCAATCCTAAGTACTCACAGCCTGTGTAGGCTTTCCTGGGACTGGACCCATCTCGCTCTCCGCTGGTTCTCGGCACACCGGATCCCCACAGCTCAACTCCACTTTCTCTCTGGATTCTCAGGCGACACCCT
The DNA here is from genome assembly GCF_965119305.1 of Pelophylax lessonae. Taxonomy (NCBI): domain Eukaryota; kingdom Metazoa; phylum Chordata; class Amphibia; order Anura; family Ranidae; genus Pelophylax; species Pelophylax lessonae. Next base: position 128,717,764 of record NC_138774.1, read on the forward strand.
GAGACATCCACTTCTTCAGACAGTAGGAGAGACAGCCGTTCTCTCCCTCCTGCATACAAAAGGAGAGAATTGCCCAGCGGGACTTTAGATGAGGTGGACCCAATAGTCATGAGTCATGACACTCAATTTGAAATATATCTGGTTTATTGTGTAGAACCAATATACAAAGTAATACAACATGAATGTTTGACATACACAAAGCAGAACATGGTCATAAAAATATTAAAATGTCTCATAACAGTAACAATATGCACATCAATACATATATCTTGGTAACTCAACGCACATTTCGTGGGTCGCATTGCCCACTCGTCAGGAGTGTAAGTGTGCAGGCAGGTCTGGAAAGAAATTATTGTTATTGTATTTTAAACATGCAGGGTTAGTGGCTATTGTAGTATGAATACTCAAAAAATAGAACCCATGTGGGGAGACAACATACTCACAAATATAGCCGCGTCATTGTGCTTAAAACCAGTGCTTCCACACAGCAGCAGCAATGGTTCTCTCACTCCTGGGACTCTGCTCCCGCCAAAGACACCGGGTCACACACTTCCCCAAACTTATATCCACTCCCAGAATCCTTTGCAGCATAATCTGCCTGCTGGGGTAGTTACAAGCTTGGATGTGTCCCCTGATTGGGCCTCCCACACTGCCCTATGAGAAGCCTCTCACAGGAGCCAGTGGGAATACTTCTCCCCTCAGCAGGCACATCTGGAAGCCCTGACACCCTAACTAAATAAATCACAGCCCTGCTGTTAGGCAGACAAGGCCCACTATACATTTACCTAGCACCTGCCTGTAGGGTGCTACATAAGTTTCACATAACGTGCTAGTATGCGATACATGCAAGCACATTATAACTTTGCCTTGCAGGTAGAAAAATAATTGCTATCAGTTTCCTACCGCATTAGGTGATAAAATATCTTGAGGTTCATGTGTGTGATACTGTTACTTGTGGCACAGTAATTAGCAATATTTTGTGAGTACAAGGGCTGTGGCAGTAATTCTCCATGTTTTGTAAGTGAAAAAAATGTGAGGGGTTGGCAACCCTGCAACTTTGATATCCCCTTTCAAAGCTGAGCTTGCTAGCTAAACATTTTTTTCCAAATTTTTAAATTTAGGAGCTCCCAAACCCCACTTAGTACACATAAATCCCAACTCCTGATTGGCTTATCTTCCTTTTTCGTCAGTTTTCATAAGTGTCCCATGCAACCCAAGCTTTATTATTGGAAAACTTCCGGATAAATTAAAACCCCTGATTTATAAACAACTTCCGAAAAGCCTGCACTCATCTAATTTTATTGTCAACAATGAAATGGTTTGATGCTATCACTCTCAGATTGTATCTACAAGGAAAACACATGTAGTTTGTTATAGTGATATATCAGCAGACAGTGGTAAGGAATGTAACACTACATGGACGAGCAGCACATGGAATGTAATGTGTATGACTGTTTGCAAATGGCCGTCCACTAGAAAGTTTATGAAAATATATACAAATAAGCCAAAGAAACATGAGGAACTGGGAGAGAACATAGCTTACATGGCTGTGAAAACTATTTCACATTTTTGTCAGCCTTCTGTTTGATTTTGACATGCGTGGAATGATTTGTGGACTTATTTATGTGAAAACATATATATTTAAATAAAATACAAAATAAATGGTTATATTTAAAAGGTATTGAAAATGTGGATGATTGTCTTTTTTCTTTTTTTTTTTTTTATGGCATTGTTTTTGTACATTAAGGTGTGCTGTGTTAAGGTGGGCCATTTATATTGAATGATAAAAGGAGTGAAAGGGTGAAAGGATTGGCAATGGCGCCATTACCAATCCTTTCACTCCTTTTATCTAGTTGACCCCTTTTTAGGGGTTGGTTGGTGGCAGCTTCATACCTGTACATACATTTTTTACTTATTTTATATACTCCATAGTGCTGGTCAAATCTATTTTTTCATTTATATTGAATGGGCTAGCACTATATCTTTAAACTTGAAAAAAACATACCTACAGCATTTTCAGCAAAGCCTCACACTAAAACACAGGGGTTGATTTACTAAAACTGGAGAATGCAAAGTCTGGTGCAGCTGTGCATGCTAGCCAATCCGCTTCTAACTTTAGCTTTTCATTTAAGCTTTGACAAAAGAACCTGGAAAATGATTGGCTACTTTGCAGAGCTGCACCAGTTTTTGCACTCTCTGGTTTTAGTAAATCCTCCCCACAGTGCTTTGGCAGCAACTGTTTGTGTGTGTTGGGATTCTATTCTAAATGAATGGCTTATGAACTGCTAAAATCAACTAATTTATTCAAACATAATGTAGTACTACCTCTAAAAGGGCTGCTGGTAATAACTGTTTCTGGGACTGTAGGCCACACCCACCCATGCTCTATCTTAACCTACTAAAGCAATAACACCGAATCACAGTTATTGGCAAAGAAAGGCTGCGGCACTCTTTATTGGTTTAATATAAATGAAATCATAAACATTTAATTGCTCATATAAATCCACTTAAATAACCAAAATAATTGAAATTGCTCAGTTATCAAAAACTCGAGCAACAATAATCATAAATTACCATATAAAATACAACCAGAAAAAAAAGGGGGGTTTGGTGCAAACCAAAAACCGCGCAAGTGGTTCAACCGTGTATATATGTATAAATATGTAAATATATTGTCAATAAATACAAATTATATGTGAATATAAATATTAATAATTAATAAATATTAATTATTTACAGGAATTGCTTCCTTGTAGTGAGCGGCAACAAAAAAAGCAAGGTGCTGAACAATTGTTTAAAAGAATGGGTAGTGTCGCGCTCAAACATAAAGTGCTTGTGCAGATATTTAAACCTTAATTCAAAAATTAAAAATACATGATAGGTGACAATCTAAAAAATCAATCAATCTGTGCTCAATATTGTAAAGTGCAAACAGTCCATATGCAGCATCAAACAGTCCACATCTCTTTGGTGTCACACAAATTAGCAGAGACTTGATGTTAGTGCAGATTAACCTTCACCTCCACACTTCACCCAGTGATCTAGTAAGGTACTCCTTACCGGAAATATATGACCCCTTAATTATAGGGGGTCACATAGGCAATATCTCCACTCAGTACACACGATCCTCAGCTCCTCTGTTACACAGTGGGTAATCCAGCATCAAGCCCTTATAGTGTAGCTCGGATCAGGTGGAAAACATGGGTGGGACAAAAAGGAGACTCTCATGGTGCAGTACATCTAAACATATCGCTTTATTTAAAAAGTATTGCACTTACTCGAATCACCATAAAACAATCGCCTTTCTCATAAAAACATCCAGCGAGGGTTGTGAGCACTGCCGATCGCACAGCGCTCCTCTAACCCGGAAATGGCTACGGTCTCACGTTTCCCTTCCCGACGTACGTTTCGTCAGTACGACCTGACGTCATCAGGGGATCATGATCCCCTGATGACGTCAGGTCGTACTGACGAAACGTACGTCGGGAAGGGAAACGTGAGACCGTAGCCATTTCCGGGTTAGAGGAGCGCTGTGCGATCGGCAGTGCTCACAACCCTCGCTGGATGTTTTTATGAGAAAGGCGATTGTTTTATGGTGATTCGAGTAAGTGCAATACTTTTTAAATAAAGCGATATGTTTAGATGTACTGCACCATGAGAGTCTCCTTTTTGTCCCACCCATGTTTTCCACCTGATCCGAGCTACACTATAAGGGCTTGATGCTGGATTACCCACTGTGTAACAGAGGAGCTGAGGATCGTGTGTACTGAGTGGAGATATTGCCTATGTGACCCCCTATAATTAAGGGGTCATATATTTCCGGTAAGGAGTACCTTACTAGATCACTGGGTGAAGTGTGGAGGTGAAGGTTAATCTGCACTAACATCAAGTCTCTGCTAATTTGTGTGACACCAAAGAGATGTGGACTGTTTGATGCTGCATATGGACTGTTTGCACTTTACAATATTGAGCACAGATTGATTGATTTTTTAGATTGTCACCTATCATGTATTTTTAATTTTTGAATTAAGGTTTAAATATCTGCACAAGCACTTTATGTTTGAGCGCGACACTACCCATTCTTTTAAACAAATATAAAATACAACGTCCCCCCTAGAATAACAGGGTGACCCAACCACACAAAGGTTCTCGTGACAAAAGGGGAGGGGGGGTTGTGAACTTTTCTTCTTGCGCTCTTCGGTGCAAAGGGAAGAACTCCAGACCTCTCCAGCCTTATATAGCCTTTCCCCAGCTACCAGAATATTCCCTAACACTCCATTGGCTGATACCTGTTACCAGCACTCAGGTAAAATTAACCTGTTGATATCCTGATACTAACACCTCTAACCACCCTGGCTCATTTAACAAAACCAATGCTAGGGGTGGCCACAATCCCACACAAGTGGCCACATATTGTGCCCCCTTTGTTATTCCCTAAAAGTGCAGAGGCTGTCCAGCACTAGTCCATTCAGCTCCAACAGCACAGTCTAGGGGATGTCTTTTTAGTATTTATTGATGAAAGAAACTTTAACAGGAGAGGGGTTTAGGGTCACAGGATACTCTTAAACTGTTAATAGCAATAATGGGAGGACTAACTTATTAATCTTTTTCAGCAGTCTTTCCTGGAGGTAGCAGGGAATGGCCAGTATATCTAGGACTCTAACAGAGTAGCCCCAGCCCACGTAGCAACCTTTGACACTTAAGCCGGCCATAGAAGGTTCAAATCTCGGTTTGTTCAATGGAAAGCGGCAATGATTTGAACCATTAATGGGCAGGCTGAATGTACCCAAGTTGATTGATCGATCAATCTGAGTAGAACCAACCTGCCAGATTTTACATGTGATTATACCCGCTAACAATAACCTATATATTCTCCTGGCAGGGTCTTCTCCTGCCCCCCCCCACCAGGAGAACACAATGACTCAGCAGAAGGGATTTCCTTGTCAACACTGTCTGTGGTTGCAGGAGAGGAATTTGCTTCATCTTTGGCCGGTCTTAGATCCCTTCTAGCACAAACACACCCAAAGTCAACAGCAAGGTGTATTCTCACAATGTCCTCAGAGCTCTCTGCCACTCAGCCTCCACAGGTAGATCCTGACTGACCCAGGACTTTAGAACAGTGCCCTCCAGTGGATACTCATTTAGCAGTCTTCCCTGGGTCCTCAGCCCACCTCATGCTGAGAGCCAGACTGCAATATCCTGTTTCAGAAACTCTCTCTGACTGGACTCTCCCTGAAGAGGAAAGACACTCACCCAGAGTCTCCCAAACATTTATCACCTTTCCAGTCACTTTCTGGATGCCTCCTTCCAGGGATTGGCTGGGTATGATAAATATTTATACTGGTCATCTGCATCTCCCTGCCCTATATTCTGTAAGCTTTGTACAAAGACAGGTGGGAGAAATCAAACACCCAGCTTAGGAACAGACAAAAATAATCAATATCTGCTCCATTCACAACAATGCAGCAAAAACTAAGTTTACTTAGCAGCCTAACTAAGAGGGCCCTACATATATTTCCAAAAGTCAAGCTCCCATTCCGCAAATGTCAAAATGAACAATTCTAATGAATGGAACCCAGTAATATAAGGCCACACAACGAATTATTGTATTCCTATAAATGTGTAGCAGCAGCAGATTACACAGTGGCACATACTCTGGTGAATGAGCTTATAATCAACCATTCCTAAAAGACATTTAGCCCTTACTCATTTTATAGTTAATTGGAACATGGGACAAAATGATAATTCCCAACATAAGTGAAATTTCAATTTAAGGGGTAGTATGACAGTCAACAGCTGTGTCCCAATATCCCTTAGGGGTTACATGCACCTATTTGCAGGCGTTGTTTCATATTTAAATTTCATTGTGATAACTGGGTAGTGAATAAGTAGTAGCATTGCTCAAGCAAAACATTTGATAACAGTAGATAGCCTATTAAAATGTAAAATAGCAAAACCAGCTTTTTCTGCAACATTTACCTTCAATTCAGAGATGTCCCCTGATATACTTTTTTTTTGTGACTAGATGTCCTAGTCTGATAGCCAGCATCACTTTTAAGGTGTTCTCTGATTGAACAAGGGGGAGATCTTGACATCACTATCCCACCTCTCCACCTTGCACAATCAGAGAACGCTTTGCATTCATTGAGAAAATGCAGTGTGTTCCCTGATTGTTATCTGTGCCATGTTAGCAACCCCCTCTGGTCACTAAGCAGCAGGGCTGCCACTTGGCAAAAGATCTGGAAGACAGTGAGGAGTGGGGGCAGTTACTACAATGATTTCCCGCTTCCACAGGGATCAGCCAGTTATAACATATGCATATTTACATTTGACCAAGCTGGAATTTGGCATTGTTGAGTTTTAAAAAAACACAATGGAATTGTTTATTATTTGAAAAGATTTTTCTAAACCTTTTATGATCTATAAGAAATTGTTTCCTTTTTTTTCATCTGATGACATTTTGTTAATTATCTCCGTAGTTAGAAAGAAAAGTCATAGAGGTACCAGGGGTTTAATTATTGTAATAAATTGGCAGTCCTAGAAAGAGATCTGATCCTGCATGGAGAATTGATGATCAAAAAAAGAGGTATGTTGTAGGAATAAAAATTCTCTGCTGTAACATTTGCTAACTTTAGTAACATGAGTTGTAAGATCTTCCCCATTCAAATAACTGTTATACATATCAGGTGAGGTCAGAGAGGAACTTTATTTCTATTCTTAGTTAAAGGAGAAGTGTGGGCAAACATACATACTCACCTATATGGCAGCAGCATCAGTCTGGTGCTTCAGCTGTCCTCTGCTGGCTTTAAGATGGAGAACTGAGCGATCACATGATCACTTATTGTTCAGTTCTCAGGCCGCTCTGAGCAGAGAAAGGTGACTGTCAGTCCCTGGCTCTCTGCTCTGCCCTTCCACAGCTCACTGGAGCATTGGACTGTGGAGGAGGAGGGAGCGTTTGGCTCAGGCACTCGTGGCATGTTGAGAGGCTGAGCCAACTGCCAGTCAGGCATCTGGGTTGACCTAAGCAAAAAAGTCAGGATCTTTCCAGAGCCTTTACCAGCACAAGTAAGTACATTCCTGTGATCCAGAAGAGAAGTATGACCAAAACAATTTTGGCCACACTTCTCTTTTTTAGTCCCATGTAAAGTCCAATTTAAATCAAATAAATACATTCAATGTATTTAGCTGAATTAAAGTAAGAGTTTAGCTGAGTTTTAACCAAAACCTTCTCATTTAGAAAGAACTTGAGTATATAGGCAGATCTTGTACCAAGAACTATATAGATGTGAGGAATATGCCATATATACAGACCTATTCCAGAATATATTGAGAAAATGAAATAACCACTCAGTGGGGTTAATTTACTGAAGGCAAATAGGCTGTTCACTTTGGAAGTTGCACTGTACAAGGGAACTTTGCCCAGAGCTCAGTGAATGTGATGAAATTTCACCATGCAAGGAATACCCAGTCAGGTGCAAGAAAATACAAAACAACATTTTTGCTTGCACATAATTGGATGATGGAAGTCAGCAGAGCTTCAAAACATTCACTATACCCAGCCTACAAATTCTTAGATGTGATGGCTGCAATAATTTGCTTTTACAGGCTATTTTTCCTTTATTTTCACCTGGTGCTCCAGCCAGTAAAGCCAGCCATAGGCAGATCAAAATTCGGCCGGATCAGCATGAAACAGCCACATTTCGATCCATTTATGGGCAGGCTGGTTGTATAGAAGTGGATTCATTGACTGACTTCATTACAACCAGTCTGTAGGGTTTTTCCCACTCAACTACTGCTGGCGGCTAAAGCCATCATTGTATTCTGCCGGTGTGGAAGGCTCCCCTTACTCTCTGCCGGCAGAACAGAATAGCTCTGTGGGAAGACGTTCCCTATCAACACTGACTGTGTTCGAGCAATCAAGAAACTTTCTTTCCTTCGAATCATGGTTGAAAGAAAGAAACTTGCATAATGTATGTATCCTGCCTTGGCTGTTGTTTTTCAAAAAATTAGGCTGTTCAAAAAATTAAGCTGTTCGGCAGATGTATCAGTTTACAGAGATGAGACAAACTGTTTATCACTTACAGAGGTGCTTACAATGGTCAGCCTTTATTTATTTAAGTAAAACTCTTAATCCGAAAAGGAAAAAAAACGTCTCTTATTGTGACTGCTGATAAACTGTTAGCTGGAATTTGGCTTCACACTGTTAGTGTATCTAAATCTGCTAGTACATTTAACACTAACCTTCCCCGCAGACTGACAATGGTGCTGTTTGCTGTGCCTCCTTTACTCATTCATCCAGAGTAGGGGCACTCTAATACAAGGTGTGTTAGTGGCCAGATCACTAGGTGAAAACAGAGGGGGAAAAGCCTAAAAAAAAAAAACGAATGCAGCCGCTACATCTAATGATTGGTAAGCTGCAATAAATTACATTTTTGGATTTGGGTTTAATAGCACTTTAACCCCAATGACTGCAGAGATTCTCTGAAATGTTTCAGATACTGCCAATCATCATTTACTAGTTTGTGCTGATATGACAAATTAACCTCCCTAGCGGTAACCCCGAGCGTGACTCGGGGTGGATTTTTCATACCAGGATCAGTAACTCTGAGTCACGCTCGGGGTGGATGTGCAGAGAGCGCAGCGGTGTTCTCTTACCTTATCCTGGCGATCCAGCGATGATCTCTCATTGCTGTGACTGCCAGCCGAGAGTCCCGCCGCTCCTCCGTCCCTCCGTCGGTGTGATCACTTCCTAGTTCCGTTCCCTGCAGCAGCAATGCTGCATGGGAGTGGAACTAGGGAGGGAAATTAAAAAAAATAAAACGTTGCACAAAACGCATAACACATTTTATATTATATGCATATATATATGTATATATATATATATATATATATATATATGCATATATATGTATAAATATATATATATATATATATATGCATATATATGTATAAATATATATATATATATATATATATATATATATATATATATATATATATGCATATATATGTATATATATATATATATATATATATATATATATATATATATATATATATATATATATATGCATATATATGTGTATATATATGCATATATATGTGTATATATATATATATATGCATATATATGTATATATATATATATATATATATATATATATGCATATATATATATGTATATATGTATATATGTGTATATATATATATATATATATATACATATATATGCACACACACATATATATATATATATATATATATATATATATATATACCTATATACACACACACATATATATATATATATATATATATACAATTATATTATTGATTCAATTATAATTCATGCGTTTTATATATATATATATACACACACACACACATATATATATATATATATATATATATACACACACACACACACACACATATATATATATATATATATATATATAATATATAAGGCATGAATTATAATCTAATCAATAATATAATTTTATTATATATATTATATATTATATAATAAAATTATATTATTGATTCCATTATAATTCATGCGTTTGTGTTTCAAATTTATCACATCTGGGATGTCTACTAGACTCTTGTTTTGGTCAGGTTTAAGTCAGTAATTACTAAGAATTGTAGGCCTATAATACATAACGCCAAATTTCCATGAAAAGAATTGTACCGCTTTTGGTACAGAATTCCTGACAGAATCATACCGCCAGGGAGGTTAATGGTCAGTTGCCATTATTATTATCAGAATGGAAGATTAATTATTTTCTATGTACTGTTTTTTTTATTTTATTGTATTGAAAAAAGAAAACATTTTCTTATTTAATAAAAAGGGATTATTCAAATAAAAAGAAAAAAAAAAAAGAAAAAGAAAGTAAGATGAAGCAATAAACTCTTGCAATCACTATTTTTGTATGTGAATTTTTTTTCGCGATGCTCTGAAAAAGTCGAAAGTGTACTTTAAGAACTTTTTCAGACTGTCTCTGACATGCATGCACTGGACAATCCAAGCTGAATGGCAATAAAAGTCAATTAGTTATACTCATCTTTTATTATACTCCATCAGCGGAATTGGTGATTTCCCGCCTCCCCCTGATGACAAGTGTTTAATTGTATATCTTATAGTAACATTTTTTTCAGGTGTTTTTCCCCTAGAAATGTGTCATGTTAAATATTTTTGGTAGGTATCTCTTTCTGCAGTTGTATTTAACCTTTCTCAGGTATGTCTGAAGTGACGGGTAATTTTTAAATCTGTGACATTTACGCAGGGATCACTGGTGAGCAATGAAAGAAATGTTGGTATATATTTATATCTAATGACTTGCAGACAGGACATGACTTGGGGGATTAAGAAAACAGTCTGTGACACTTGACTGAAAAAGAGAAGCGTTGGAGTACTTAGTCACAAGAAGCATGTAGTTTTGGAGCAGGTGTTGGGAATTTGTGGCTCGGTAGGTATTCAGTGACGTTAAACTGCATATTTCACCATAACAATATTTAAAAACTTGCCATCCATATACAGAATATCCATAGCTGTAAACATTTGTGAAACCTTTATATTAGTAAGATTTTGGGCACTTCATATTGTTCCATGAGAGGTAAAATCACACCAATGAAAAGAAGATGCAATGAGCTTTTTACTTACAGAAGTTTTCACTAATGGTCCTTTCACACGGGCCGACTTATCAGGTCCGCCTGTCAGTTTTTCAGGTGGACCTGATTGGACCATGCAGTCTTTTCTATGGAGCGGTGGATGTCAGTGGTCACATGCCTGCTGACACCGGCTACAATCCTATCTGATCCTGCCAACAAAATCCAGATGGATGGTGGTCCTATTTTCCATCTGTCTGGGGGATCTGATAGGATCGGATGAAAATGGACAGGTGGTCCGTTTGCACCCAATTTCTCCATAGAGGAGAGCAGGCCTGTGTCTGTGTCCGCTCTGCACATGGACCTGTCATCCTCCTGCTCAGTAGGGATCAGTGGAGCCATCCCTTGTTGAGTAAGTGGAATCCGCAAGACAGAGGTGCCCGTCTGAAAGGGGCCGAACTGTGTTTATTTCAGAAACCAAATAGGCATCAGGGCCTATTTAGACGATGCTTTGCATTAACACATACGTTATTGTGCCCCTACAAACTATGGCATGCGCTTTGTGGTGCATTGCAGTACACATGATTTTCCCACTACTGTAATAGTTCATTGGGGTATTGGTCAAAATAAACAACACTATAACACAACATATCATGGCCCGTGATTTATCACATATTATTGGAAAACTAAGATGTGTATAGGCTCCTTGAGGAAAACGTCTACTTTAAACTTTTTTCTGCAAGGGTAATACTTACTTGTTTGCAGGTCCATTCACTATTATGCTTCTTCATGCACATGTATTATGGCCCGTTATGGTATGTTTCGGGCAATGTGAAGGACAACCCAATGCACTGTGTAGAGGAGTATAATGAACGATGCGCTGCAGAAGATTACAACACATATACCATGCATTATGGTGCAGGTATTGGTAAAAAGAGTCATGTGATTATTTTCATCCCTTGTGATGTGTTAGCAGTCCATTCTTAATCAATGGGCTGCCCTAACGCAGTAAACTTTACATGTGAAATAACCTGCATTAAAGTGACCCTAAACTCACACTGTTCAATTGACATTGTCCCTTCTAGTTCTGTATGTGGATGATGGCACTGTAAATAATTTTAATTAAAAAATCATATAAGTACCTTTTTTCCAATTGATATACAGTTGTCACATGACCCAGATTTTTCGAAGCCTGTCTGCAGGGAAACATAAGCAGGAGGAGCTTCAAGTTCTCTGTTACTGGTCACATATAATATCCCTGCCCCATTGTGTTTAGCTGGTTAGTGGGCACGGAGGAGGAGGGAGGGGCTGTCATTTTGCACTGTGTATACGCCCACATGTGTGACTCATAGTCATATGGGCTGCTCAGATGTCATATGGGCTGCTCAGATGTGATAGGGAGGAAATGCTCAGCAAACTCACTGAAAACTAAACGTGTGTGGAGATGCCACCACAGCTGCAAAATCCCTAGCTGAATTGGGAGGTGGAAAAAGGATCAACCAGTTTTTTTGCAGAATACAGAAAATAAATCTCAAAGTGCGTGTGAGTGAGTATGACCAGCATGTAATACAACATTTATTGATTGTTTTCTACGATGTGGGTTTATTGACACTCTAACACACTCTAAGGGAATGCTTACGTGTCAGTGGGCTCTCAACATAAAGCAATACACCTATGCAGGGTAGCTAGTCATTTAAATTATGCTAGAAACAAAGAGAACTGGCCCGCAGGACTTTAGATGAGGTTGTGCTTAGTGGCTGGAGATCAAAGAGTACATAATGCATGAGTAAAACAATAATGGATTTTTATTGCATAAATGGACAAGTTGTATGGGTAAAATTAATAACATGTACTACCAATAGCACATGATGTAGCTTTGTAGCTAGTATATGCATAGTATACAACATGAACAATATTCCATCACATCATAGTAAATATCTTGGTGTAGCCACTTGATTAACTAGATTCATTCATTCACTTGATTCATTCCACCCTGGTTACCAGACACTGCCATTTCCTCTTTTTTGCCTCTCCTTCATCCCAACCTTCACTTGGTGATCTCCTGCATGCTGCTCTTTCTCTTTTCCTATTTTCCCAACACCCAATTGGGATCTTCATCTGTTCACCACACTTGCCTCTTTTTTTCACTATCTATGCATCTTCACAACCATCAGTAGAAATCTGCTACATTTTCATCAATATACTTTTTCACAGTTGTCACAGGATGACAGGTTTGGAAGATACATCTCCCCACCACATATTGTTCATCCACCTACCATGGATCCCCCTCTCTGGTCTGTCAATCCCCTAGGACCCTTCAGCTCCCGGGTGAGACACGATGTGCCGCCTTTCCACACTAGCCAATCTTTTCCAATCAAGTATTATTTACCTGTGAGTATTGAGCACTCTTTGGAGTCCTCACTATTGGATTGAAAATCCTTTCTACTCATAATGTTCCCTATTCTATACTGCATACTCCAATATTTTATTTTCTTGTAGATATATTTTGAATCAAATTGATCTCTGAAGAAGGGAGATACTGCTCCCGAAACGCATCAGATCATGATGTCATATATCCTACTCTCATGGAATTTCCTTTTATATCATTCAGGCTATCTATGTAATCAAGTGGCTACACCAAGATATTTACTATGATGTGATGGAATATTGTTCACATAGGCGGCTCTCTAATTAGGCAAATAAGGCGGTCGCCTAAGGCCTCGCACCTACAGGGGCCTCGCGGCCAGTGGCGGAGCGACAACATTTAGAAGGGCGCAGTCAGGGAAATCTCCCAAGTAAAAGATTGTTTTAAATCCTCGGATATAAAAGTTGCAGCAGTGTGCTGCAGTCCCTTCACTGCGGCTGCCAGGTATCTGTTGTCCGCTGACACTTACCCCACCTTCTCTGCCTGGGGATTGGCCGTCTGATCATGTAATCCTAAAATGTGGAGGAAATATGTGGGCCTGTACCTGCATCAGTAGGAAGTGACTGCCCGTTCAGCTCACTCTGCTATCATCGGTTGTTGCTCTGGGAGGAGAGCTCTGCCCTGGCCCAGGAACATACAGGTAACCAGGCCCCGACTTGTCACTCTGCAGGTTGGTCATAGATTTATGGTGTCTACTATGCAAAGGGGGTGAGTAGCCCCAGGGAAGTTGGAAGAGCCTTAGAATGGTTGGTGGAGGAGAAGAAGAAGGCCCTGGGTGGCTGGGGGAGTAGAGGGTGGCTGGAAGAGAAGGAGAGGGTCCCTAGGTGGCTAGGGGAAAAGGAGAGGGTCGCTGGGTGACTAGGGGAAAAGGAGAGGGTCCCTGGGTGGCTAGGGGAAAAGGAGAGGGCCCCTGGGTGGCTAGGGGAAAAGGAGAGGGCCCCTGGGTGGCTAGGGGAAAAGGAAAGGGCCCCTGGGTGGCTAGGGGAAAAGGAAAGGGCCCTTGGGTGGCTAGGGGAAAAGGAGAGGGCCCCTGGGTGGCTAGGGGAAGAGGAAAGAGCCCCTGGGTGGCTGAAGGAGAAGGAGATGGCACCTGGGTGGCTGAGGGAGGAGAGGGCCCCTGGAGGGCTGAAGGAGAAGGAGAGGGCCTCTGGGTGGCCGAGGGAGAAGGAGAGGGCCCCTGGGTGGCTGAGGGAGGAGGAGAGGGCTCCTGGGTGGCTGGGGGAGAAGGAGATGGCCCCTGGGTGGCTGGGGGAGAAGGAGATGGCCCTTGGTGGCTGGGGAAGAAGGAGATGGCCCCTGGGTGGCTGGGGGAGAAGGAGAGGGCCCCTGGGTAGCTGGGGGAGAAGGAGAGGGCCCCTGGGTGGCTGGGGGAGAAGGAGAGGGCCCGTGGGTGGCTGGAGAAGCAGAGGGCCCCTGGGTGGCTGGAGGAGAAGGAGTGGGCCCTGAGGTGGCTGGAGGAGGAGAAGGAGAGGGACCCTGTGTGACTGGAGGAGGAGAAGGAGAGGGACCCTGGGTGGCTGGAGGAGAAGGAGAGGGACCCTGGGTGGCTGGATGAGGAGAAGGAGAGGGACCCTGGGTGGCTGGAGGAGGAGAAGGAGAGGGACCCTGGGTGGCTGGAGGAAAAGAAGGAGAGGGCCCCAGGGTGGTTGGAGGAGAAGAAGGAGGGGGCCCCTGGGTGGCTGGGGAAGAAGAAGAGGACCCCTGGGTGGCTGGGGGAGAAGGAGAGTGCCCCTGGGTGGCTGGGGGAGAAGGAGAGTGCCCCTGGGTGGCTGGGGGAGGAGGAGAGGCCCCCCATGATGCCAGAGTCAGTTGCCAGGGAAGAGAGTGGAGCTGAGCCAGTCCTGCATATCTGACATCAAAGCCAAACATGGTGGAGCTGGAGCCCTTTGCCCTACACAATGACAGCACCCGAGGTGGAAGGTGAGGGGTAGCGGGGCTGTGACATTATATGGCATATGGACTCTGTACATTATTGGTAGTTTTGGTTGGAGTTGTACTTTGTTTTTTCCCCCAGCTGTGAGGGACTGAGGAATGACAGCCCACTATGCTGGGACTTATAGTGCCCTAGAATGTGGAGGACTGAGGAATCCTCAGTCCCTCACAGAGGGCACTACAAGTTCCAGAATAGCAGGCTGCCATGCCTTAGTCCCCACAGAGGGCACTACAAGTCTTAGCATAGCAGGCAGTAGTTCCTCAGTCCCTTACAGAGAGCAGTACAAGTCCAAGCATAGCAGGCTTCCATTCCTCAGGGAGGAATGGCAGTGCACTATACTGAAATTTACAGTGCCCTCTGTGGGGACTCAGGTATGGCAGCCTTCTGCAGTGGGACTTGTCATGCCCTAGACTGTGGTGGACTGAGGAAGGGGAAGTGTAAGGGGGGTCTCTGGAAACTCTCTTGCAAGGGGGAACTTTGGTGACCACAGAGTTCCCTTTTACACCAGAGTCCCCAGCTTTCCCCAGGGTTCCCAGAACTCTCCTTACTTCAGAGTCCCCAACATTCCCCCTAAATCAGGGTTCCCAGAACTCCTCTTACATCAGAGTCTTCAGAGTTCCCTCTGACAGTGTAAGGGGGAAACTCTGGAGACTCTGATGTAAAGGGGGCTCTCTGAAATTTGATTTAAGAGGGGGACTCTAATGTAAAGAGGAATTCTGTGGACTCTGAGGTAAGGGGGAGATGCTGGGGGAATCTGATTTAAAAGAGAACCCTTATGTAAGGGGGGACACTGAACTCTGATGTAAGGAGGGACTCAGGGAATCGTGACCTATAGGGAAATGCTGGGGACTGTGATGTAAGAGCAGACATATATATATAGATACATACCCGATGTTTTATGATCTTTCAATAAAGAAGAATTGGTTAGAGAAAATTCTAGAAACTGTGAATTCATAGTACAAAGGTTAAGGCTCTTAATATATGCAATTTATACAGTTAATTTTTATCGCTTGAATTATTTTTCCCATTATGGGCGTGAGTGGGGCCTCATGTCCAAGTTTTGCCTTAGGCCTCACAAAGCCTAGAGCCGCCTCTGATTGTTCATGTTGTATAATATGCATATACTAGCTACAAAGCTACATCATGTGCTATTGGTAGTACATGTTATTAATTTTACCCATACAACTTGTCCATTTATGCAATAAAAATCCATTATTGTTTTACTCATGCATTATGTACTCTTTGATCTCCAGCCACTAAGCACAACCTCATCTAAAGTCCCGCGGGCCAGTTCTCTTTGTTTCTATATGTATTTAGGGATGGAGGTGTGCTTTGGTGGTAACCAGACCACTTTTCTTTGTTGTACCTTTAAATTATGCTACTTCCCACTTTTAGGCAGGACTTTTTTTTTCAGAAAATAGGTGCAGGCACTCCCCATGCCGAGTCACTCCGTGTCTCTGCACCCTACCCATCTCCAAGCCCTGTCCCTTGGCTCCCCCCTACCCCCCTCCCAGTACTGTCCCCTGCAGAAAAAACAGAACCAATAATCATTTTGTAATGCTAAGTAATATGTACCCCCTGCAACAAAATACTCCCACAGCAACATTAGATCCACCCCAAGAACAATAGATCCCACCAGCAAAAATAGATCTCCCAGCAAACAGCAACAATAGATCCCTCCCTCAATAGTAGATCCTCCCAGTAAGAATTGGCCTCCTAGAAACATAAGGCCCCCCTTAGTAACAATAGAATCTCCCCTCAACAACAGATACCCCTAGTGACAATAAATTCCCCAACAGCAAGGAAATCAGTAGACCCTCCAGCAGACCCCAGCACCCCTTGTCGTTACATACATTCAATGCTGGGGGTGACGGAACTGCGTTCCCCTGCATTCCCCCTGACAAAGTTCCCTGCTTTTAGGACATGTTGATGTGTGTTGTGTATGTGTGTTATATGGCCTATTAATGACAATGACAACAAATTAAATTGCAATAATGTTGATAACAAATAAAGTAAAAATGCCCAAAAAAAGTACATGTAAATGTGTAAAGCCGGGTACACACTATTAGTTTTCTTTCGTTCATCTCGCGGGTTAAATAAAAAAAAAAAAAAAACTGTCAGCTCCAGTCGGAGTCACTGTGCTGACCATGCAAGGTCAGTTTAGCAATCCCCCCCACTGAGCTGTTGTGTTCTCACAGGGGGGCGGCCTCCCTGTCAGAACATTCCGATCAGCGCTCTCTGCCATTAGCTTAGAGCTCTGATAGGGAGTCAGTTGGATGATGGTTTTTCATCATGCATGTCAGACAGATTGCTGGCTTCTGTTGGACAGACCGACATACACAGGCTAAATTCTGGCCAATTTTTTTTTACCGCCCGTTGTCTCCCAACATTCGGCCCGTGTGTGACCGGCTTAACCCTAGGCTTAGCAAATCAGCTTCTTTGAATCACTGCTTCCTAGCAGCTATCCAGGTTATTGGAAACAGGGGACCCAAGTTCCTTAAAAAGCCATACAGAATGTTTGTTTTACAAATAAATATTTAGGACCAGGCGGAAATCACAGGGAACCACAGCAAATAGTTTAATGGGCCCCTCCAACAGAAAAAAAAAACAGTGCACTACACCCTAATTAATAATAATTAGTAAGAGAAATAATAAGACTAATAGTATACTCTTATAATAGTATATTAAAATAAAAATAATAAGAGAAAACAGGGTGCCAGGTCAGTGCGAATAAAAACAACAACACTTTTTTCCAATATCCACTTACATCTGAATACCTTGCAGACTGCATGTAGAGGTGCTGTGGTATTGTGTGTGGTAATCCAAGATGGTATACAGGGTGGGTGGAGGGCTGCTGAGGATGTCTGGACCCGCTGAAGATGACAACTGGGGCTAACGGCATTTGGAAATTCCAAGGCTCCCACCGCCGAGTGACCGAAGGTAAAACGGTCTGATAGAGAGACCACCGTTTACACAAGTCCAGACCCGTCGCATAAGAGAGCAGGAGAACGGCAGTGTCACAGGCTCTCACACACCACTACTAGCTGCAACAAGACAGGGCACACAAGCTGGAGATGGGGCGGGCCGCTTAGTAAACTAATACAGCCTTCACATTTAAGAATTGGTAAGCTGCGATATAAGACATTTTTGCTTTTGGGTTTATTTCCACTTTAATGTGGCGTCTCCTGTGTTTATAAAAACCAGCAATAATTCAGTGAGCTGTTGTGATAGAGATGAGGATGGGTACGGTAAGGTAAGAATATGACTTCTTCCCTCCATTTACCACCTCTCAGCCCTGGGGTCCCAACCAGCCCCCCCCCCCCCACTAGCTTGTGGGCTGCTATGGCTATGGTTCCACCACTGTTAACACAGCCTAAAGTACCTCTATTTGATGGGACTTTATAGGCAACCAATGTAAAGACAAAATACAATGTTAAAAATAACTCATCCTTTAATAAATTATTCATAAAATATATTGTTAAAAAGAGAACTAAATTCAAATCATTCTATATAATGTATAGTACATGTCGTGGCCCAATGCCTCAGTGTAACCTTAAATGCACATAACATGTAACAGATGAAAAACTCCAAACAACGGTATCCCTCAGCTAGGCGCTGTTGTACCCATCTCCATATATAGCACATTTAATGGCTTCAGGAGCTGGGGAAATCCAATGCATTTCAACAAATTCAAAGAGCGTCTTCTTCAAGGATTATATATCACACTGCAATATAAACAGCCTTTAGTCAGGATCATTACAACAATTATGTATCATTGTTTTATGTCACACACTACATAGTAAACTTACATAGTGTTTTCCTTTTTGGTCAAAGTGTTTACCCATGAATATCATGCTGAAGGCTTCCCCCACACAACACATTAGGAGCGCTACGCCGCCACATGGACCAGAGTCATCACCACAGTAAGGGAAACTGGAAGTAATATATACAAAAAATACAATTTTCAAGGGGACTTGGAGCCTCAAGATCTACTTTCATAAATCTTATTAATAGGATCATATTAATAGTAATAAGAGAGAGAAGCCACCTGCTTTCCACCATCTCATGGTAAGATTGAATTAGTTTCTCAATTCCCCATATATATATATATATTATATACACTCAGCTCTTATACTTACAGCCACATTGAGCTGCTAAGTTTTCCAAACCACCATAGGGTAGTAAGGTGTCCCTTAGCTTATGGCTCCAGCGGGCTTAGGTCTATGGGTTTACCACCCATCCAGGGTGTATCCTCCTCTAGACCATGGGAGGGAGAGAAATGGCGGCTGCTTCACTCCCTGGCATTCCCCTTCACTCCCTGGCATTCCCCATATACTGCGCATGCGCACCATTATGACGTCACACACAATTGCGTTACTGCTGGTGCCTGCCATGACTATATCCAGAGACCAGCAGGCGCCTTGGAGACCAGCCACTGACACAGTGAATTGGCACCTCCCTCTAGTCTGATGCCAGAGAGTAGAAAGTTATTGAGGGCGACCGCGCATGCTTTCAAGGGGGGGGGGGCCACGACAGTAAGGCACCAATGTAAAATCACATTTGGGGCCTTGCCATGCTGGGTGTTGCCATGGTGATTCAATGCTAAAGGATCATGCAACAAAGCAGGAAACACTTTGGCCATTACATTCCACCACTGTTTAGAGCTAATAACACTTTTGCACTACGAAAATATATGGTAAATTGTATGTTTTGCCAAGCTTTACTGTAACATATATTAACCACTTAAGCTCCGGAAGATTTTACCCCCTTCCTGACCAGGGCCTATTTTGCGATTCAGGAATGCGTGATTTTAACTGACAATTGCGCGGTCGTGTGACGCTGTACCTAAACGAATTTCACGTCCTTTTTTTCCACAAACAGAGCTTTCTTTTGGCGGTATTTGATCACCTGTGCGATTTTTTGATCATGCGCTATAAACAAAAAAAGAGTGTAAATTTTGCAAAAATAACAATATTTTTCACATTTTTTTATATGAAATTCCCCCCAAAAAAATGTAAAAATCTATTTTTTTTAACATTTTCAGCCAATTTGTTTTATGCTACCTATGTTTGGTAAATAAAATCACAAAAAGCATATTTTGATTGGTTTGCGCAAAAGTTATCGCGTTTACTTACAAAGGGAAAGATTTTTGGCATTTTTGTTGTTTTTTTTTTTAACGAGTAATGGCGGCGGTCTGCGATTCTTTTGCTGGACTGCGACATTGCGACGGACAAATCAGAACCCTTGACTGACATTTTTGACACTTTTGGGGTTACCAGTGACATTACTGCAGTAATCAGTGCTATACATATGCACCGTTACTGTAAAAATGACACTGGCAGTGAAGGAGTTAACTGTATTGGAGAGGGAGGCAGTTAACTGTGTCCTAGGGGCGTGTTTCTAACTGTGATTGGCTGTGGCTACTAGTGTAAGAACAGAGATCAACGGTCCTACATAGTAGAACCGTCTGATCTCCATTCTTACACAGGGGAGACTGACAGGCGGCTGTGTTTACATTAGCCGCCTGCCTTTCTCCCGCTCTAACGGACAATTGTGAGTGCCCGGCGGACATCGGGTCCGCCGGGCACACGCGCGGGGGGGTCCGTGATCGCGCGGGAGCGGGAGGGCGCCTCCGGCGGCGCGTGCTCGCTCCCTAGAGCCTCACAGGCTAGCGACGTAGCCCTACGTCGCTTTGCCTGTGAGGGGCTGACTGCCGACGTAAATAGTCGTGTGGCGGTCAGCAAGCGGTTAATGCATGAATCGCTGTGTGTTGAGGTAACATTAATTTTTAACTGCTTCGCAACACACCATTACAATATTGGACAACACACTGCAGCCCTCCAAAATGCCCATGGCATGTGTTTTGGTATTTTGCTTTTTTTGTGTGCGATAAAGCACATTATTGTATGTGTGTTGCCCTTCCATTATCCAGACGTGAAAAAAAATCACTTACCCATTTACTTATTTTATCTGCATGACATGACTGGATAGTTGAAATGATTCTTCACACATTTTATAGTGTGAACATTCTCAAATCCTTTAGTAAGTCAGCCTTATGGCATAAATGGGGCCCTAATATAGGATGCATCCTCGACAGCATTCCCAATGTACTAAGGGTTTTTAAGAGCGAGCACAGCAAAAGTTGTTCTCTTTCTAAAAATCTGGGGTGGATGTACTAGAGGAGGGGATACAATTTACTTTTGAATTAATATTTGCCTAAATAATGTTAAGCTGTGCATATAATACCCAAACATGTACAGGGAAAAAAAAAAGGGGGGGGAAAAAAATACATGATTGGATAATTAAACTGAACACCGCTTTACCTTATTTACTTTATTTTACTATGTGAATAAGTGAAATGTCTCTGCTTCTTTAGCAAATCAACCCTTCTGTTTCAGACTGAATCTACATACATAGCCACCCGAAGGGAGAGCTAATGGAGAATTCCTTTGACTTATTCAGTTGTATGTATATATTTGAGCTTCAGCTATTGAGCTCTGTAAACAAGTTTTTGTTCAGTAAAGGAGTTAGGTGTACCCTTAAAAAATTTCAAAAACTATCCTGAAGACCTACCTGCTGGCCAGAAATATGAAATAATCGTATGTAATGTTTTATATTTATTGGGTAAAATATAAATTTATTTATTTTTGACCGTAAAAATAAATACAATTTACATACAGCACTGTTCGTTTTATTTTTTATTTCCATTGCTTTTACTGGTTTAATACTTTGGCAATAATAAATAGAGAAAATAAGTCAACATACAAACAAAGCTATTGTGGTGCTCTGGTAATCTCTTCCTCCTAATAACAAAAGCTCCCTCTTGGTACAGCCAGCTCCACAACAGAAAGGACTAGTAGCACACAAAACATCTACCTTATGTGCTGAATAGAGAGGGTGTACTTTGCTTTTCATTTTTCAGCTCTTTGTGTTTATAATAGACCATTAGAAGGTTTAATTAATCTATTGTCATTGGAATATGCAGGGTCCATAAATAATGTTCAAGTGTCACCGACAAAATGAAGCGCACACTGAGAATGTCAATTTAAACAAATAGCACATAAATGTCAAAATAGCACCTAATTTAAAATAAAAATAATAATAATTGTAATGTAAAGATAATTATGTATAAACATAGACCATATAAGAATATTTAAAACAAAATGTTACAAAAATGAGATAACTATATTTTAAATAGGGTAAGAAAACAATGCATATACTGAACTGTCAGGTTTTTTACATTATATTCTATACAGCATTGTGTTTTATACATGTGCTAACATAGATACAAATATTATTTTAAATACATTTGAAATATCTAATTCCTGAGTTGGTTAAAATGGTGTGGCTTTTTGTATAAAAAAATAAAATGACCTAATAAATAAATTAAGTATAACATGATTCATATGTTTTTAAAATATAAATTGTTTATTCGGAAGAAAAGTGTCAAATTGTATGAAAAGCAGGGAAAAAGATATTCCCTGAATATAAAGAAATGATGCTAATTAATTGACATATCTGATTCACAATTACTACAAGTAAAGTCTGGACAAAAGAGAGTCTGACCTTTAAAAGAGAACATTTAGATATGTTGCAACTTACTAAGTAGTGAAAAAGATGATTTACTAAATACAAATAGGTTATTCACTTAGCAAATAAATGTATCTTTACCTTAGTGAATGTGGTAAAAAATACACAACCATGTGCAAGGAAAATAAAAAAATATATATATTTTTTCTTGCATATGACTAGATGATTGAAATCAGCAGAGCTTCGTGTCATTCATGAGACTAAGGGAAAATGCCTTTGCAAAAGGAACAGTCTATTTGCCTTTAGTAAATCATTCCCTTTAAAGTACTGTATTTTAATTTCACTAAATTAGTGAGTTCTGCATTAGTGGTACAAAGCAATAATCAATTCTAACAGGTCACTGCTGTTAAATAATTCCCTGCCAGGTCCATGTGACTTCAATGAATTTCTATGTCTGCTGTTGTCTGCATATGTATGGGTATTTTAAAAAATGAGCTTTCCACTGCTGATTATTTAGCAATAGAGATGTGAATTTACAAAATAAAATCACATTATTACTGTGTCAACCTGCTTTACAGTTCTATGACTTTGCTTCACATAGATTTAATTTTATATATATATATATATATATATATATATTTTTTTTTTATAATATATATATATATATATTTTTTTTTTTTATAATATATATATATATATATATATATATATTTTTTTTTTTTTTTTTAAACAACCTTATAAAAGCTTATTTTTTTCTTGTGAATTTAAAGATTTCAAGATATATAAAAATATAATTTCTTTCACTGTAAATATGACCTTTTGACCACATTACATCCTCATTCTTTTTAATACCCTCTACACTAAATCTTAATGTCCAAATTATTGTTGTGCTACTAATTACAGTGTTTTGCTTTTTTTTTCTTTTTACAGCTTGGTATTTTAATCCAATTCTTTATTTTGTACAACTGTAATTATAAGTTTCTAATGAAGGTTCATACACTCTTTTAGAAAGATCCACTTTTTGCCACCATGCCTTTCTAAATGTAGATCTCCCTTGAAATCTGAGCATAAGCAGCTCAGATCTGTGTGTTCCACAGGTTGAAATCTCAAATTTGATTCTTCCTGGGAAGAGCATTATAAGCTGAAGAATAGCAGATTTTTGATCACATGGGGAGATGAACAAAAGGATGTCGAACAATTGCTCCCAGTGGGTAGAGGAAAAATGGAAACGAGACTCCCACGATCCTTGCTCTATTGATTAGATTCATTCAGCTGGGTTAGTAGTTAGCACTGACAGACTTAGGGCCAATCACCATAGGGCTATTACGTTTAATTGTGAAGAAGGGTCTAGGTTCACGTAGAGCCTAAATAAAGGAATCACTCGTTAACCTGGCCTTTCAGAACAGATGTGCTTTAACATTGAGTACTGAAGGAATTCTTTTCAAATATGGTTCTTCATTTCATTAGGAGAAGTACCAAACAACTCAAAACTCAAAGCAACTTATTTTAGAATTTATACACTCTTTCCTTGACAAGGGTTGGAGGTAGCTGGTTTCACATCTGATCTGCTGGATACTTATCTTCCTCACTGGCATGTAGCCTTCAGTCACCTGGAACTGAACACATCCCTTTCTGTTATCTTATCTGCAACATAAGGAAATGCCCCTTTGGACTGTAAATATGACCTTTGTGATCTAGGAAAAATACCTGGACTACTGACTTAATTAAAAGAATCACAAAACACAAACATATTTATTGATATTTTTGAAAATATGCATGCTTTTACTTTTATATGGCATACACTTTATATTTTAGGTTTAATGTATATTTTAGTCTTATTTGAGGCAAATAGACCTTGTACTGTGATCACCTGGTATGTTATATGCATTTTAAATAAATACATAGTAGAGTAAATAAAACAGACCTTTTATCATTCACTGCACTTTGTAATTTCCTCCTTTCTTCTTTACTCTCTATTACACAATTGCTAATAATTTTGTGTTTTGTGACCTATAATTTAATTTTGCCCCAACACCTTTCTACTTTCTAATTTTTCTTGATGATATACCTACAGCCACCCACACCTTCCTAGGATATTCACATCATATATCCCAGGAGGCTGCCTGTAAATCTGTGTTTTCGTTCAACATGTTTCATTGTAAGAACATTGTAAGAATGTTTATTCATTTTTCTAATCATTAGTGGGATCAAGCCAACATTTCTACTGCAGTGATGGGAAAATTCTAAGGACAAAGACACTGCTGCATCATAGAGCCCTACAAGGTATAGAACAAATTTTCTATAAACAGGTAGAAGAGAAACTTCTCCACTAATCTTAAACACAACACATACACCCAAACCCAGGTGGATCCAAGCTCTACCTCCTCCTATATATTCTAAATTGTATGGATTCTCATTATACCTGTAAGCATCATCAACCCAGTTCGCCATGAAGTTGAAGGAGAATGAATGGTTAATAATGTGCAACTACTTCCATTTGCATACAAAAAGTAATCATCTTTAATTGAAGCAAGCATAAAATCCACATAAATATGAATGACAAGACACAAAAACAAGTCCTAACTCCTCTGCTCCCTACTGGCCTGCCTATATCTGCATGTATACATGTATGCAATATATCCAAACTGCATGCTATACTTTTCTTCTTTTTTTTTTTTCAAACATGTGGCAGATAGGTGATCATCACCCAATGGCCCTTATGATTTGTAGAAAAGTTCATCACTCTAATGCCGTGACTCAAAGGACAACCCCTTTTGTGCATGTTCTCCCATGGTTTTTTTGTGTGTTGTGTTTTTAACAGTGTGAGGGAACTAGGAATCAATCATCCCTTGGGAAGTAAATATGTTTGATAGTTTAAGTGCCTCTGGAGATCAAAAAATCTCAAAAATTGAATTGATGGCTCTGTCCCTTTAAGTCCAGAATTGGTGAATTATATAATGAAGATGGAGTTCACTTACACTCGTTGGTCTAGAGGAGGTATACTAATGATATAATATGTATCCTCTTCAGAAACACATGATAAAATCTTCACCTCCCCCACACAAGTGTATATGGAATGAACAGTCCCAGTGAAGTACAGATTAATGTTCCCCACTCAAGAAGCATATCTCATATGTGTAACCTTCCAATGATGTATATCTTATACACATAAGCTATTTGGTAATTTTCATTCTGAGGTGTCAGAGACCCAAATAAAGTATCACCTTTGAGACACAGCTTTCCATCTCCTTCTCTGAAGCCTCAGCTGCACAGAATAAATGGATAGGAATAGCTCTGTACAGAGCTTCCAATTCATTCACATACCGAAGCATTGTAAACACAGTTTACTATGTTTCAGTTATGAATAGACAGAGTCAGTGATCGGTATGGATCACTGACTCTCCATTCTGAAAAGGATTCATACTGACAGATCTCCTGAAGCAACCAGTGGGAGAGGGGAAGGGGGAACCTTGCAGAGCTGTAGGGATGAGGGGGGGGGGCAGCAGAAAGAAGCTGCATAGGAGGAGCTGTGGAGGTAGCTGCATATAAAGGAACCAATCTCTTCATTTCCCCCCCACTTCTCCTCCTCTCCCTCCCCCAGGCATTCAGCGGCTGCAGGAGGAAAATGGAGAGACGGGTTCCTCTATGCCGGTGTTTCTCCATCTTTTTACAGTATTTTCATTCTGGAGGCCCCCCAGTCTAAGGCTTGGTTTACATTACTCCGTGTCACAGAATACGCGCAAAATTGCATGTGTTCCTGACACGCAGACAAACATGCAGGAGTGTCATTCATTCTTAATGGTACCCCTACACATTGGCAAACATGGTGCATTTTTGCTGCAGCACAATAAAAAATAAAAAAAAGGGAATTTATTTCCCTGCGTTTCTGTGGGGTGGCCCACTGAAATGAATTTGCTGCCCTATACGCAGCACACAGCTGCACAGATGTGAACCAAGGGCTTGTTCACATGTGAGGTTGAGGGGTGGTAAAACCACACGCTTTAACTGTGTTTTTACCAACCCCAGCTGTTCACCCTGTAGCTGCAGAGACAGCAGCTGGGGGTGGACACATGCTGTGGCTGGTATACCCCCTGGTGAATGGGGCTGCATCACAACCACCCCACAATTGTGTGCATTGTACACAGTTACAGCATAGTGATGATGCATTAGGGGGTTAAAACAGGCGGTGAGAAGGCAACATATTGCCTTTTCACCGCCTGTCAAATGCCTCTGAAAAGCAATGGCATTTTCTTGCTGGTACTATGAACAAGCTGTAAAAAAAATTACTTCTGATTGTACACATGTATGGGGTCAGGATTAAAAGTAATGTGCACACACACACATAAACGCACACATATACATACGCATATATAAGCCCATATACACACACACACACATATATATATATATATATATAAATATAAGCCCACACACACGTCAATATATCCATACAAATATAAACACACACACATACATGCACGCACATACATACATGCACACACATACATATATACATGCACACACATACATATATACACATACATGCACACACATACGTATATACACATACATTCACACACACATACATACATGCACACACATACATATAGACACATACATGCACACACATACATATATACACATACATGCACACACATACATATATATATACACATACATGCACACACACATGCATACATGCACACACATACATATAGACACATACATGCACACACACATACATACATGCACACACATACATACATGCACACATACATAAATGCACATACATACAGAAAGCCTTTTTAAAAACGGCAGAGAGAGGACTGTACCTTCCTGTAACTTCCTGCCGGGTATTGCACTGTAGGGGGAGGCAGAGAGCACAGCACACACTTTGCTTTCACTTTCCTGTGAGATCAGCTCCCTCAGTACTGATTGGCTGAGGAAAGGGGAGCTCGGTCTCAGCTGTGCTTGCCGCTCCTTCTCTCTATTCAAAAAAGGGGGCCCTCTCAGGCGCCCTGCAGCATGGGGCCGGTCGCCATGGCGACCCCTGCGACCCCTGTACGTCCACCCCTGATCAAAAGGTACTTATCCCTCAGAGTCAATACTGGCAACCGTTCCGCCAAATGAATATCGTCAGTTAGTCTTTACATTCCATGCGCCAAGGGTGCCAAGAGGTCTAGGGGAGCAGGTGAAAGGATACTGCCAAGAGCCTGACCGGTTTCGCTGGGTGTTCCGGCTGCTTTAGAGGCCATTCACTAGTGTTTATATGGGGCTATACTTTAGAACATGGCTGAAAAACAGCACTACCAAGCATGTGTGGTACGTCATGACGTCACGACACACCACCGATTAATATGCATGGCGCAGTAACGTGAAATATTGTGAAAGGTATAGCATGCAATTTGGATATATTACATACATGTACTGTATACATGCAGATATAGGCAGGCCAGTAGGGAGCAGAGGAGTTAGGGTTTGTTTTTATGTGTCTTGTCATTCATATGTATGTGGATTTTATGCTTGTTTCAATTAAAGGTGATTACTTTTTGTATGCAAATGGGAGTAGCCGCACGTTATTAACCATTCATTTGCCTTCAACTTCATGGTGAATTGGGTTGATGGTGCTTACAGATATAATAGGAACCCATACAATTTAGAATATATAGGAGGAGGTTGAGCTTGGATCAACTTGGGTTTGGGCGTATGTGTTGTGTTTAAGATTCTAAGGAGCAGGATGGAAAATTTTTGAGAGCGATCATGGTATTCGTTTGATAAAGTCAGTTTATTCCAGAATCAAGTTATTAAAAGCAAACTAAATCTTAAACTACTTTTGAATGACATTCTAATGTACTAAGAGATTTTGTATAGAAAATGTGCACCAATTTTTCTACAAGTGTATACCCAGCTTTAGTAGGTGCCTGACGCCTGCTGCATTCTGTCCAAAAAAAACATGCATTGTTATTCCCCAATAGAAAATCTGTAGTTTTGACTTTTTTTTTTTCTTCAATCTCCAACAGTGGTCGCAGTCTCCCAAATTGTTTACATTTATTCTCGTCATGAGCCACATTTGCACAGACTTCTATGGGACTGTCTAAATGTGGAAAAAGTATGCTACATGCCACAAATGATTTTTGTTTTTCTGCATATCTAAGCATTCTTTCTTTAAGTGACAGATTTTTTGTTATGTTATTGAAAAATTATGCATTTTTTAATTTCATTGCAATGCAATTACATTTCACAACCATCCTGGTCTACTACAATGTAGAGATTATTGTGGTTTGCAATGGACTTCCAGCTGCATAAATGAGGGCTTCTAGACTAACTTACATAGTTTGCATTTCTTCACAGCAGACTCTTATGCCTCAGGACTTGCTTCAGTTTTCATAACTGCCAACTTGGCTACTAGGTATTTTGACTTCTTCTTTTAAAAGCGGCTTAGCTGACATGGAATCCACAAAAGAGACACTAGGGGCAAGGCAGGTTTAGTTTCAAAGGTCAATTAAAGGGGAACAAACTAAACTGACAGTAGCATAGGATGTGTTAAGTCTCAGGTGAC
Source organism: Pelophylax lessonae (assembly GCF_965119305.1). Lineage (NCBI taxonomy): Eukaryota > Metazoa > Chordata > Amphibia > Anura > Ranidae > Pelophylax > Pelophylax lessonae. The sequence continues at coordinate 128,746,819 of NC_138774.1, forward strand.
ATTTTCTAAAAGACACTTGTGACTTGTAAACTCATTCATAACATGTCAACTTGGCAAGGTATCTGGTTTGGAAGGATTAAAACTGTATTCAATTTCTACCGCAAGTGATTTTAATTGTTTGTACAGTAGTATAAGAAAGCATAAAATCTACATTATATAAAATGAACTATATATACTCTTTTTTATATTTTCATTGAATAGTCTGAATGTAAAAATTTACTGTTTTGTACACAAAAGTACCAAAAAGGAGTATTTTCACATCCCTAAAAAGGTTTTCTCATGAACTAATTTTTGGAAAAATGCAATGAGCTAAATAGAGCTCTAGCCAAACTTTTTAATTTTTTAATTTGGATGGAAAATGGAAAAGGGGGGGGGGCTAGATTATTTGTTTTTTTTACTAAAGTCTATATCCCTGTTAAGGACATTTTCCTCACTTCCTGTCAAATAACTAACACCCAAGATTTTGCTGTGAACTAGGCTTCTGTTTCTTTTCTCTGGAGTACAGTCATCCTTTGGAAAAACCCACCAGGGGTTGGAAACCATTTCACTGGCTTTCTAGTTGATCCTCCTTTTGGAATATTTGAGGAATGCATTCCAAAGAGAAGAAAGAGAAAGACCACTTTACCACCTACCACTCAAGAACTCTAAGACAGGATGTAAAGGAAAATGTCCCCCAGTGTAGGCCAGGAAGCAGTATCTGATACTATATACTTCAGGCCTTTTATAATGGATCTTGCTGAGAGGAATATCAAATGTGGTAACCTTTTTTTAAAGGGGGCTTTAGTGGGTGCTAAGATGTAAGGGAACTATGATAGAAGTAAATGCCAGCAGACTCTTGTAACTTGTCACTACAAGAAAACAACAAGAGAAGGGCGCACCGACCTTGTGCATTACCACTTAAGAGTTTATTAAAATCAAAGAAGGGTAGCGTACAATATACTCACAAATGTAGCATATGAACAAGCATATAGGAAATGGGCACCGCTTGCTTCCAGGACACTTCTCTACTGCTGGATAGCGTGATGGCGTCCTAAAAACCTGATGTGGCTTACGCATTTCGAGGGAGAACCCTCTTCCTCAGAGCCAAAATCGCCATGATTTTGTGGCGATTTTGCTACGTTTGTGAGTATATTGTACGCTACCCTTCTTTGATTTTAATAAACTTTTAAGTGGTAATGCACAAGGTCGGTGTACCCTTCTCTTGTTGTTTTCTTGTAGTGCCTTTTGGATACCCTTGGTTCTGAGGGGGGCAGCAAGACCACTTCATTTGTGTCATAAAACCGCCTAGAAGATTCATCTTCCCGCATACCATTCGAGCGCAGGAGAGATATTGTTGTTTCTTGTAACTTGTCCCCAGCCTATGAAAGTCTACGGCAGCAGGTCCCTGGTCTCCAATGAAATCTTTAGCCTGTCTAACTTGATCATCTCCTGTAGCCCAGAGTCTCTGACCATCTTCTGTGACCATCTACTGTGGTACAGTAGGTCCAGTCTCTGACAGTTTTCTGTAGGGTTATATACACTAAATATTATGTGCGGCCCTTTGGTGATGTTATGGGCTGCACTAGAGGCCCCCTACATTTAGTAAATGATAAGCAAACACTCCTTTTAGGTGTTTGTATTTAGATGCCCTTATAAATTCAGGATTGTCAAGTGTATTATAATATTTTGTATATATATTTTTGGCTAAGGCACATTTTATATTATCACATTACATTGAAGTTCAGGTTATTGAACTGTTCACACGTGCACAAAGATGTCCATTTGCTTCATGCTATGCCTTGAATATAATGGAGGCTGTGTTTTTGTCTGGACTTAGTGGTACAATCCTTATTTTCTTTTATTGAATATAATGGAGGCTGTGGATTTTGTCTGGACTTAGTGATACAACCCTTTTTTCTGAACATTTGTTCTGTATTGTCCTCGAACCCGGGAGTGCACGGTAGTGCAAATTAACTAGTGTTTCAACATAGCCTAATGCTGCTGTAACAGTAATGTCAACTATGTCAGCTTGGTCAATTTAAAACCCACAAACGATCTAACTAAAAGGTATGCTAATCTACAAATCCACAAAAATACAATAGCTCAAATTCAGGTTTACAAGTGAACAAAATTTAAAACCTACCTAAAAATAATTCTGAAATAATATATAATTTTTTTGCAAATATATTAAGTATAGGCTTATTAAAGTATACATTGCATACCAATCTATGAGAGTAATATCACTGGCACATATCATTTATAGAAATTACTAAAATAAGTACAACGCTTTCTAGTACAATGATGGTTGTTGGAAACTAGTTTTTTTAGCCCTTTTGTCAAAGGCCAAACCTATATGATCTGGATGTCATGTTCTTCCTTAATGTCTTTATCATAAGTGGCACAAGAAAAAAATATATGATTCACTTTTCCCAACTAATATCCATTCAGATAATAATCAGGCAGAGGAGCTGTTTGCTTCCCATATTCGTACTGGTTAAAGGTTTGCATGAGCACTTTATTTCCACTTTATTTTTTTTTTTCAAGAAAAACTTTATTTCCACTTTACTTTCCTACCAAAGGGCAGTCATTCTTAGAGTTATGATTCACCCATACTATGGTGTCTCAGCCAGCAAGCTTATCCCTCAATACACACACATGGTGATGCTGGGCAACAGTTTGTGTTTAGGCCTATGAATTGTGATGAGCAGGAGTGATGCAGACACCTATGGTGATAGCTTATCAGATAGAAATCTATATCATTTGGACAAGGTATTCTAACATAGCATTTCTCAACTCTGGTCCTTAGGGCACACTAACAGGCCAGGTTTGCAAGAAAACTGAAATAAATCCCAGGTGATATAATTTGCTGCTCAGTGATTGCAGTATTCTAGTCTGCATCTCCCCAAGGTAATACTTAAAATCTGGCCTGTTAGTGGGTCCTGATAACCAAAGTTGAGAAACACTGTTCTAACCTATGAAATTGTTGCCCCTTTTGAATAAGCCTCAGCCAGTAGTATCATCAGGTGTCCCATACAAACCAGTTTTTTCTTTTTTTTTTTGGAAAGCTGTTATCCAATGGATATTGTATAAAATGCCAAAAATACAACATACAAAAATAAACTTAATATATAAGTTCAAATTTGTCTAAAGGATATTATGTTCCAACCAAATTATATTTGGCACATAATGTTTTCCATTACTATACAATTCCAGTTGACTTGTATTTACAAGTTCAAGTTGCTATCTATACCTTAAAAGGTGGCTTATTTGTTTGGTACAAACTCATTTAAAAACGTTAGGACAGGTCCATCTCTATTACAAGGACCACTGTTTACTTCAAATCTATATTTAATACTTCAACAAACAATAGACTAATGTTTTGCACTCACAATACCTACCTTTTCATCTCTTTCAATAAATAGATCCTATAGCCAACATTTTCCATGTGTTTTCCACTGCTTTACACACTGTTGTAATGGTTCAAACCCATGGACATGGGGTAAACTTTATCCACATCTCCTGAAAGCGAATGGTCTTTTCTTTATACTTTTCAAGAAACTTTTCTGTTGACTTGGTGTTTGCTCTGAACACAAGTTTAAGTGGACAAACACAGGTTTTCTTTTTCTTTTATTCCAATTTACAATGTCCGAAGAGAATACCATGTGATGTGAGCTATTTATATACCTTTGTAGTAGCTCTTTCCATTTTGTCACAGGATTAGTTCACTCAGGGCAGATTTATTTACTGAACAGATCTCTTTTATGTCACATTTTGGAAACAACCGGCAGCAGGCAATGCTAAGTGTTGTGTAATGGGAGACAGTCTGTGGCACACCTGAATATGTTCCTGGGTTACCTCCTGACTAATGAGGTCACCTAGCTTCCTCCTTCTGGGCCTAACACAGTTCACAGAGGAACTCATGCAAGTTTTCAGAGATATCTCTGGCCACCTGATACAGGATGAAAAGGAGATGGACTTTAGATGACTACTCTGAACAGTCAGGTTCTCAAGACGTGCCCTAAGCTACGAAGATGAGATTGTCAAGGGATAACACAACAAAATGGATACCTTCTCCTGTCACAGAGTATAGATGCCTTATCTTGTTTGATTTAGGGATTGCAGAGCAGACCATAAACATTCATTAGTCATTCAAAAAGGTCACAAAAAAGGTTACAAAAAGAATAATAAAATTATTGAAATTGTGTAAATAAATAACTACATATATGGCTAAATTCTGTTGTATATAGAGTATAAAGTTGACAGTTAAAACTTTTTTTTTGGTTTGATAATTTAAAAAAGCTGTGATCCGTATAAGGTGAATTTGGATTTGAGGGGCAGATTCGCCAACAGATATATCCATACATAGAAAACATATAAGATCAGGATTTTGTAAGATATTTTTGTCTGGCTTATGCTTTTTCAAATCATTTTGCAGTTTTTGAGCTACTTATGATATTCCAGTGGTACTTTATGATATCTGTTTATTTTAGTGCTTCTGGAAACAGATACATTACCACTGTAAATGTGATATAATTACATAATGTAAAGCATTTAGACATATTAGTCAACTGTATGACATCTAGACATTTAAATTCATTCTAACATGGTTGTGCCAGGAAGAACTAATACTTTTGTAAGGTGACTGCATAGACAGGCAGATGTGGTTGTTGTATGACAGGGTCTTCCATTCCACGTGTTCAGTAATATATATAGAGTAGAAGATATAAATAGATAATAACTGGTGAGAGAATTAGTGCCGGGTCACACTTGTGCGATGCGGGAAGGCTGCGAATTTGCAGCCTGTTCCCGCATCGCAAACACACATCTGGCAGTTAACACTGCCATATGCGATACCCTGGGGGTGTCAATGAAATGTTAACGACACCCCCAGTTTGATCGCATATCGCAGTGCGATCTGACAGTTCGCACAGGATCGGATTGCACAAGTGTGAACCACTGTGCGATCTGATCCTGATGCGGCTGAAAAAATGCCTCATGTGCGACTTTTGTGCGGGTGCAGTGCGAATTTAGCCATACAAAGTGTATGGCTGAATTCGCACTGCACATCCCATCGCATGTAATGAAGGAGCAGTGCGCTCCGATATTACATGCGATCGCCGCACACGCAGAAGTGTGAACCAGCATAGTACTTGTTCTTTTTTTTGGCAGAGATTTACTAAAACTGATGCACACAAAATCTGGTGCAGCTGTGCATAGTAACCAATCAGCTTCTAACTTCAACTTGTTCATTTAAGCTTTGACAATACAACCTAGATGCTGATTGGCTACCAAGATTCTGTACACTAGTTTTAATAAATCTCCCCCTTTGTGTCCAATCATCTGTAGCTTTTGGTAAACCTGTCATTGGAGAAATACAGAAGCTGTCATTGCAGAGCTCCCTTTGGAAATGCTATTTTCCTGGCTGTTAAGCTAACCCCTGACTTCAATGCTTTTTGAGTCACTACCCTAGATGAAAAGTGAATCGGGAAAGCCAGAGTAGCTCAAAGTACTGAAATCAGTAACTTGAAGCAAGAAGAATAATATCACAGCTGGACAGCTAACATGATAGGAAGGTAAGGCCAGCAATTGCAGCCCCTGTGCTTCTATCATAATATGTTTCCTTTAAGTTGAAACAGCTTTGATCTACACCAGCTTTTTGCTTACAGCTCAACTTGAGCAGATGATTGGATGCTATGGGTTTCTAGACTTTACATTTTATCAAATTAGTATTTGGAAGGTTTCTGTGACCAATGCTAACCATCCCTAACATATGCTTGTGACTTGTTACCACTAACCCCCTTATTGATAGTGATGTTCAGATCAGTTGCATCACTAGCAAATATCAGTGTACAGCCAAATTGGTGGATAGATGTTTTGGTTATGGTAGATTTTGCCTTGTGATTGCTAGCATCGCTTGTGATGTTTATGGAGGAACATATTATCTACTTGTTGGAATAGATCTGAATGTTTAGGTAGCTACTGTTCTCTTTTCTTTAGAGAAAAGGAAACAATATCGCTGTATGCATGTCACATCCTCAGTCACTGCAAACTTATCAGAACCCTGAAAATGCACAATGTGATTAAAACAAATTACCCAATCTCATTCAGAATCATTATCCAAAGACTCAAAGTGGAGCAGACAGATTTTTCATCATAGCAGAAACAGGCTGGAATCTGCAACAAAGTTTTTTTAAATCCTAGTAATGTACAAAGAACACAGAGTGGGAATTGTTTTTTTCTCAACAAAAGTGGAGTTACTCTTTAACTGTAATGTATGCAACATAAGGCTCAAAGGTGATGGTATGTGTCCATGTTATATCATTAATTTAATGTAAGGTTTAAAAAAAAAATCCACATTCCTGTACAGACAAAAAAGTCCAGTAGTCAAATGAGTAGTATACTTATCATGTCCAACAGTGTGATCCGAATGGCCAATTTCAAAAGTCCAAATATCCACAATGCATATGTATGATGTGTCAAAGATTGCCCCAATGTCCACCGATATCCCCAGTCTAAAATTTGTGAGATTTGTTTAGCCTATCAAGCAAGTTTAAAGATAAATGGCATCTACATATGTGATAGCATAGCAATTTCCCAGCTCATTGTGTTTACAGGATGTGACTGTGTTTTGCTGTAAGCTATTCAGTGGCAGAGCGCACACTAATCCAGGGAGATGCAAACATTTGTCAACCTTACAGTGTTTTCTAGACCCTATCTTTGTTACCTTTAAACATAATAATCTCCACTCAATCAGAATCTTGCTACCTTTTAAGATAAGACCGCTTTTCTTCAGCCATAGGCATTTAATTTCAATTAAGCTGGAGTGCAGAAAGTGTTTTAAGGTTCCCTTTAGATATATGAACATTCACCTAATACAGCCATTTACAGTCAGATTGGGAAATATTATACGTGTTTAAGCCTTGCCTGCCATTCCCTAGTCAAGTTTGCTAAGAAGAATGAAGTAGCCTAAAATAATTTTCTTAGTAAATCATTATTGTTTTCACCCCAGGACAAGTTGGCACCCAAGTTCTACCCCCATATTTCTCCTAAGGCACAGATATGCAAGTTCACCTAATGCATAAGTACTGTATATTTGTCCAATTATCATTAATCATGATGACTGATCATTTGGTGGCCAATCTGTTCATGCACAGGTCATAGGCATCTAGTGCCTGTAGACACCTTGAAGGTGTCCATGGGCATTAAATGGCTGTTTCCCAATTCTGAGTTGGAACATGTTTGTGTGTCCTGGTTTAACAATCTTAGAAAAATCTAAATACATTTTCTTAGCTGGTCACTATTTTTCTTGGAACTTGGTTGCCTTTTCACTGAAGAAAGAAATATATAATAAATATATCTTATGGTTGCTTATATATTTCAAATGCCATTTCAGGTCTCGAAGTAACTTTAGAGAGCCCATACATGACCTTCCCCTGGTGCAGCCAGCCGGAAACCAATGAAACCTTGCAGATTCTGGCGCCAATATCTCACACACAGATTTATACACTTCCTGCCATCCTTCAATATGCATGTGTCCATGTGTGATTCATCTAGTCTGAGGGAGTGTCCCCACTGTATCCAATAGGGGAGCCTGTTGGACAGTGGAGAAAACCCAGCCAGTGACACACAGGCTTTTATGATTATCCCAGTGGGTTGAAACAACAGTGGTGCATCCTGGGATATGTTATAAAATCCACGGGCACATGTGACAGGGTGTCTTTGGGCGGGAAGCCAGGTCCCAGGAGAAGGGTGACGGCTGTCTCTCCTACTGTTGCTGAGGAAGGTGGTCACAGGCGGTCAGCCTTGTGGACCAGAAGTGTGGCGCTGAGCCAGGAGGTCCATTGGATGCTGAGAATGGTGTTGGAGGCAGAGCGACCCAGGGAAAAACAGTGCCCGTGAGTACCGGGAAGCTTGCCAGGGGTCTGCCCAGGAAGGGGACCACTCGAGTAGAGTGTCAGTGGACAGGAGGTCAGCGCACACAGTCAGTGAGAAAGGGGGTGCTAAGTTAGACCCTGAAGAGGAACCTAAAGGAGAGTACATATTCGTTATCTTCACTTCTGTGGCAAGGTAAAGCAGCGGCCTTGCCACATTCTTCAGTCAGTTGTCCTCAGGAATTGTGCATAGTTCAAGTTGGAGTATCCCACTCATACCTTCTCCCATCCAAGTTCCAATAAAAACACAAAAAAAAAACAAATTCCCTGGACTGTTCATTGTCTGAGCCGAGATCTTTTAATACCGTGTAACTGCTGCCAGTTGCTAATGGTAACCAAAGGGAACACAAGAAGTGTAATTCTCAGCAGCTCCCTAGGGGGCAGTGCTACATTATCAAACAGTATAACAAAAGTCTTTAAGTGGTATACCTAACAGACCAAATGAGACCAAATAAGGGAAGTTCTTAATTAGACATATAAATATGTAGTGGCACATATAAATAAAGTGGCACTCAACAATGTCCTTATTTTTTGTTTTTTTAAATCAATACACATTCACTACCTAATGGCCCTGTCATCTCTTTTTCATGAAATTGTTTTTTTTTACTGTGTTTTTCTGCCTCCTTGTAATGTCCTCTGTGAGCATCTGAACCTCTACTTTTCCCTCTCTCTTCTATTTGTTTCAAATGAACAGGGCATCTTACTTGAGGTTAAGTGCACTGCTCTATGTATACTGCATATCCCGTAATCTATAGTTCCTTGTCCATCTTGGGAATGAGAAAGAGAGCATGGATACACTCTTACTTTCAGTGGGATCGTGGAGAACGAAAGTAGCCACCCTTTAACAGGAAGTTGGATTACAAGGAAAAAAAAAAGGAAAATGGAGAATGGAAAAAGGAATTTGTAGCTTTGGAGGAGGCTGGAAGCAATAGGTTTTTAAAAATGCATACTTGAATAGAATATATATTTTTTACACCAGAGTTTAGTGTCACTTTAAGAATTTCCCATTTTTGACAGCTTTCTTCTATATATTTTTTAATGTATTATATATAGAGAAATTTTACCTAAAGAGAAATTCCAGGATTCTGCTAAGTATGAATGTTTAGATCCCTCTCCCCAGGCTTGATTTAATAACTGGCAAAGTGATATATACAGTATCTCACAAATGTGAGTACACCCCTCACATTTCTGTAAATATTTTATTATATTTTTTCATGTGACAACACTGAAGAAATTCCATTTTGCTGCATTGTAAAGTAGAGTGTTTAGCTTGTATAACAGTGTAAATTTGCTGTCCCCTCAAAATAACTCAACACACAGCCATTCAAATCGAAACCATTGGCAACAAAAGTAAGTATATCCCTAAGTGAAAATGTCCAAATTGGGCCCAATTAGCCATTTTCCCATTTTCCCTTCCCCGGTGTCATGTGACTCATTAGTGTTACTAGTGGAGTGCACGTGCTCAGCGTCATATCCAGAGGTTGTCTTTGGGAAATAGACGTATGAGCACTACCAGCATTGCTGTAGAGGTTGAAGGGGTGGGGGGTCAGCCTGTCAGTGCTCAGACCATACACCACACACTGCATCAAATTGGTCTGCATGGCTGGGGTCCCAGAAGGAAGCCTCTTCTAAAGATAATGCACAAGAAAGCCCGTAAACAGTTTTCTGAAGACAAGAAGACTAAGGACATAGATTACTGGAACCATGTCCTGTGGTCTGATGAGACAAAGATAAACTTATTTGGTTCAGATGGTGTCAAGCGTGTGTGGCGGCAACTAGGTGAGGATTATAAAGACAAGTGTGTGCCTACAGTCAAGCATGGTGGTGGGAGTGTCATGGTCTGGGGCTGCATGAGTGCTGCCAGCACTGGGAAGCTACAGTTCATTGAGGGAACCATGAATGCCAACATGTACTCTAACATACTAAAGCAGAGCATGATCTCCTTCCTTAGGAGACTGGGCAGTATTCCAACATGTTAACGACCCCAAACACACCTCCAAGATGATCACTGCCTTGCTAAAGAAGCTGAGGGTAAAGGTGATGGACTGGCCAAGCATGTCTTCAGACCTAAACCCTATTGAGCATCTGTGGGGCATCCTAAAACATAAGGTGGAGAAGCGCAAGGTCACCAACATCCACCAGCTCCCTAATGTCATCATGGAGGAGTGGAAAAGGACTCCAGTGGCAACCTGTGAACTTAATGCCCAAGAGGGTTAAGGCAGTGCTGGAAAACAACGGTGGCCACACAAAATACTGACACTTTAGGCCCAATTCCGACATTTTACTTTAGGGGTGTACTCACTTTTGTTGCCAGCAGTTAAGACAATAATGGCTGTGTGTTGAGTTATGTTGAGGAGGTAGCAAATTTACACTGTTATACAAGCTGTACACTTTCTACTTTACATTGTAGCACTTCTTCAGTGTTGTCACAAGAAAAGATATAATAAAATATTTACAAAAATGTGAGGGGTGTACTCACTTTTGTGAGATACTGTATATACATATATATATATATATATATGGCTTACTTTTCTTAAAAATCCACCTAAGGGCTCTATCTCAAATACATGTAAACGCCTACATAGATATCAATTGAACCATGTAGTAGTAGTGGGAGATTCAGGCCAGGTGTCTGAGGCTCCCAGGCTTGCCCACTGCAATGAGTGGCAATGTAATTATATCGCTGCTTGCTAAAAGAGAACAGTGGGGAAGTTACTGGCAGGACTGGTGGCTGGGGAAATAGAGGGCATTGTGAGTGACCACCGGTATTACAAAGCAGAAATTATAGGTAGCGAAGCCTGTTATGTAAAAAATGCACCTTCATTTTCTGGGAAGAAAATGGACCACATATCTGCTCTGTTTCTGAATGGAGTTCAGCTTTAACAACTGTTGAGACTATATTGTTATTATTATGAATATTATTATTGTACAGGATTTATTTAGTGCCAACAGTTTGCACAGTGCTTTTCAAAATAAGGAGATTCAGTGCAAATACAAACAAGTCAAGACAAGAACGTTAGGAGGGTCCTGCTCAGAAGAGCTTACAATCAAAAAGGGAGGGGCAAGAAATACAAATTTTAATAACTGTGAGAAGTTGAGTTGATGGAGGTAGAAATGTTCAGTTGTTAGTTAGGGGTGGAAAATACTTTACTGACGAGATATAGATTTTGAGATCGTTTAAAGGTGGACAGAGTAGGATTTAGCTGGAGAGACTGGTGTAGGAACTTTAAGAATAACAGACAGGCTCTAGAGAAGTCCCAGAGGTCTCCTCAACAGAGGGTCTTGGGAGAAGTAAAGAGGATGCTTTGGGTGATAGTTTGAGACTAACTTGATGAAGTAGCTTGAGACAGAGTTGAAGATAAATTTGTATGTTGATGTTAGTATTTTGAATTTTATTTGTTGGCAAACAGAAGCCAGTGGAGGAATTAGCAGAGAGGAATAGTGATCCCTAAATAGTTGCTGGATGTGTCTGGCAGCAGCATTCATGATAACCTTAGGGGGGTAACCTGTGTAGAGGTAGACAATTGAGGTAGAAGTTGGTGGGACTGGCAGGTGAAGATTGCACGATTTGGATAGAGATTTTATGTGGGGTCCGAAGGAGAAGTCAGAGTCCAAAATTAACTCTAGCACCCTGGCGTGAGAAGTAACCAATAGTTGTGCTAATGATCTCAATGGAAAAGTTGGGGTAGGGGAGGGGAAATATTATAATCTCAGTTTTCAAAAGATTGAGTTTTAGAAAATGGTGTGACATGTTTACTGATATTATATTTGCTAAATTAAATGGTGAACTGAGGAGAAGAGAGACAGATTTGGATATCTTCAGCATAGAGATCATATTGGAAGCCACGAGAGGCTATCAACTAAAAAAAGAAGAAAGAAGAAGGTTTAGATAAATACTACAAGAAGTCCAAAGACTGTCGTGGGAAACCCCTACAGCAGAAGGAAAAGGTGAGGAAAAAAGAAGTTGTAGGTAAACCCTAAGAGGGCTTAGATAGATAGGAGGAAAAAGCAGAGCCCCAATGGGCAAGGAAGTGATTTTTTTTGAGGAGGAGCAGGTGGTCACCTGTAACAATGGCTGCAGAAAGATCTAATAGTATGAGCATGGAGTAGTGACTGTTGCTTAAACAGTTAGAATAGCATTAGTACATTTTAGAAGGCAAGTTTCAGTGGAGTTCTGCAGTTAAAAGCCAGACTGCAAAGGGTTGAGAAGATTGTTATTAGTGAGGCAGCGGCTCAGAGGGTTGTAGAAAAAATATTATTCACATAGAGAATACTTTGTTTGGAAATGCTTGCAAAGTTGAAAAACTTATAGAATTGCATAGTAATAAGGAGAACTATACAGCCAAACAGGGTTTTTAAAATGCTACCACATATTGCTAAGATTATTTACATCAAGCTGATCTCTCCTACATTTGAAAACAAGTGATCAGACTACACATATCTGTGCAGATAAATAGTGGTAAGCTTGATCTCCCCATCATTGACTTGTAGAAAAAGAACAAAGTAAAAATTTCCTAAGAAAAACTATTTTCTGACTTCAGAAAAAAGTGAAAGGCCCAACTCTCAGGCTTACTATTGGTTCTTAAACAAAGCAAAGGTCTTATACCTAAATATAAATAAAAAAAGAAGAAACATCAGACTAAATGGTAAAGGAGTTCAAATCACTTTAATGGTTCACAGTTAAAAAATATCCAATGTGTTTCGGGGGCTCACAAACACCAACCCCAATTCATCCAGGCTTAAGATGTAATCAAGAACTTGAATGGACTCAAGACTTTACGAATGCTGTCAATAACAATGGCACTACTCATTACTGATTCCCTTGATAAAATATTACCTTTCCCATAAAGAATAAAATAGAAAAACTCTTTCTCAATTTTTTTCACTTTCAGGGTTTTACCTCAAGTTCTGTTGAAGGGGGAATGATTTTTAAAATCTGTGAACCATTACAATGGTTTGGACTTCTTTGACATTTGGTCTGGTGCTCCTACTGTTTGGTGTTTGCTTTGGATAATTTTCTGTGTACCAACTGGAGAGTAGCCCCAGTGTGTTGTAAACTCCTCCCTAAGCAGAGCCATTGTATTCTTTAAATTATTATTCTCTTTTTCACTGCCCTATATGGATATGGCTCTTTTACTTTTAGTATTTCACACAAATAACATTTTATGTTTATTTCACACAAACATCTTTTTATGTTTTATGTTAATGGCCTGTTTCCATTACATGATGTGAATGGCATATCCTACCTTATAAAAATCTTCGTCTTATGTTTCTGGTTAACCTGAGTGTGAAGGGGGAGTGGATCAAGGAAGGAGGACATTGGGAGGAAGGAAAGCTCTTAAAGTGCCAGTGACCTGCTAGTTAACCATTAGGGGTCATTTATAGTTGGTAAGTGTTTCTCACAGAGGGTGTGGGGAGAGCAAAATCACTTTATAGTGTATGTTGAGCATGGCAGTGGATTAAGTAATAGAATAACACACACAGACTTTCTGGAAAAGCACTTTATTTATTTCTGCACTTTACGTGGACACATTTTCATTGTTTACAGCAGCAGCACAAGAAAAAGTTCAAAACGGCCTACTGCAGTAATACTGCAGCAGGGTGGACCCGCTGTTCTGGATCACATACATGTACATGATTTTGTATTTATTGGTAGGGGGTGCGCGAGCACGTGCCCGCTGCCCCAGCTGTGCTGCCATTTGCTACAGCACAAGCTGATTTATAGCCAGAACCTGCTGATTGGCTGAGCAAATGACAGAAGAGAGCCCTATGTAGGTAAACAACACAGAGTTCTTTACTTACAGCAGCGATGTGCTGGTCACTGGAGATGCCAGCAGCAATTAGTCAGTTCCACCCCAGTGTCAGTAAGTGTCAGATTGCAGTCCCAAGTAGTATAAAAAAAGAGTAAATACAAATTCCATTATATACAGCATATATACCATAGTTTGTAGATGCTACAACATTCACACAAATCAATCAACATACATTTACAGTAAACCCCCGTTATATCGCGGTTCAGTTTTTGCGGTCCCGATATATTGCGTTTTTTTCTGTAATGTTATTTTACTAATTAAATCATTGATAATTAAATATTTTTGTGTTTTCCATAGCTCTTGCTCTTTCTCTCAGTATCTTGTATGTGTTTAAATTTGTTTCTATTGTTTTAAAAGTGTGTTTAAAGACCTTAAAATGCTTTTAAAAGTATAGTGAAAGTTATAAAAACATGCCTACAGTGTATTTAAATAGGGTATTTCTATTTTGTGGATTTTCACTCTTCGAGGGTGGGTCTGGAACGTAACCCCCGCAATGGAGGGGGGTTTACTGTATTGGGATTTTTTTACCAGAGACATGTAGCAGAATACTGTCACGTACCTGGTCCTGAGGCCGAAATGCTGAGAGGGCTCTCTTTGTGGCTGAGTGCTCGGTGTCCCTGAAGGTGGTAACAGGAAGCACAAAGCCCATAGTAGCAGGGATTGCTAGCTGTGCCCCAGATGAGGATTGGTGGTGGCGAGATTTCTTTGTAGGTGAACACCAGAGGAGATGAGCACTAGGACCCAGGAGCGTTAAGATGGTGCAGACTGCACACGGCTGGAAGTATTTTGTAATGGAAAGTGCAGCAGGCAGGACCAGCAGGTAAGTACTGAAGGCAGGTACTGTAGGCTGGGTACAGCAGATGGGTACCAAGGCGGATCACAGCAGACAAGGCACAGCAGAAGGCATAGTTGGGGACAGAAGCAGAGGTCAGTAAGCCAGTGGTCAGCAAATCAGATAGCAAAGTCGTGGTTAGGCAAGCCGGGGTCATACACAGGGCAGATGACAAGATCCGTGAACAATCCGAGGTCAGGGCTGGGAGCGAGACAAGAGGAATCCAAGAGCAAGCCGGGTTGACAACAGGTGATCAGAAGCAGCAGCAAACACAGGAACAGGAAGCAGAAAGCAGGAAGCTGAAGACCAGTCAGCAATGTTTATGTGCCACAGACATCCTTTTAAAGGCCAGAGGGTGCTGGGATTGAACGTCCATTTTGTGCACCAGCGCGTACACGTCTTCGTCCTAGCAAACGTGCGTTTCCAATATGTGTGCGCGTATTCATGCGGCGCGGCCATGTTGAGAATTGGCTAATGTGCCAGGTCTGTGAGCAACTATTCTCCAGCTAGCTCCCTGACAAATCATTTTTGCCCACAATTTAGGAAGAATTGTGTTTTTTTTTTAAATTGGATATTGTTAAAGGGTAACTCAAGTCAAAAATATTTTTTTTCCTATTAATAGTATGTTAAATATCTTTATCTTTGATATCATTCATTTTCTGGCTAGC
Source organism: Pelophylax lessonae (assembly GCF_965119305.1). Taxonomy (NCBI): domain Eukaryota; kingdom Metazoa; phylum Chordata; class Amphibia; order Anura; family Ranidae; genus Pelophylax; species Pelophylax lessonae. The sequence goes on from NC_138774.1 coordinate 128,762,042, forward strand.
TGACTGTGTAGCTTAGAAAGTATTATCTAAACTAGACAATCAGCTTCTTCCTGTTCTTCACCAACAACGCTATCTCCCTGTATCTGAATTTGCTAAGCTGTCTTTCACTTCTTGAAAAGGTTGTCGGTCTTTCTTAGACAGGCATGCCTAGACCTGGCCAGCCCCGCCCCCGCCCAGCCCCACCCCAGCACCACCCCCATCCCATCTATCCTTCACAGAACATGATCTCCTATCTTGATAGCCTAGTTTAGGAGAGAGAGAGAGGAAGAAGAAAGAGAGAGAGAGAGAGAGGGGGTGGGGTAAGATAGATTACATGCTTCAGATTTTCACATAAAATAAAGTCGCAAAACAATTCACAGCTCATTGAATTCATAGACACCCGTTCCCTTCTAAGCGACTTTGAAAGTCAGCGACTTTGAAAAGGTGCCTGCACTATTTTAATGCGACTTTGATCCAGAGAGTGTAAAGCTTGATCAAAGCTACACTCAAAGTCGCATTAAAGTCGCACTCTAAATCGCACAACTTTGGAGTCGCACTAGTGATAACGTAGCCTAAGGCTAGAGTGCAACTTTGGAGTGCGACTTTGAGTGCAACTTTGATCTAGCTTTACACTCTCTGGATCAAAGTCACATCAAAAGTTTCATCAAAGTAGTGCAGGTACCTTTTCAAAGTCACTGATTTTCTAAGTCGCATACTGTAGATTGGAACGGGTGCCATTGAAATTAATAGGCTGTGACTTGTTATGCGCCTTTATATGTGTCCAAAGACGGATGACAAGTTGCACTAGTGGAAATGTAGACTTAGTGTGGTTGCCTGTACTATTCCTTTATTGTATAGTGATCATTGTAGACTGTGAGCTGAGAGTCCAGAGCACGAGCAGAGACCCCAGCTACACTGACAGTTCCCCCTGCATCCAGCTTCATTCTTCCATAGTAGTCTTTATTCAAAGCCCAGCACTACTATACCGTACATGTGCACTGCACCTCCCAGCCTGTCCCCCCCCCCCCGTATCCTGTGTGGATGGGTCTTTATATATTTTTTAATTTTCTCATGAATTAGAATGTACAACGCATCCTTACTGATGAGAGAACATTGGCTGGGAACCTATGATCAGCTTCTCCCATTCTGCATATGCCCACTGGCTACACAGGAACAGTGCCTCTCCATGGAAGTGATGTCACTATCTTTCAGTAACCACACTCCTGGACTCAGCAGGAAGAGGAATTGAAGTCATGTGACAGGCACTGGATACTGCAAAATAAAGGTAGAAAAACTGGGATTTTTTCATTTTGAGAAATAAGGCTGAACTCAGCTTACATTAATGATTGCAAGGAAGAATTTAAGTATTAGGCTTTACTTCCACTTTAGCAATTAATATTGTTTTTTTATCATAATTCTCTGTATTTTATTTTTATATTGCAACAAATAAAAAACCCAGCAGAGATCAAATATCACCAAAAGAAAGCTTTATTTGTATGATAAAAAATATATAAATTTAGTTTGGGCAGTCATGCAATGTTGTACCCAATCACCAGCTAAAATAGGGCAGCCTAAATAGCAAAAAAATAGCCTGGTGATGAAGGGGGTAAAATCTTCTGGAGCTGAAGCAGTTAATAAGTATTGGAAGTGGAAGAACATCTTGTACAGTGGTCATTTGGCATTTTGGACTTGGTTGTTTATGCAATATTCTGCTATTACAGCGTAGTGATTGCATTACAGTATTGTACGGTATATTGATTTCCCACAGTGTTTACAATATTGGCACTTTTAGTGATATCATTTATCTATTTCATTTAGATTTTTGATTTAGCGCTGCACCAAGTTAATGTTTATTTTTATGTCATCAAACTGTTGTGTCACAGGCCAAGTCTTACCAACCAATTGTTTAAAAATAGAGCTTCCTAAAGCTCCTAATCTCCATTTAGATCTCCTAATGGTGCTACTTCCAAAGCAGACATATTGTATTACTGGATAATGAAAACACTTGTTGCTGCTAAAAAAAAAAAACGGAAAAAGCCTTTTTAACTGGTATGAATCAAATAAAAGTGGATTTGGTGTAGTTGGTTTCTATAAGTTAAACTTATTGTAAAGTACAAGAAAGAAATATCAGTTCAACAGCAAAAAATGCATGATGAAAGTGCTCCTGGAAACCACATTGATCATTTATGCCATGTACATTTTTAAGGCACCCCAACCTGTAATATAAAGGAGTTGTACATTTTACATGTTGCTTTCCAAGCCATATGAAAAGGACACACTTCCCTATATATTATTTTCAAAACTGTTTTGGTATTGGATTAAGTCACCCGCTGATTCTTTTTTTTTTTTTTTTTTTTTTTTAAACAGTTTGCCTGTCATCCCTACAAATGGCCAGAAATGGCTATCAAATGGCTATTCACCCCTCATAGACTTCAATGGAATATGCCGAAAAGTTTGGATACACCAAACATTATGTTGGATCTGGTGAACTACGGGTGAATTGAATTTTGCCATATTAAAATAATAATATAAAAGAGAATTAATATTTGGTTTATTTTTATGTAGCTAATTGTGTTTTGGGCAATGTCATATGATTACCAAATAAACCTTAGAAAAATAAAAAAAAAGTTATTGTTAAATTGATGACATTCCAAGTAAATTACAGCCTGAAACTAATTTAAATGAGCCTTCTTCTGATTTACTTAGGAAAGCAAGTGTGTTTTTTCTTCTTTTATACCTGGGATCAGCTAGATACATTTTTAAGCGAAGGCCAGTAAACATGCTCTTCTTAGAAGGCTGCAGAACATTCAATTCCCAATGTTAATCTACAATAATTACCATTTGAAAGAGCCAAACTGCACATTCTTTAGAACAGGCTGCACTGTAAGAGCTAAGGCCTAATCACTCTAATATACCTGTGAAATAGGCTGAATGCATTAATCTTATTTACAAAACTGCTGCATGCCTAAGTATATGTAATAGAAAAACACCATGAAAAGTAGAGAATAAACATTCTATAACTAACTGTGAAATATACAATCATTAGAAATACTTATAAACCTATTTGGGCAGTGTTTTATATACAGTATGCATATTTAACCACTTAAGCCCCGGAAGATTTTACCCCCTTCGAGACCAGGGGTTTTTTTGCGATTTTTTACTGCGTGACTTTAACGGACAATTGCGCGGTCGTGCGACGCTGTACCTAAACAAATTTCACGTCCTTTTATTCCCACAAACAGAGCTTTCTTTTGGTGGTATTTGATCACCTGTGCAATTTATCGATCGTGCTCTATAAACAAAAAAAGAGCGTAAATTTTGCAAAAATAACAATATTTTTCACATTTTTTTATATGAAATTTCCCCCCAAAAAAATGTAAAAATCAAAATTTTTTAACATTTTCAGCCAATTTGTTTTATGCTACATATGTTTGGTAAAAAAAATCACAAAAAGCGTATTTTGATTGGTTTGCGCAAAAGTTATCGAGTTTACTAACAAAGGGAAAGATTTTTGTCATTTTTGGTGTTTTTTTTTAACGAGTGATGGCGGCGATCTGCAATTTTTTTTTTTGCGGGACTGCGACATTGCGGCGGACAGATCGGACCCTTGACTGACATTTTTGACACTTTTGGGGTTACCAGTGACATTACTGCAGTATTACTACCTCCCCTTCTGAAAATAGCAGGAAACTAGTATATTTAGAAAGAACTTAGTAATGAAACCTACATATTTTTTTCAGTACACAATTTCTTAACCTCCCTGGCGGTATGATTCTTTCGGATTTTAGGTACTGAATGCGGTACCATTATTTTGCATGTAATTCTTAAGAATGAGCAGCCCAAACTAACTTTTTACATATGATTTTTTTTTTACTGTGCGTTCTTCTTTATAACATCTCGAGTATGATAAAGTTGGAAACACAAAATCATAAATTATAATATAATAAATAACTATAAATAAGTTAAAGTATGTATGTATGTATACATATACATATACTGTATATATATATATATATATATATATATACACGTATATACACAAATATATATATATATACATATACACGTATATACATATATATATATATGTATATATATGTATATATATATATATATATATATATATATATATATATATATATATATATATATATATATATATATATATATATATACACGTGTATACATATATACGTATATAAACATATATATATATATATATATATATATATATACACACACATTATATATATATATATATATATATATATATATATATATATATATATATATATAAATATATATAAGTACAGTAAAACTGCAGGAAAGGGCACAGGGGGGCAAACTAATGTGAATTTATTTTATTTTGCAATGTATCAGTGTGTTTGTGTATTCCAACATGATAACGTCCCCAAACACACCTCCAAGATGACCACTGCTTTGCTAAGGATGCTAAGGGTAAAGGTGCTGGACTGGCCAAGCATGTCTCTAAACCTAAACCCTAATAAGCATCTGTGGGGCATCCTCAAGCGGCAGGTGGAGGAGCGCAAGGTCTCTAACATCCACTAGCTATGTGATGTCGTCATGGAGAACTGGAAGAGGACTCCAGTGGCAACCTGTGAAGCTCTGGTGAACTCCATACCCAAGAGGGTTAAGGCAGTGTGGAAACATAATGGTGGCCACACAAAATATTGACACTTTGGGCCCAATTTGGGCATTTTCACATAGGGGTGTACTCACTTTGGTTGCCAGTGGTTTAGACATTAATGGCTGTGTGTTGAGGTTTTTTGAGGAGACAGCAAATTTACACTGTTATACAAGCTGTACACTCACTACTTTACATTTTAGCATAGTGTCATTTCTTCAGTGTTGTCACATGAAAAGATATAATTTACTATTTACAAAAAAGTGATGGGTGTACTCACTTTTGTGAGATCCTGTATCTGTTTAATAAGTGTATAAATTGTATATTCTTGCAAGGTATTTAAAGGGGAAAAATGTAGGGAAATGTGCATCTGTATCACAGAGAAGTACTGCATGTGTTCTTTTTTCTGCATGATATACACTTTATTGATACCAAAGTATCATAATTCTTACCACAGTTTAGATTTAGGTTTACAAATACTTTAAAACTGAGCTCCAGTCAACTGTAAAAACTGCCATTATTTATCCATTATTGGTATTTATACAGCGCCAACAATTTATGCAGCACTTTACATATACAGTGCTAGAAAGGGGCGGATCATACACAGAGGGTACAGGCAGAGAAGGGAGGAGGACAGAGGAGGACACAGGAGACAGAGAGCAGGGCAATGAATGACAGAGGCACATAAACTGACCATGGTGTCAGGGCTCAGCAGCCATGATACACCGTGGTCAGTGTACATAGGGGAGGGCAGGATCAGCCAGGTATTGCAGGTGATAGAAGGGGCCAAATGACACAGCACAAGCACTGTGCTGTTATTCATGCTTTAAAGGAACAGGATCTTTTTTTTTTTTTTTTTCTTTTTTGTTAAGGGTAACAAAATTTAATCTTTAATTTCCAATGATTGCCACCCATTTCACAACTCAGTTCAAACAACTGACCCCATCCACAGCTTGTTTATGGATTATAAATTTGCCTTTTATCATAGTTCAATATTTTTTTTTTGACATAAGCTATCAGCATTATTGTCAATGTAAGGGTCCTGACCTGAGGTCAATAAATCTGATGCTCCTTGGGTAGGCCCATAATGCCATCAGCTTACACATATATTCCACATTACCTATAACATACAAAGAACATTTAGAGGTATATTTACTAAAACTGTAGAGTGCTCTGGTGCAGCTCTGCATACAAACCAATTAGCTTTCAGTTACTTTAGCAAAGCGTAATTAAACAAGCTAAAGTTAGAAGCTGATTGGCTATCATGCACATCTGCACCAGATTTTCCACTCTGAAGTTTTAGTAAATAAACCCCTTAGCAGTAAGATAAAGGTTAGCTGAAACAGGGATGAACATGCATGATGCATTACCTATGTCTTAAAGCCAACTCCAACCAAAATATTTTATTTTGTTTTGAATACGGAGAGGGGAACCTACATTTTTTCATACATGGTTTTTTTTTTGTTACTTCTATCTTTGCGGAGATTTTCTCTCACTTCCTGTCTCTGTGATGCTTGTGCAAGAAGTGGGAGATGCAGAAGTCACCAAGAAAGGAAAGAACAAAGAGCAACATTGGAATATTGTTTAATACTTCCTCCATAAAGTAAACATTTATTATATTATTTCTATCTTCCTTTTGGACAGACTTCCAAGGACAAGAACTGAGGGAAAATCTTCTCAATAAGTAGCTAGACAACAAAACAAAAAAACCTGATGGAAGTTCAAACATTCCCCAATCTCTCTTAGGGCTCTTTCACACGACCGCTCCGCTTGTCCGCAAATCATCCTATTTTTTTTGCGGATGATTTGCGGACATAATGTAAGTCTGTGGCATTGCGGATGTCAGCGGAATACCATCCGCTGACATCCGATTTTCCTCCTTTCAGTTCTGTTCCGTTTTTTGGAACGGAACAGAACCCTATTTTTCCTCCGTTCAAAAAACGGAAAGGAAGGAAAATCGGATGTCAGCGGTGTCATCCGCTGACATCCGCAATGCCATATACTTACATTATGTCCGCATATCATCCGCAAACGGATGGGATGATATGCGGACTTACGGAGCGGATGACACAAATGTCATCCGCTCCGTGAAAAAAAAAAAAAGTCCCGCAGCGGAGCTTTCACACGGAGCGGCCGTGTGAAAGAGCCCTTAAACAAACAAAAACACGTTTTGCTGGAGCTGGGCTTTAAGATATTATCCTGTCAAACTAACAAGAAAGAAAGAAAGAAAGAAAGAAAGAAAGAAAGAAAGAAAGAAAGAAAGAAAGAAAGAAAGAAAGAAAGAAAGAAAGAAAGAAAGAAAGAAAGAAAGAAAGAAAGAAAGAAAAGACTCAAAGTGTAGCCTTAGTAAAGTCAAATTGAAATTATTGGCTATAAAAAGTGTGAAACTAAATTTACATTGCCAAAGCCATTGTTTTCCAATAAAACTTGTTCCGCCAATAATTCATGCTTTCTATTTATTTAGAGAGAAAAACGAAATGTATTTTAAAGGCAGCTAATATACATAAGTATATTTGATTGGTTTTCAGCCTTTTCGAGTATACACTTCATTGTGGAGGTGGAGGGGGGACAGTACTTGGAACCAATTATGGGGTTAATTTACTAAAGGCAAATAGTGTGGTAGCACTCTGCAAGGAAATTTTCTCCAGAACTTAGTGAATGAGGTGACCTGACTGACCTTCCATCATCTAATCATGTGCAAGCACAAATACTGTTTTTTTTTCCTTGCATGTAATTGGGTATTCTTTGCAAAATGAAGCTTCAACCCATTCACTAAGATCCGAGGATAGTTCCCTTGCAAAGTGCAACTTCAGTGGCAAAGAGAACATTGTAATTGCCTTTAGTAAATCAGCCCCAAATATATCCCAAATTAATTTGCTGTCAAAGAACATACTAACAGAGCAGAGAACAGAGGGATGACTTTATCAGTCTGTTTCTGCTCCTTCACTATCCACTGTTGTTAAATTGCAGCATAGAAAAAATGAGGCCACTAAGCTGGTTGTACTGTGTGGCAAAACTGTGTACATTTCAGTGGATGGACAGTAATACAAAGCCTGTGGAAAGACAGCTTCCACTTATATATTTCAGCTCTGTAGTTAGCTTTTTTCCCAGGAGTTCAGATTTGCAATAATACTAACTCACTGTTCAAGTACTATTCAAGTATGTATTTTAACTCAAAAATCTATTGCTCCCAGCCTTCTTCAATTCTCCAAATTCCTTTTTTTTGCTGCTGTAATCTGACTTTCTGTTAGAGGGTGGCTACATTTATTCTTCATTTTCTCACTATATCTAAGAAGGTAGTTACCCTCTCTTTCTCACTCCTAATATAATATTTGTACTGCTAGTTTCAAACAAATGGCATTGAGAGGGAAAATGGGAGATTCACAAGCTCATAGAGGATACATAGTTAGTTAGTCAGGTTCAAAAAAGACACAAGTCCATCTAGTTCAACCAATAAAAATAACCATACAATCCCATATACACAATCCTGTACCCACAGTTGATCCAGAGGAAGGCAAAAAACCCAGCAAAGCATGATCCAATTTGCTACAGCAGGGGAAAAAATTCCTTCCTGATCCCCCGAGAGGCAATCAGATATTCCCTGGATCAACTTTACCTATAAATATTAGTACCCAGTTATATTATGTTTATTTAGGAAATAATCCAGGCCTTTTTTAAAGCAATCTACTGAGATGGCCAGAACCATCTCTGGAGGGAGTCTATTCCACATTTTCACAGCTCCTACTGGGAAGAAACCTTTCCGAATTTGGAGAAGAAATCTATTTTCCTCTAGACGTAAAGCGTGCCCCCTTGTCTTCTGTGATGACCTTAACCTCTTTCCGACCACGCCATAGCCAAATAATGGCTACAGTGCAGTCAGCTTATTCTGGGAGGCCATACAAAGACGTCCTCCCAGAATCGCGCTTCCCGCGTGCCCCCTGGGGTGCGCACACAGAGGTGCCCGTGCTTGCTGGGTCCAGGGGACCTGGCACATCACCGATCGTGGTAAAGGGCCAATGACAATGACCCTTTACCATGTGATCGCTCTGTCCAATGACGGAGCAATCAGTTATCAACAAGCCGACGCATGTCCGGTTCAGTTCTCTCCTCTCCTCGCATGCTGTACACAGCAGTCGGTACAGTGTGCGAGGAGAGGAAGGAGGCTGCAGCACCGCTCATCCCCTGCCTCCTCCATGCCTCAATCATACCTCAGTCATGCCGCAATCATACCTCAATCATGCTTCAGTCATGTCCATCCATGCCTCAATCATGCCAATCTATGCCACAATCATGCCAATCTATGCCTCAATCATGCCCATCTGTGCCTCAATCATGCCCATCAATGCTTCAATCATGCCTATCCCTGCCTTAATAATGCCTCATTCATGCCCATCAATGCCACATCTATGCCTCATCTGTGCCCACCTATGCCAACTCAATGCTCATCTGTGGCTCATCCATACCACATCCGTGGTCATCCATGCCACATCAGTGCACATCTGTGTCACATACATGCCACGTCAGTGATCATCGATGCCACATCCATGCCACATCATTGCTCATCCATGCCACATCCATGCCGCATCAGTGCTCATCAGTACTACATCCATGCCACATCTACGTACCACATTCATGCCCATCCGTGCCACATCAGTGCTCATCCGTGCCACATCCATGCCACATCAGTGTTCATCCATGCCATATCCATGCCACATCCATGCCACATCAATGCTCATCCATGCCACATCCATGCCACATCAATGCTCACCCGTGCCACATCCATGCCACATCCGTGCCACTACAGTGTTTATCAGTGTCCTACACAAAGACCAAATAATATATACTTATTTGGGTTATTTTTACCAAAGATATGTAGCAGTATAACTTTTGGCCGAAATTTATGAAGAAAAATTACTAAATTCGCAAAATTTTTAAACCGAAATGAAGAAAAATTGATTTTTTTACAAAATGTTCGGCATTTTTTCATTTATAGCGCAAAAAGAGAAAACACCCAATGATAATTAAATACCACCAAAAGAAAGCTATATTTGTGTGAAAAAAAAGAACAAAAATATCATATGGGTACAGTTTTGCATGACTGAGTAATTGTCATTCAAAATGTGAGAGTACTGAAAGCTGAAAATTGGTCTGGTTAGGAAGGTTGTTTTAAGTGCTCAGTGGGTAAATGGTAAAGTGAATGTTACAAGGAGGCAGGAAAACACAGCAAGAAACAATTTCATATACAATAGATCACAGGACCATCGAGTAGTAGATGTGTATTTTTGGAGAATATAGATATTGTTCAGTGGCACTTTAATGCATGATCTCATAGTCATAGCTTTCTTTTCTTTTGGAGCTTTGTGGGTGGGGCTGAACAACATTTTCCAACTGATTGCTCTGAGCTGCCTTGTTCACAAGTGGCAGTGACAATCAGGGTAGTAGACTTGGTGCTCCTTGAAATATGGGCTTTTCTTTGTATGAGAAAAGTTTATGAAATTGGGTGAAGCCATAGCAAGAATAGAGGGATAATTAAAAAAAAACCGAAAAAGGCACAGCAAATGTCACTGGCAGAAATATAAAAAAGGAAAACTTTGCATTTATAACACACTACTTCATGCAGACCTATACGATTCTACTACATTTGATGTCAAAACGTTGCAGGAAAACCGTTATTTCTCTCTCCTAGCTTCCGAAACAAATCAATAACCTGTTTTTCCTTCATAAATCTATTTGAAACTCCAAAGCACCCCAGTCAGTGCACCGCACGTTCAACAGCTGCTGCTTTCAAGGCTATCCCACGATTCCCAAGCTATGAGGATTGACAAGGCAATGATAAACTAATGTGCCCCTCAGCTTTGTGTGCTCACTATTGTTCTAGCAGCTGAGACCCTCTGCTGCTATTTGCTTTCTCCCACATGCATTATTCAACAGCACAGGAAAGGCCGGGAACCTTTTTCATTCAGGAATTTCGTATTAAAATAATCAATTTTCGTCATGAGCAGCAAACCTTATCTTGCTGGCAACCCTGAAGAAGATCTGCGAAATCAAGTGACATCATATGTTGTGGCACAGGTTTATACTTGAGTTGGAATTATTTTGTTTGATGTTACAATCTTTTTGCTTTTGTTTTTTTTTTTTCCAAGTCCTTTTTACTTAACGATGTAAACAAAAGTATGTAGGCTCTAATTAGTAATAATATGCAAAGATAAGTGATGGGCTGTAAACTACAACAACCATTTCCCTAATGATATATTTATGATCAGATGATACTGCCAAAATTGATATCTGATTGGCAGTTATGAGTAAATACATCACAGTGTGTTATTGTTTAACCCCTTACTATTCTAAAGGTGTAATAGTGGGGAAATGATAACTATAAAAAATGCATGCATAATTTATTTTCTAAAATATGTCTTAAAGAGCATTTGTGCCATATTATATATAGATAGACAAAACGGTGTATTTTTATTTTTACTTAAATAAACCTTTTATTTTTAATTACAGAGGCAGAAGATGTACCGTCTTGCGTCTATGGTACAATGATACAGGGATATATAAGTGGTTTTTGAAAGGTAAGAAACTTAGAATATTTTTATCTTGAACTAATGCAGAAATCAAATCTTCAGTGCAGTGTTGAGTGATTTCTGTGTTAAAGTTAAATTATTTGCATGCCTGTTATACAGTACATTGCCCTGCAACCCCAATTTCTCTTTCCCCATAATCCAATTTATAGATATTAGCTATGTAGTTTTACTTATCCGTCACCTATGCCATATCTCTGTATGACTGATGCCTGTTTGGGGGAAAGTAGTTACACTATGGGGTTGGTTTACCAAAGGCAACAAGGCTGTTCACTTTAGAATGGAAGTTGCACTTTGCTAAAGAATTTGTCCCAGACCTTAGTGAATGAGTTGAAGTTCTGCTGACATCCAATCATGTGCAAGCAAAAATTCTGTTTTTTTTATTTTCCTTTCACGTGATTGGGTATTCTTTGCAATGTAAAACTTTATCTCATTCCCTAAACTCTGGGAAGAATTATCTTGCAAAGCGAACAGCGTATTTGCCCTTATTGAATCAACCCTAATATCTCAGAATTGATACAGCTACACACTTCCAGGTTATGTAGAATTATAAAAGGGCGGGTTGGTGACCAGTCAGTGTTTGGGAACTTAACCACAGAAAATGGTCACCAGACAGGAAAAGAGTGGATAGTTACCCATGAAACTCACAGCACTGCCACACATTAGTATGAATGTTTGTCTATAGTAGAAGGGTACTGTCTCCTCTTTGCTTGTTTCTTCCAATCAGTACTTGAAGTTACTTCATTCCAGTCCAAAAAGAACAGAACAATAGTGAAAGGTTCTGATCTAGCTTATCAATAACAAGCACCGCACCAATCACTCCAGCATCACAGCCCTAAATGTGTTTGCCAACCCTGACTGCAGACCCTATTGATAACTGCTAGCAGGTATAGCCACCGGCAGTAATCAAATGTAAAAAATCCAACAGGCTGGTTGTACCCAAGTTGATTGATGTCGACAAGCTGGTTTTACCCAAGTCAAGTGTGATTGATGGATCGACTTGGGTAAAATCAGACTACCCATACATGGGATCGAATCTTGGCCGGCCCCTGCTGAGCTGGCAATATTTCAATACACGTATGGCTGGCTTTCCTCAGATAGTAAAAAGAATACTCTATTGACTGTTATCAATTTATTTATTGATTAAATGTATTTATACAATGCTGTCAGTTTAGGCATCACTTTACATAGTGAACTTCAGTCACTGACCTTATGGATTCTACAATCTATGGTCCATTTCTCACATAAACACCCAAATTAGAGTAAATTTATACAGGAGTCAATTAACCTACCAGCATGTTTTTTTGGGGTGTGGGAGTAAACTGGAGTTCCCAGAGTGAAACAACACAAGTAAAGGGGGAAACATGCAAACTCAATGCAGATATTGTGCCGGTTGGGATTTAAACAAAGAACATAGTGCTGCTAGGCAGATGTGCTATCCATTAAACCACCATGCTAACTACTGGGCCACAAATTGCTATTGGTATTGTATAATATGTAAAATGCAGTCGTTTTCAAAACCGAGTCCTCTTACAATCTGGACAAACTTTCAAAGTCCCCTAGAATGGTAATAAAAAGAAAATAGGTAGTAAATAGTAGGATAAATAATCCTGCTGAATACTTTTATTTAATTCCAACCATATATGGCAGTGCATGAGTTAACAGTAAAGTATAATAAATATGCACAGATATCAGAAGTTTCTGAAATATTTTAAATTGAACATTTTCAGGAAACTGAAATCACTGCTTTTTCTTAAAAAAAAATGAACCATAATATTACCGTGTACTGCAATCAAATGTCTCCTGATAGCTCATTCTGGTCATGAGTAACTGTACTTAAAATATATCAAATATTTTGTAGTTAGGTGCCAAAGGTAAAAAAAAAAAAAAATATTCACAGAATTTTTTACTTGGTGTGGGGGTGCTGCTTTATTTCATAATATCTTTTGGAGGGAAAGTCTATTTCAGCATCCACAAATTCCCTTGGCTCTCTTTCCCGCCAAAACTTTCCTTTTCAGTCAGATAGATACATCTGTTTCGACAAATCCATAGATTGCCTCCCAAAGGCATCTGTCTCATTTACATTTATAAATTATCCATCCTGCATATAATTATGTTTTAGTGCTTGTGTTGCAGTTCTGTTTTTGAAAGTAGTGCTTATATCTTAAGGTCAGAAATGTTTTTAATTTGTCCTAATGCAAGAACATTTTTTTACTTTTTTTATTTAAGTTAAAAACTGGATTTTTGTTTATGTGGCTCATGGTGTCTTATTATAAAATGTATCCTGCTAAATGTGATAGTAAATCATTTCTAAACAACAATTCTGTCCTATAACCTTAAAAAAAAATCACAAATGATAAATTAGCTGCAAAAATGTATTTCGGTAATTGTATTTTTCTTATGTTGGGGAATAGCCAAATAAAAAGGAAAAAAAAAAAAAAAAGCTATTTTTTTAACAAATTAATAATCATGGTATATCATGATTCAGAAGAGTAACAGTTTAATTATTTTACTCAGTTTACAGTTTGCTTGTTTCGATGGAAAAAACAAAACAAACAAAACAAACAATAGAATGCATTTGTATCGCTGATTCTACTTGTTGAGATCAGTTGGCCCATGTATGACGATTCTGACCAGACCACTCTTTCTACACATTACTGGTAAAAGTCCAAACATTTTACATCCAAACTAAACTTCAGGATTGGTATGATCACTTGGACAGATTTTGAGTCATACACTTATTTATCTGAGTGGATGTTTATTGGTAATGTTCCAGTATTTACCTTTAATACATGGGTCTATTATTGACAGATTGGATCTAAAGGTGCTTATGTATGAGTTGCTTTACACATTTAATTTTTTAGTCTTTTATTTGCACACTGGATTGCCTAAAACAGTTACATAGTTACATAGTTAGTGAGGTTGAAAAAAGACACCAGTCCATCCAGTTCAACCTATGATGTGTGTGTGTGTTTGCTTTTAACCGTACATTGTATACCCCTGTATGTTGTGGTCTCTAAGGTGCCCATCTAACAGTTTTTTGAAACTATCAATGCTCCCTGCTGATACGACTGCTTGTGGAAGAGAATTCCACATCCTTACTGCTCTTACAGTGAAGAACCCCTTACGCATTTTAAGGTTAAACCGCCTTTCCTCTAGTTTTAGTGAGTGGCCACGTGTCTTATTGCATCTCCTTTCTCTGAATAGTTTGTTCCTTATGCTAGGGTCGCCAGTACAGTATTTGTACATTGATATCATATCCCCCCTCAGTCGTCTCTTCTCCAGAGAGAATAAGTTCAGTGCTTGTAGTCTTTCCTCATAGCTGATGTCCTCCATTCCCCTAATTATTTTTGTTGCCCTTCTCTGGACTCCCTCCAGTTCCAGCACATCCTTCCCGAGGACCGGTGCCCAGAACTGGACAGCATACTCCAGGTGTGGCCGGGCCAGAGTCTTGTAGAGTGGGAGAATAATCTCTTTATTTCTGGAGTGAATCCCCTTTTTTATACATCCCAGTATTCTGTTGGCTTTACTTGCAGCGGCTTGGCATTGCATGCCACTGCCAAGCCTGTTGTCTACCAGTACCCCCAAGTCTTTTTCCATCCTAGACTCACCCAGAGGCTCCCCCCCTAGTGAGTAGCTTGCTTTCTGGTTTTTGGCCCCCAAGTGCATTACTTTACATTTTTCAACATTAAACCTCATCTGCCATGTAGTTGCCCACCCCGTTATTTTGTTCAGGTCCGCTTGTAAGGTTTCCACATCCTGCTTGGAAGATATTGGCATGCTTAGTTTAGTATCATCTGCAAATACTGAGATTGTACTAGATATCCCCTCCTCTAGATAATTTATGAATAAATTAAACAGGATTGGTCCCAGGACAGAACCCTGGGGGACCCCACTTTCCACACCCGCCCAGTTGATTCTCAGCTGCAGAAAGGACGTTTTTCATCCCCAGTGGTGACCAATCTGACCCAAGTGCATGTTAGAATCTTGATACAAATGATGAATGAACATGGCCATATACATACGGTGCCAATCAACATTGTAGTACATTTCAGTTGACTCAAAGTGAAAAGAGAAGTGACTGTGTCTGCTGATATGGACTCCAGGTCTGCCTAGTGCTGTGTGCATCTGAGCCTATAGTCACCATAGAAAAAAATCACAGCCTACTTAGTGGTCATTGAGTGGCAATTTCTTTATCAGGACAATTTTTTACTCACCCGGATGGTAGAATGCAAGTCTTCAGGTCTGCCCTGATGTCTAAAGTTAGAATGTGTGGCCCTTAGGCTCCTTCCTCCCCTGCCTGGGGGTGTTCATTTGCGAGAGCCTATAACCCATTACTTGGTGGTTAGCTTTGGCTTGCCATGAGTAGAAGGCCTTTGGGAGGGGAACAGTGATGCTCCCTGTACACTTTTCTGTCTGTGTTCACATGCATTATTTTTTTTTTGTTTTCTTGGTGTTTAGATTTTTGCACACCATCTTTTCACCCATTGAAAAGTCAGGTAGAAGATCCTAATGCTGCCTGGCATAGACAGACAAATCTCTTACTGCATGGTGTCTGTTTTTAGCAAACCTTAATACTCTCTGCAAGTGTTTCTCAAGAAATAGGCAAATGGACCATTACTAAAGTACAAAAAAAAAGCTGCAAAGTAACATATCAGCTGCGGCACTTTTACTGTGACAAGTCAGATTCTTGACAACTTAGAACCTCATCTACCTGCTGCTGTAGCTAAAATTCCCTGCTGTCTCATTGACTTAACAAGTCCAGCTGTTTACATGTTAATTCTTATAGCATTTAATGACTAAGCCTACATTATATACTTAAGAGATATTTTTAATGAGAGGTTTCTTGTTAGTAGAGCTTGAAAAGATTTAAATTTTTAATTCACTTTGTATCGAATGCAATTTTATTTTTAAGTAAATACTTGTTTTTATCTTTTTCACCCTACGTGCTGCTGATTTCATACAGCATGACATTTCTCAGAGTGGGTGTTTTGACGGTGGCACTAGTAGACCATGCCTGCATAATGTGTGCTTAAAGGTGACTTGTAGTCTCCTTTTGAAGCCCATGGGACATGGTGACAAAGCAGGAGCACATTTGGGAAACAGGCCTAGAGTTTAGTGATCCTAAAACAAGAATTGTGCAAACAAGGATAGTACCAGGTATTACTGAAAGCTTCAGATTTAAATTTTGAAAATTACTTCTGAAACAATATTCATACATTACTGATTTTTTGAGACTTTAGTGACGTGGTTTACTTGTATTTTTTTATTGTGCAGTAATATTCTCACTGCACAATATCTAATCATTTTGAATAATTTAGTCAGCAGAGACTTACACTAGTTGCATAGCACTTATCACAGCTCCACTGTGTGAAGAACTCATATAGCCATTAGTTTAGTCATATTTTAAATATTATATAATATAAGATTTTCAAGGTTGATTTACAAATAATTTAATGTAAAGCTGTGCTGAAAAATACATAGAGGGTACCACTTCTGGCCCTTCTCTAAATGCTCTAATTACCAGTCTGTTTCTTGCCTCAAAACTTTGGTTCATTCAGAGCAAAGCCAGAACTCATGATCTGTAAACTTGCTCCTTGTCAATAACTCAGAAATGATCAAAGCCATTAGATTAGCATGAAAATCAGCCAAATAGGCATTTCCAAAGCAGAAGTCAACAATGGCAGCTCCATAATTGTTATAGGCTTCTGTAAGGCTATTTGGCCAGATATAGATCTGCTGAGCTCTGGCAGTTTGAGATTGGCAGTAAGTATTTTTCCATTGAATGTTTAGCGGAGGCTATCAGGATTAATTATCAGAGATTCAAACAGAAGTTGGGTTCTTCTTTAAGGCAAACCTATAAGTCATCTGCCCTTCTTAAAAATACTGAAACCCACTTGTTTGGTTCCTAAGAATCACTGTTTATATTACATTTTTTGGTATCCTCTGCATCATAGTCACTACGGTCTTGATTTATTAAAACTGGAGAGTGCAAAATCTGGTGCAGCTCTGCTTGGTAGCCAATCAGCTTCTAACTTCAGCGTGTTCAATTAGGCTTTGACAAACAAACCTGGAAGCTGATTGGTTTCTTTGCAGAGCTGAACCAGATTTTTACTCTCCAGTTTTAGTAAATCAACCCCCATGCTTCATAACACTTAATCAAGCACTGGACAAGCACTAATTCAGCACCTGTAAAGTTAACCTGGCCATACACTAGTGCATTTTGATACAAACATTTGCATAAGCATTAGTACAAATATTATTATCAGTACATTAGATGACTTATAATATAATTTTAACCAATTGCTTCCCAGGCCAGTCCTGACACTTCTCTTCTACATGTAAAAATCATATTTTTTTTTTTTTTGCTGGAAAATTACTCTGAACCCCCAAACATTATATATATGCTTTTTTTTTTTTTTTTTTTTTTTTTTTTTAGCAAAGACCCTAGGGAAAAAAATGGTGGTCAATAAAACTATTTTGCACGGTGTTCGTGCAGGAATTTTGCAAACGTGTTTTTTTTAGTAAAAAAATGTTTAATGAATTAAAAAAAAAAAACTAAACTAAAAAGATGATGTTATGCTGAATAAATAGATACCTAACATGTCACACTTTAAAATTGCGCACACTCATGGAATGACGCCAAACTTTGGTACTTGAAAATGTCCATAGGCGACAATTTAAATTTTTTTACAGGTTACCTGTTTAGAGCTACAGAGGAGGTCTTGGGATAGAATTATTGCTCTCACCTGTTCGCAGCGATACCTCACATGTGTGGGGTGAACGTTGTGTACATATGCGGCGTGACGTACGTATGCGTTCACTTCTGTGTGCGAGCACACGGGGACAGGGGCGCTTTAAATTTTTTTTTCTTTATTGTTTATTTTACTTTTATTTTTATATTTTGACACTTTACTTTACATTTTATTTATCACTTTTATTGCTATTACAAGGAATATAAACATCCCTTGTAATATAGTTAGGGCATGACAGGTCCTCTTTACAGAGAGATCTGGGGTCTATAAGTCCCCAGATCTCTCCTCTAGGCTGAAGGCCTAAAATAAAAAATAAAAATTTATCACAACTGCCGAGGCTGGACAAGATGTCATAACGTTGTGCCCGACCTCCGAAGGTCATAGAGATGGTCCTCGGTCAGCTCTATGATAAACGGCTGCCACCGGCCGATTCATTTTCTGGCTTGCCAGATATCCCCACTCAAATTCCACGACGTCATATGACGTAAGTGGTTAAGTGTACGTAAGTGGATAACTGGGTAATGTACTTGCGGCTAGTGATGGACGAACATCGGCCGGGGCGGTTCGTGAACGCCAGCCGCAAATTTTCTCAAAGATCCGCAAACCGCGAGTTCGCGGCGGGCCCCATTGACTTTAATGGGAGGCGAACTTTAAAAACCTTTAGGTCATATTTGCAGCCACAAAAGATGTACTAGCTGTGCACAAATAGTCCCAGCACATGGACAATGTCATAACAGAAGTATTGCAATTGAAAAAGTTGCCCTAAATTTTTTTTTTTTTAACAGCAAAAAATATATATATTTTTTTTCATATATCAGCCAGAACTGACAGCAGCCGGTAAATACATTGTCTAATACATATAGGGTCCATTCACACATCTGTAAAATGGGTCCGCATCCATTCCACAATTTGGCGGAACCTTTACAGACCCATTGTTTTTCATTTCCAGACTGAAAAATTAGGCATTCACAGGATAAAGAAGTAAGTGTCGGCCATTCCAGGCCCCAAAAATTAACCCACATGCGTTTACCTGACAGCTAAGAACGTAGTATTCTGTGGCTGAAGGTACATTAGGCATTCACAGGTAACTGAAGTAAGTGTCGGCCATAAAAGGCACCAAAAAATAGCCCACATGGGTTTACCTGACAGCTAAGAATGTAGTATTCTGTGGCTGAAGGTACATTAGACATTCACAGGTAACTGAAGTAAGTGTCAGCCATAAAAGGCACCAAAAAATAGCCCACATGGGTTTACCTGACAGCTAGGAATGTAGTATTCTGTGGCTGAAGGTACATTAGGCATTCACACAGTATACAGAAGTAAGTGTCGGCCCGTATAGGCTGCAAAAATTAGCTCACATGGTTTGAACTGACAGTAAAAAACTTAGTTTTTGATGGCTAGAGGTATGGTAGGCGTTCACAGTACACAGAACCGTAAGTGTCGGCCTGTATAGGCTCCAAAAATTAGCTCACATGGTTTGAACTGACAGCAAAAAACTTAGTTTTTGATGGCTAGAGGTATGGTAGGCGTTCACAGTACACAGAACCATAAGTGTCGACCTGTATATTCCCTGCCCTTTGCTAGACCATGTGTCTGTGTAGATAACACCCCGCTTCAATCTGTGGTATTGGGGGGCCACGGGTTTATCACACCAGTTCTACAAATAATTGGCCAGTATCTGTTGTCAATGTGTGTGGCACAGTTAACACAGCAAAAGAGTCCAAATTTTTGCAGGACTAAAATACAATCTTAGAAAAGTATACTGTTAAACAACACCCCACTTCAATATGTGCTATTGGGGGGCCACTGGTCTATCACACCAGTTGTTCAAAAAATTGGCCAGAGAGTTTGGCGCTGTGTGTACCAGACTTCACTCAGCAAACTAGGCAATATTGTTGCATGACACAAATACACTTGAAAAAGTTTACTCAGATAACACCCCACTTCAATATGTGGCATTGGGGGGGGGGGGCAATTGGTTTATCACACCAGTTATAATACATTATAAGTGTTTGTGTCACTGTGTGTAGTGTTGCTGCAGAAACGCTCAGTCTCACCACCACACCTGTCACAATGCTGCACAGTGCACAATAATAGTACTAATCCACTATAATATGCTTTCTACAAAGTATATTATACTGTGGATTACTCCCCTCCCTTTTTAGTGCACTGCACAGCACTACCAAAAAATTTGCAGCCCTTTACATGACTTTTGTGGAAATTAACAGAGCAATTTGTGTCTGACTGCAGCCGATCTCTAACTGCCCTTACAGCAACCACAGGATACCTAGTAGATCCTACAGTAAAGAGACTGTAATAGACCCTAAAACGACATTGGAGCATTTTAAATGACTTTTGTGGACATTGACAAAGCGATCTGTGTGTGACTGCAGCCGATCTCTAACTGCCCCTACAGCAACCACAGGATACCTGGCCCTATAGTAAAGAGACTGTAATAGACCCTAAGACGACATTGGAGCATTTTAAGTGACTTTTGTGGACATTGACAAAGCGATTTCTGTGTGACTGCAGCCAAACTCTAACTGCCCCTACAGCAACCACAGGATACCTAGTAGACCCTATAGTAAAGAGACTGTAATAGACCCTAAAACGACATTGGAGCATTTTAAATGACTTTTGTGGACATTGACAAAGCGATTTGTGTGTGAATGCAGCCGATCTCTAACTGCCCCTACAGCAACCACAGGATACCTCTCTCTAAGCTCAAAAGATACTAGTAGACCTATACCGAAATACCAGCCCTCAAATGGACTTTTGTGGATCTTCACAGCGCTACATGTGTCTAGCAAACTCTCCCTGATGAGCACAGCAGACCTCTCCCTACACTGGCAGAAAGCAGAATGTGAAATGGCCGCCAGATCGGGTCTATTTATAGGGTAGGGGGACTGTCCATTTGCTGGAATGTTTCAATTGGCTGTCCCGTTCCACCTGACAGCTGTGTCATGGGTCAAAGTTCTTCTGAATGAAAAAGAAAATGGCGGCGCAGACATATTCAAGAACATTGGCAAAAGTCCGACTTTTTGCGAATTTGCGAACAAGCAAAATTTGCCACGAACCGACTGCCGGGCGAACCGACCGCCGGGCGAACCGCAAGGCCATCTCTACTTGCGGCTTCACAGCCGGTTCCCTACTGTGCATCCGCCAAACGTGCTATCCTTTGAGAATGGCCAGGCGGCCTGGGGAAGGAGGAGGGGGCCGAACTTACCGCTGAGTTCATCGTGGCGAAATAAGTTGGTAGTGAGTGTGGGTACCTGTCAAAATCAGGTACCTGCTCCCCCCTGAAAGGAGTCAAATGTGGCAGTGAAGGGTGGGGGAGGAGGCAAACAAGCAGAGCTTCTCTTTTGGGTGAAGCTCCGCTTTTACAATTGATTTTGAAAAAAAAGGACTTTCCCGAATGAAAACCACATTCACTGTTAGAAATTCTTTCATTCAAAAAAAATTTCCCATTTTGCTCCTTCGACATTTTTCGTCACTGGGATCAGGAACACATGTTGACTTGATCCCACAAAAAAATTGAAAACTGAATGAGCATTCTTAAAATAACTTTTTACTAGCATTTGGCCAACTTAAGAAGTGTGCGTTTAGGTCCATCACACTTTTTCTGTCTAACCAGCACCATGAACCCAATGGAAATTTCTACTGTTAGGAGATTGCCTACAGGATAGCCATGCTTCAGTGTCAATAATGGAGGGAACAGGGGTCATAGAAAGCTCTCACTTGCATTTACTTTCCAGTATTTAACCAATGCTTTGAAAATATATTTCTCAGTTAGTATAACATTTTAAAAAACTGCTTTAATACCTTATTCTACAGCTATTGCTTTGCATGTAAGCTGAATGGTTTACATGCATCCTTGACAGGTTTACTTTAAGCAATTTACTTGTTAGATGTTCAGTTTCATGTTTTACAATAATGGCAAAATTATATTTCATAGCTGCAGCTATACATTACTAGACAGGATTCATTTTAGAATAGCGGTGTTCCAGAGAATCGGTCAATTCATGCCGCTGCAGGGAGAATTGAAGTCAACTTACATGTCTTCTGAACTAATCAGCTTGTTCTGGATCAGATCCCAGTACTAGGGACACTTGTACACAAAGTTCTCATTGTCACAAAAGACCTGAAAATGGCACTTTCCCCTTCACTCTTCCTATCTGCCTTTAAATAATGTAATTATAAAACCTGTACTCACATAAGCTTCCTTGTATTGCATAAACACTTTTCCACATTCTATCAGCTGTGGGCAACAACAATTCTATATTCCATTTGTCTGTCAATGTAAAATATGTCCTTATCCTTAACTATTTGTTGATAGAAATATATACATTTATTTCACAAAATTTAGGTTTTATACAGTGTCCTAAAATGTTTCAAAAAGGTTGACAAAGGTGGTAATGGCATCCATGTATGTACAGGTTTGAGACCACATTAACCACTTCAGCTCCAAAAGGTTTACCCCCCCTTCATGAACAGGCCATTTTTTTGCAATACGGCACTGCGTTACTTTAACTGACAATTGCGCGGACGTGCGACGCTGTGCACAAACAAAATTGATGTCCTTTTTTCCCCACAAAAAGAGCTTTCTTTTGGTGGCATTTGATCACCTCTGCGTTTTTTTTTTTTTTTTGGGACTATAAACAAAAAAAGATGGAGAAATTTCTGCTATAAAACACACCCAATAAAAAATGTAAAAAAAATCAATTGTCTTCATCATTTTAAGCCAATATGTATTCTACTACATGATTTTGGTAAAAAAAAATCACAATAGGCGTATATTGATTGTATTGTATTGATTGGTTTGTGCAAAAGCTAAAGCGTCTATAAACTATAGGATATTTTTATAGAATTTTTATTTTTTTATTTTTATTTTTACTAGTAATGGCAGCGATAAGTGACTTATAGCAGGATTGCGACATAGAGGCAGACAAATCGGACACTAAGTGACACTTTTTTTGGGGACCAGTGACACCAATATAGTGATCAGTACTAAAAAATTTGCACTGTCGCTGTACTAATGACACTAATTAACATCAGGGGCAATCAAACGGTTAAATGTGTCCCTAGGGAGTGCTTCCTAACTGTGTGGGGGGTGCTTGTACTGTGGGAAGACAGAGATCCGTGTTCCTGCTTAGCAGAAACACAGGATCTCTGTCTTCCCTTGACATACAATGGCCATCTGCCTTGTTTACATAGGCAGACCAACGCTGTGCCTCTGTCGGGAACGATCGGTAGGTTTGGTGAACATCAGGCCCGCCGGACCCGCTAATTGGCTCCTGCTGTGTCCAATCACAGCAGAAACTGGTCGCTGGCCGCATGCGTGCACGCCACAAACCCGGAAGTACAGGTACATGATTTCGCCTGAAGGGGCCACCGCCCCACAGTATATGTACATGGGGCAGTCAGCAAGTGGTTAAAGTGAAAGTAAAATCATTTTTTTTTAAATTACAAACAGGAAATACTTACCTGCTCTGTGCAACAGAATTGATATAGCCCCAAACCTCCTCTTCTCAGGTCCCCTGCTGGTGCTCCTCTCTTCTCCTCTGCATCCATAGACACAGACAGCCCTGCCCTGTGATCACAGGATTTGACTAACAGCAGCGATGATGCCTCAGCAAAACCTGTGAGACCAGGAAGTGAGAGGAGAGAGCTGCTGCAGACGGGCACAGTGCTGGATTGAGTGAGGTAAGTATGGTGGGGTGGGAGTAGAGGGGGTGAAGGGGCAATACCTTTAACCAAAAATGTTTACTCTAATGCTGGAAATGCATTAAGGTAAAACATTTTAGGCTTTAGAACCACTTTAAGTGTATTGAGTAGCAAAATAAAAACCTCATATTGGTATTGTCTACTTTACACACAGATATACACCTTGTAATAAAGGGGAGGGGGGTAACGGTAAGTTCAGGTCACAATATATATATTTAAAACAATATACTGCAGTCAAATTTGAAAATAAGGCATAAAAGTTCAAACATAAAACTTAGCTTACGGTACATGTTTGGGACTTCAGATTTTCATCCAGGTCAAGCCATTGGCTAATAATGTTTCCCACTGTTTGAAGCTGCTGGGTTGTTGGTGGTCTTGCAATTTTGGGAACACCAGCTGCTAACTCACGTTTTAAGAATAGATATTGCAAGGATTACCATCTGCAGGGGACATAGTAGAAAGCTACAGAGTGTACAATCATGTGCCAAGGAAACCAAAGGTTAGACACAAGGGTAAATGGTGAATGTACCAGCTTTCAGCTTTAGTTAATCTGACTATGCTATACCAAGAAAATACACTTGTGTAATGCTAAAGCTGGCCATAGATGGTGCAATTTTCTCGTGGTTGCAGGAAACAAAAACGCTTGATTCCCCCATCAACACAGTCAGTGTTGATGGGGGAATCCCTCCCACAGAGCTATTGTATTCTTCCGGCAGGGGGGTGGGGGGAGCCATCTCAGCAGGGAAAACACACAGTTAATATTGCTAGCAGCTATAGCCACTGGCAATAATCGCATTAAAATCTGACAGGCTGGATGTACCCAAATTGATAAATTTATTAACTTGGTTACAATCAGCCTGTTCCTACATGGTTCGAATATCTGCCAATCCCTGCCGAACTGGCCAAGATTCAAACTATCTATGTCTTTACCAAACCTCAAAATAACAATAATGTCACCTCTATCTCCACAGAAATGTAAAGTAGAACATTTAAAACATTTTTAATTAAAAAATTATTTTTCTTTCTGTGTCCCTGTCAGAGAGATATTGCATTGTTGCCTTACTAATAACACTACAACAGAACGGGTGAAATCTTTTTTAAAACTCTGGACACAGACAACAATAAAAACATAGGGAAGGGTTGCAACTTCTGTTTTATTTTATGGTCTGTGTCCCCATTGTGGCAATTTCTCCTAACTTTCCAATTACCAAGACAGAAAGCAATGTCAAATCTTACTCTTCTATTCACCAAGACCGGAAGTGAGGTTAAATCCCCTTACTAGGACCCAGACATCAATAGGCTCTAACCCTGCAAAATCTAAAAAAAAAAAAAAAAAAAAAAAAAAAAAAAAAAAAGGTCTACCATCCAACCATTCATTCTAAAACATTTCTACTGATTTATGACTTGTTCACTTGGCCATCTGCATCCCTGGGCCTCCTCTGTCAAACTTTTGGAAAACAAAAGAAAAAGTAAAAACAGCAGACAGACACAGGGAAGAACTGGACAGCAGGGTGACCTATTGACCTCTATGTAAAAAAGTTTTATTTGTCCACACTGTGTCTGCCATAATCAGAAAGCAGACATTAGAAAGTAAGCAATTTTTCCTGACGCTTATGTAATGTCATTGCAAATTGACAATTAATTAACAACTTCATTATAAATGAAGGTATTATTTCAGGCTGGTTAAACACTGTTTTAAATTAAGTAACTTTTTCAATGTATTATTCAAATACAGATCTGCATGCATTTTACTTTTTCAAAGTATAACCTTTATCATCGAACATGTCTTCAGAAACGACTCCCAATTCCTTAAACCAATTTATAATGCTAGATTAGAAGTCATTTTAACCTTAATTAGCAGTCATGTAAAAATTATGAGACAAATCTCTGAGTGTGAAATGGCTAACTTATCAAATGTTCAAATACCCCATTTATAAGGTTGTTTTTTTGAAAAGTATTTCCATATTTCTCATGTAGCACTTAATTTAATCTTAGCCCCATTTCTTTCAATAAACCATTGTTGGCTCTTTTAAGCAGCACGGCTTCCTCCTCTAAGTCATCTCCCGTGAAATTGGTTTAATGAAGCAGAAAGGTATGAAGCATTAGCAACCCTGGAATTTATGCAGTAGCACTTCATTTTTCAGGCTCATTCGCATTTTCACCCTAATTTACAAAATCAGCACACAATGATTTTATCATGGTCATTACATCAGTATATATTACTGGCTATTCTATATCAGGCCGGTTAGTCAAGCTGTTGAAATGATATCTATTACTAGGGAAGAAAAATAGCAAGGATTTAGTGAAAAATGAGCAGGGACGAAAATGACTGCTCTGATATTAAACTACATGTCTTATTAGAACACAAACAAGACAGAGGATGTGTCATGACTGCAGTTAACAATTCTGACATGGAAAAAAATCTGTTTTATTAACAAAAGATTATACAATCCTTAAGGGAAAGTTATAACTTAGATGATGGCATATCAACCTAGAGAAAGTTTTACTTTACATTGTTCAATATATATTTTGAAAGTATTTATGAGAAAGATTTATTGTATTCTTAAGGTATATGTCTAGCCATTACTTTTTTTTTTAATTGTTTTAAATAAAGGAATGTTGGAACCCCTGTTGTTTTTTTTTTCCCTTGGGGATATTTCTCTTCACTTTCTGTCCTGGAGACCGAAATTGAGGAAGTGAAAGAAAATTTCTTCTAGCTAAAAATAACCTATTTTTTTAGACAATTGTCAATGGAACAAGTGTTTTCATGAAAGGTTTCCATTTACCCCCTATTCCAGTAAGAACTTAAAGGGATTCTAACCATTTCCTACCCTACAAAACTAGAGAAATATAAAGTTTGGACTACCAAAATACTTTAATACAGAATCCAAGTCTCATATACCATACCTTTATTTGAAACTTCTGGCCACTTTACAGTATATGCTATTATTTGAATAACACCATATAATGAGAAGACAGTGTTTAGTTCAAAACATTGTTTTATGCAAAAGATGTACTTCCTAAGACCAAGTGTGTATTCTGAGTATAGCAACCAGTGTTGCCAACCGTCTGTATTTTTACTGGCAGCCAGTAAAAACAGGGCACTTTTCAGGTAACAGCGACAGGTAAAGGTTGGCAGTATAAAATATGGTTGTGATGCTCGGCTCGGAACTGTGCATGTGCGGAGACAATCCGTGTGCCTGCCACAGTGTGTTCGGGCGGCGGGGCGTATCTGGCTGAGGCAGTGCCTGAGCAAGTTGTGTGGAGTCATAGTGCAAGGGAGCCAAACAGAGCGGCCGGAGGCTCGTGTGCGGGTCTGCAGGACAGGAGTGGGACTGTCAGTGCTGTTTGAACTGGAGTGGACTGAATAGACCACCTGGCATGGAGAGAGACTATCACTGTGACTCAGGAGGGGACATGTTGTGTTGGTGATCTGTGTCAGTGTCACTGTGAGAGTCAGTTTCTTGTGTGTGTGCCTGCCCATTCTAATCTCTTGTCCTCCTGAGTCCTTTCTATCAGCTACTTACTTACTATATTGAAAATAAAATAAGAAATATGTTTTTTGCCCTAATATCTACCTTAAATCACATTGCTAATTGTATTTTGTACTTGTTTGTAGCCTAAATACTGAAATTTGCACTTAAAATTGTACTTTTATAACTTTTGGAAATGCCAGTAAAAGCTTGGCTGTGCCAGTAAATTTTGCGTGTTGTGCCAGTAAATTTCAATCTGCTAGGTCGGCAACACTGATGGCAACTTGCTGACTCAACAAGATCTACACTCACCAAGAAGACTTGAAATCCAATGTAATTTACTCTGGGCTTAGAACATTACAGAGGATGATTCTTGGGTTATTTTTGCATATGAAAAAAGTATTTTAGGTTCATAACCCTTTTGACTCTCTAAAATATATTTTCACTCAAAGTTGATTGTTTTGGTGCTTTTAGGACTGAAGGAAAAAAAGAACAAAAAGGGCGCACCAGCCTACTGCATTACTAAGATACCATTTATTAATAAAAATCACAAATAGTTACACTCACAAACCAACTGAAAATCAATCCCATAAAATCACTAGGAAACCAGCCTCATTGAAGAACACGAACAGTAAAAAAAGTGCAGAGCTGGGTGATACTACTTGGCAGAAGCAAGGGCAGAGCTTTCGACGAAGAAGGTATATCCCTTGAAATGCCTTGATAAGCAGGACTCATTACCTATCTACAGTTTTTTTTCATAGACGTAAGCGTAATACACCAGTCCATTCCAGTCCCTTTCATCTCAATTCTGCTGATCCTGGAATGCACCTGCTGATAATGCTGGATTGGCCACTACAGCCTTGATACTTCTCTACATATAAAAATGCTAGTACTTCTCACAGCCACCCATTTAAATTCAAACCTGACTTTGCAGTTTACATTTTTTTGGTGATACAGGATGCGAAAAGGCAAGAAATTACATACTGCCCTTCTACTAATTCTGTATATGAATGCTTAATCTGCAGGGGATTACATAGAACTCAGATTAAGATAGTATGAGTGAACTTTCTGACTTTAACACAGCGGCACTATATGCTGGGCAGCATTAGAAGCTGGCTGAAAACTTGTTGTCTTGAAATGCTTGTAAATCCCACCAAGTCCTCAGCAAATTAGGCAACAGGATCACTTTATAAATCACAAGTGTCACCAACAAATGTGAATGCTCATTATGAGCCTGCACATACCTCAAAAAACATGCAACATTTTAGAACCATAGATGAGTTCCTTCCTATAGCAATGGAGTACTGTTGTTTGAGGAAGGGGGCTCACTGATGGCTCAGAAACATTGCATGTCTTTTTATAACAAATATAGGCTTGTAATTAGCATTCAGATGTACTGATGACACTTTAATTTATCTAACACATTAACAAAAGGTAAGTCATTACAGTACCAGGCTTCCAAAAAGTCTAAATGCCATTTAAAGAACACTGCATTTAAAGTGTCACTAAACCCACATCATAAAAAACTATCAATAAATGCTGTATTATATGCTCTTCATACTCAGTCACTATGATATTCGTTTTCTGAATCCTGCAAAAAACCTGATTGATCCTGCTGCTCTCTATCTCCACCTTCTGTCCAAGTCCTCAATTCAGATAATGATTTTGCAGCTGTGGTGGCAAATCTGCACATGCCCAGTTTGCAGTAAGTTTCTATGCTGAGCATTTCCTCCCTATTACATCTGAGCAGCCCATGTGGTTATAGAGTCACACACGTGGGCATTGTACACAGTGGTAAATTACAGCCTCCTTCTTCCTTCCCTCCTCCTCCATGCCCACTAACCAGGTGGGATATTACATGTGGATTAATGGAGGCTTCACCTCCCTCTTATTCTAAGGCACAGGTTGGAGAGGCTTGAAACAGCCTGTGACTAGCAAAAATCCACCCACACCATATCATCGGCTAAAAATAATAAAGATTTGATTTCAAATATATATTTGCATGACCATTTAACTACTTCTATACAGGGCACTTTCACCCTCTTTATGCCCAGGCCAATTTTCAGCTTTCAGCGCTGTCGAACCTTGAATGACAATTGCGCGGTCATGCAACGATGTATCCAAATTACATTTTTTTTTAGACAGATAGAGCTTTCTTTTGATGGTATTTAATCATCACTGGGTTTTTTATTTTTTCAAATTAAATAAAAAAAAGACTAAACATTTTGAAAAAAAAAAGTTTTTCTTTATTTGTTTTTGTTATAAAATTTTGTAAAAAAGTATGTTTTGTCCTTCACTGATAAGGCTGTACTGATGGGCACAGATGAGGTGGCACTGATGGGCACAGATGAGGAAGCACTAATATGCAGCACTGGTGGGCACTGAGAGGCAGCACTGATATGCAGCATTGATGGGCACTGATAGGTGGCACTGATATGCAGCACTGATGGAAAACCTTTATGGAAACTGATAGACGGTACTGATGTGCACTGATAGACGGCACTGATGGGTGGCACTTATGGGCAATGATGGGTGGTACTGATGGGCACTGATAGACGGCACTGACAGGTGACACTGATGAGGAGGCATTGACAGGCATCACTGATTGGCACTAAAAATGCATCACTAATGGGCACTGACTGACATCACTGATGGGCACAGATTACATCACTTTTGGGCCCCGGTGGGCATCACTGATGGGGATGCACTGATAATTACTGCACTGATTAACAATGCATATCCCCACTGTTAGGAGAGCCGCTTATTGGCTCTCCTCTACTCATGTGCTGTCAGCGTGAGTAGAGAAATGCTGATAACTGGCACTTCCTAGTTACGCTGTGATCAGCTGTGATTGGACACAGCTAATCACATGGAAAAGAGCCTACATCATAGGGTCTTTACCGTGACCAGAGATGCGGTGTGTCGGAGCGACACACCTCACTATCAACTGACGTGCTGCCCCCGGGGGCGCGCACAATGGCTCGTTCTAAAGGACATATATGCAAAAGCCTGTGATATTGATAACACTTAACTGTAGGAAAATAAACTAGAACTAGACGAAGGTGCGCTTCCTTATGCATTTAAAGGCCTCTTAACTAAAACTTAACCTTTACTGTAAATCATAAAAGGTATATTAATGGCCATAAGAGGTAAACCTATAGGATGAGGTCAATGCCATCATATATGAATCAACGTTCTATCTCTATGTAATAATATTAACATCTACCAAATTTAAATGGTGAAACTTCCGTTGATATATTTATATAGACAATATGAGGGTTATAATCTCCTCCTACATTTAATATAAAGGCTCCAGGCTGTTTAGAGGATATATAAACTCAAAATATACTCACCAACACCAACTGATATAACCAGATGGTGGTTTATCTGTCTCTCCTCCCATCTACTGACCACATATAAAAATGAGGTGAACATAAAAAGAAAAAGTATATTAGTAAATACTGTCTTACTGAAGATGTGGGTTATCTGTCTTCCACCCTATGAAAAAGTTTATCTATCAGATATGTAATACGGATACACTCATCCATGTGGACACAAATAACCACTGATGGATGAGCCCCATATATCACCATATCCACAAAATAGCTTCTATCTTCATCAAGACGTGTTGGGACAAAAATTATATCATGTGAGCCTTAATTAAAAATGAAAATAAAGTCAGAAGGTGCACCCAAAATCAAATCACCCAAACCTAACATGTTTCACTCTTCAAATAGAGCTTCGTCTGAGGTAAAAAAAAAATCTAAGAAAAGTGAAGAAAATGAGTAACTAAGAATAGCTGACTGTCCAATACTCTGCATCTAAATTGGCGAATCGTTTTTCCACATACAAAAATGTGCATCTCATAACATAAATGATTCCCTCTGTACTACAATTGAAGAATGATTGTATTTTAATAATTTCTACATTTTTGAGATTCTCAGATTCGTTAACAGTGGGAATATAAGGGCATACCTTACAGTATCCACATCTGTGGCTACCAAATGATTTTTCCGGCAGCCATGTGGGATTTACTTTTTTTTTTTGGACAGTTCCTAAATTACTATGCACTAGCATATCTCTAAGATTTCTACCTCTTCTGTATGTTATCATGGGGTTTTTCCAGAAGGATTTTAGATAAATCTTTGTCATTGTGTAGCACGTCCCAATATTTTTTTATGATATTAAAAATTCCAACAGATTGATTTGAGTATGTCCCTATAATACGCATGCCTGCATTATCATCAGTCTTGGCCTTTTTTGTCCAAGTAAAGGATCCCTTGGGAGAGTGCTCACCATTTCATTAGACTTTCTTAAGTCACCGAGATTATAACTTTGTCTACTAAACCTCTCAACCAATTGAAGGCTTTCATTTTGAAAGGCTGCATCAGTGGGGCAGTTTCTTTAAGCTCTCATAAATTGCCCAGTGAGAATGCCATTTTTAAGGGATGTAGGGTGTTGGCTCCCCCAATGTAGCAAATTATTGGTGGAGGTAGGTTTCCAGTAGGTGGTTGTATTAATGGTACTATTAACATCTCTCCCAATCTTAGCATCCAGGAAAATGATGCTGTAATGTCACTGGTGAAAAGCATACCTATATCATTATTATTCAGACATGCTACAAATACCTCAAATTTCTTGCTTTGGCCCTGCCAAAGGATAAAAATATAATTATTGAAGTGTACCCATAAAAAATATGTACAGTAAATTGTTCTAACTCCTCTGTGAACACTATGGTATGCTCCCACCACCCAAGGAACAGATTTGCATATATTGGTGCACAGGATGAACCCATTGCAGTGCCTTTACATGGTCTATCAATTTTTCCATCAAAAAGAAAGAAATTGTGTTCCAACACAAATGGTAGAAACTGAAGAACAAAATCTGTGTGTTTCTAAAAAAGTATACCTCTATCATTAGGGAGTATTTACATGCTTTATGTCCCAAGTTATGTCTGATGTTACTATAGAGCGCCTCCACATTAAGGCTTGCCAGCCAGACATCCTCATCCAGAGAAATGTCCAAACTTCCTAGTTATGCTGGGATCAGCTGTGATTGGAAACAGCTGATCACATGGTAAAGAGCCTACGTCATAGGCTCTTTACTGTTATCGGAGATGTGGTGTTTCGATCTCCGCACTGCCCAAGTGGCTTGTTCTGAAGGACGTCATATGACGTCCAGTCAGAACGGGAGAGCCACCGCCCGGCCGTCATTTTTCTATAGGCCGGGCAGGATGTGGTTAAAACAGTTTATTGATATTAATTATTTATTTTTACTCTGTATTCCAAAGGCAGTTTTTTTTCTATTTTAAACATGTGACAAGCAGCAGAGATCCTCCTGCTCATGTTTCTGGGAAAGAGCTGGGTCATGTGACAGTTGTATATCGATTAAGAAAAAGATACTTTAAAAAAAAAAATTACAGTGCCATCCTTCACATACAAAAACTTGAATGTGTGTTAGGATCACTTTATATGCACAAACTATATATTATACTGTGCGACTGGTAAATATTTACCCAGTTCAGCTTTCCCACTTATATGCTCTCAAATACCCAGAGCTATTTTTGCATTTCTGCTATTGACATTTTTAGACAATAACTTTGTCATTTCTTAAGATAACAGATTAATACATACTGTATATCTTCTTTTAGGACAAATGGGGCTTTCTTTCTGAGATATTGTCTTGCAAAAAGGATTTCATGTTTTCTGCAATTCAGAGACAAAAAAATTAACAAAATACTTGTCAGGTTGCTTTAACAACATTATATGCAGGTCGAAGCTCATTCCTTTAATATGTGGATGAAGGGAGTAAATGGAATAAATAAAGCAGTAACAAGCTTTGTAAATCTCTACCTCATGTCTGAGCAGTGTTTATAAACACAGTGTCAGGAAATCCATGCTACACATGCCTTGTGTACTTCTAAAAGGATTTTTTGGCTGCGTGTATCAAGCCCAATGTCAATAATTGGTTAATTACCTATTTGCGCCTTTGCTAAAAATGTATCTATTTTTAATATGCATTTTAGTGTGTTTTTCATGTGCTGTGATGGATTTAAATTGATCTTACATGCTTTCTGCATACTTTTTCCTGGAAGAAAGTGTTTATGTGCAGCTCTATTCATAAAACTGCACATCTAATGCATTAACATTTACCATTACCAGATGGACTTTACAAGAAATAATTGTGCAAAACTCTGCATGTGATTTAGGCACAGTTTAAGGTGCATTATAGCACTCCTAAATTGTAAAGTTGTGAACTAACACTCAATCCAGAGATATTTCTGTGGAATTTTTAGCCCACATGATCAGTTATAATAATAAGCAAAATACAACAAAAGCACTAAATTAAGTTATCAACTAATATCACTTGCCAAGCTACAGTAGCATAAAATAATGTTTTAGAAAGTTTTGGGCTGCTAGCAGAAGACGATGACTGTTTGTGCCATGAATACCATTCAGTCCTTACCAGAACACAGTTAGGTCTCACAGTGAGAATTCTCTTTGTGTAGTTACAGTAACCCCCCGCTCCATCGCGGTTCAGTTTTTGCGGTCCCGGTATATTGCGTTTTTTTTTGTAATGTTATTTTACTATATAAATCATTAAAAATTAAATATTTTTGTGTTTTCCATAGCTCTTGCTATGTCTCTCAGTATCTTTTATGTGTTTAAATGAGTTTCTATTGTTTTAAAAGTGTGTTTAAAGACCTTAAAATGCTTTTACACGTACAGTGACAGTAAAAAAAACATGCCTACAATGCATTTTAATAGGGTTTTTCTATTTCGCGGATTTTCACTTTTCGCGGCTGGGTCCGGAACGTAACCCCCGCAATGGAGGGGGGTTTACTGTACATAGTTACATTGTTAGGTCATAAAAAGATCCATGCTCATCAAGTTAAACCAAAAAATAAAAAAAATATTAAAAATAAATAAATTAAATATAAATTAAATATATTGCATGCTTAAAACCCGAAACCCACAGTTGATTAAGAGGGAGGACAAACACCTCATAAAATATGGTCTAATTTTCTCTAATAAGGAAAAATGAGTATCCTGGTCCCCAGTGACAACCAGATACTCCTGTATCAGATACTCCTGTGCTCTAAAGAAGTCTGTCCTTGAAAAGTGTAAGATGTGCCCCTGTGGATGGACACATTTCCTTTGTTACATGCACTTGATGGTGTACCTTTGTGAGTACATTGACATTAGGTTTTATTTAATAAAGAGTTTTTGTGGTATTGCAGTAGGCCAATGAGCCCTCTGCTTTTGCTTCTGAAGTGGGCAGCAAGGCCAATGTAAAGTGTGGTGGTGTCCAGTGAAGGTTACCCAATTTGTATTTACAAGACTGAAGAGATGCCTGTTTTAAACCCACACATGGGTCTGCATTTCTGTAGACCTTTCCTACCAGTTTAGTTAGGCCTTTCCTCATAGCTGGTTTCCTCCAGGCCTCGGTTCCTTCTCTGGCTTCTTTCCAGTATTCAAGATGCATATTCAAGATGATTCTTTGTATAGAGACAAGTTTATGTCTCTCTTTCACTTTTGCTTCTTTTATTACAAGAAACAACAAGTGCCCATATACAGTGCAGACCATGCTCGAATGCAAATGCAGGCCTCTTTAACTCCATTTTCCAAAAATTCCCTGGGTTTCTGGACACACACAGGGAGTATAAATTATTTAACATCCCTCCCTTCAGCAGCTCAGAGAGGCCAGACCTGACTATGTAGAAGAAGCATGGCAATGTAACGCTCCTGCGTTTCATGTATGGTGTGGATTTTCAGCTGCAGAAATATTCCACTTCAGTAGTCATGTAAGAGAGATGCTGAGATACCATTCCCAACCTCAATGACTCATCATGTGTGGAAGGTCTTAATTCAGCTAGTAAATACACACACTCAACAAGCTGGTTCCTAGAGTGACTTTATGTATGTAGTAACACAGTGATGAAGATTTAAGAGACAGGTTGAGTGGAGGTGGTAGGTGACAGACACTTGAAGGTAAGACAGTAGCAGATGGATGCAGGTAGGTTTAGCAATCATGTATGGTAGCAGATGACAGAGTAGCAGGTGGACATACAAGAGAGATCAACCCAGTGCAGGAATAAGTAGCAGTAGTCTTAAGAGCTAGCAATCTAGATATGCAGATGTGATAAATAGTCTTTACTATGCAGAGCTAGATAGTGTAAGCTTAGTATAAGTTTATAGAGGGTTCCCCTGCGGGGTACTTAGCACTAATAGCAATACAGCCGAAGGTTGGTTCAGGAGGAGCGGATGATCCGGAAGCGGGATGCAGGGATCAGCGCAGCGAGGTTCCGTCAGCGAGGTATGCTTGCAAGCACGAAAGCTTCAAGCCAAGTTAGCATCCAGGTAAGGGTGTTTGAACGAACACATGTGAGTGAGAACCGGCGATTTAAATAGCCATCTAGTCCGGCGCTGAGTGATGACAGCTTCAGTCTTAAAGGTGTATGCGCACCTTTCCAAAAGAGAATGGTGGGGCGCATACACTTGTGAAAAGAGTAATTTAGGGTACCAAAGGTACCGGAACATTACAGGCAAGTGATCTGCAGCCAGGTTAGACATTCTCCACTGTCAGAACCAGTGTGCAGGCAGCCAAGCTAGAGAGTAATAGTTCACAGCTTCTTAGAAGGCCCAGCTCCTGTGAGGAGACCCTCCCCACTTGCTACTAGAGTACTCTAGTTTTAGTGGGGTGGACCTTTGAGCTTTGGCTACGATCCCCCCAGCTGTTCACCTGTGTTGCTAAAGCTACCCTGCAGTTTACTTTGCGCAGAGATGTTTATGAGGATATTTGCAAATAGCTGTGATTATCAGCTCAGTTCTCTTTTGTTATAGACTCTTACAGAGATTTTGGTATGCAGCCACATGTTACCCCGATCGAGTTCCAGAGACATTGCTGTGAAGGGTCCATTTTTTTTGCAACTTCCATTATTCTGCAGTGTATATGCATTTTTTTGCCATTCTGGATCTGTATTTTATGATTGCTTATATCATTTGCATCTGTTTAGTAAACAGCAGGCTACAATTAAAAAAATATCTTACTTGCTTTCTAAGCTACATTTTCCTTGCTTGTGCTAGAAGCTAGAATTCAGCTATCGCAAAAAATACTTTAAAACCTAAGGGCAGTCAAAATAAAAAAAAGCATAAATATCAGCACAAGGGACATGACTTACTGTATATGTGCTGGCTCTTGATTTTCATGAAATTTTCCTCCACTGACATCCCCCACCATCCCCACTGCTGTAATCTTCCAGTTCATTAGGGGTTAACAGACCCGGGGGGAGCTCATCAAAAGTTCCCGACTGGGCCTGATTATGACCACCTTTTTTGGCCAGCTCCTACATTCATAGAAGTCATTCTACAGCTTCTGTAAATAAAACGCAATTAAAAAAAAAAGCAGAGATTTGTTTATTCTCCAAAATATGGTCATTTTTGGGTGTTTTCATTGTCCTGGTGTTCCAGGACCTCGAAAAATTTTAGTTTAAAGTTAAACTAAAATTTAGACTAAAGTTAGTCAAGAAATTTGATATGTAGTTTATGCCCCTGGAACCCCTGAAGGTGCTCCTTGTATTTTGGGCTTCTTTATGTGGCTAGACTGTGAAAAAGCCTCGTTTACGTGGTATTACCATACTTAGAAGGAGTAGTGGAATGAGTTTTTGGGGTTTAATTATAGGTATTCTTATGATGTGTGTTAGAAATATCTTACTATTAACAACTTTGTATAAAAAAAAATAATAATTTAATTGTTTCCTGCATTTTCTAAAAACTTTCGGCAAAAAAAGGACATTTTTCAAAAGACTCACTATGCTTTTCAGAAAATACCTTAGTGTTTACTTTCCAAAATTTGGTCATTTTGTGGGTGTTTCCACTGTCCTGGTGCTCCAGAACCTCCAAAAATGTGATAGATAGTTAGGAAATTTGATGCCTAATTTATGCCTAATTTATGAGCTAAGAAAGCCCAAAGGTACTCTTTGGATTTTGGGACCCTGTATGCATCTATACTGTAAAAAAGTCTCAAACATGTGGTATCCCCATACTGGGGAGGTTTAGCAGAATGTGTTTTAGGGTGTAATTATAAGTGTTCCTAAGCTGTGTGTGAGAAATATCTTGTTAAAATGACAACTTCATGAAAAAAATTATTTCTTCAAAATCAATTCTTCAAAAATTGTGACAAAAAATGACAACGTAAATAAGTAATAATCACCTTAGACTGTCTTCTTTTCAAAAAATGATTAACTATATTTGACTGTCTACTTTCCAAAAAGGGGACATTATGGGGGTAATTGTACTGTCCTAGCATTTTAAGCCTCAAGAAATGAGATAGGGAGTCAGTACATCAAGACCGATCTATTTTCAAATATATAAATATTGTACTTAATATAAATATTTACTTAGTATAAATAAATCTAAATATAAATATTGTATATAAATAATGTACTTGTATGATATATTGCTAAGACATTACTATGATACATGTATACAATTCTTGTACCGGATTTGCTCATTTTCATATGCACTCTACAAGCTCACCATGGAAGATGTTCCGTTACCCTGTTGTTTCTTATGTTACCTACATCACGTTGATGTTTTCTTGTTCTCATGTATGTTTTCCCTTTTTAAAATGCAAATAAAAATGTATTGATTGAAAAAAAAAATCAAATATATAAATATTGATAGCATGGGGGGCGTGTCCTGGACATGGCGGAGTGAGGTCGCACTTCTTTGGAGCTCCTGCCGTCTCTCCCTGTCCACCACGTTTAGACTGCCAACCATCACCCCGGAATGAGCACCGGCCGTAGGAGAGGACCCAGGAAACCTCTCCGTACCTCGCCCGGCTCAGAGCTGCACAGATACTTCCCGGGGACCCGATCCTCGACAGCCCGCGCGGGACAGGCCCGAACACGTGAGGTTCCCCCGGGCCCCATGGCGTCGGCTCCGACTTCCCCGGCTACGCCTCAGCCACTGGATTTGGGGTCCCCGCGCCTGCCGCCCGCTGCTCCCCCCATGACTGTTACAATGCCGCTGGGGGATGCAGGTGACTTACAGGCACTGATCCAGGCCTTACCTACGAAAAGGGACTTTGAGGCCTTGGCCCTGAGGCTTGAAGAGGCCCACGCCAAAGATATCCAGGCTGTTCGCTCGGACGTTCAGGATCTTACTAACCAGGTGATCGAGGGGGAGTCTTCGGTCCAGTCGTTGGAGGCGCGGGTGGCCCTGCTGGAGACCGCACGGGAGGCACAGGAACAACATGTCACCGACCTGCAGCTTCGTTTGGAGGAGATGGAGGACCGTAGCCGAAGAAACAACTTGCGGCTGCGTGGGTTGCCTGAGGCCACAGAGCGGGATTCACTGCAGCCCACGGTCCACGCCATTTGTCACCGTCTGGTTCCGGACATCCCTCCTGCATCATTGGAGTTTGACCGGGTGCACTGTGCCTTGGGGCCCCGGTCCTCCAATGCTGATCGGCCGCGCGATGTCATCTGCCGGCTGCACCGCTACACGCACAAGGATGCCATCATCAGACAAGCCTGGGAGGCAGGTGAGGTCGACTTCGATGGAGCCAAGATTAAGATCCTGCCGGACCTGTCGCGGACCACCCTACAGCGCAGAGCCCTGCTGAGGCCCCTCCTGGATCGTATTCGGCAGCAGGGCTGCACGTATCGTTGGGGCTTCCCCTTCGCCCTGACGGTTCGGAAGGGCCAAGCTTCCATGACACTGCGCCACCCGGAGGAGCTGCAGGCGCTCTTTACCTTCCTGGGGGTCCCCCCATTTGAGGTCCCCAACTGGCTGCAACACCTCCCGGCTCCGGGTTGCAGGGCGCCTTACACACCCGGGCGGGAGAGAGGCCTTCCACCACGTACACCGCGGGGTCGCCGCAGATTGATTCCTGAGCCGGCGACGGCGGTGAGGGAGGACTGACGCTTTCTGATCCTGGACTGCTGAGCCTTCCCCTGAGGTGAGACTTTCCCCTTCTTTGCCGGAGCCGCTGACCTGGATCCCCCCGCTTCCCCCTACCCGACTACTTCGCCGCCTTGTGTGAGGCGGGTGGTCTTTGATGCCTTTCCGTATGCCCCGTGGACATGGATCCGCCTGTGCCCTTGTTGCCCCACGCTTCTGTCTCCACCACTGGGGACTGCCCCCACTCCCTCACCGGCTCCCCTGCATGATGTGACCATGTCCCCCTCCGGTGACTGTCTTTCATACGGCTACGCCATTAACGGACTGCCCCGCTGTCTGCCCCCCCCCCGGACTTTTTGGACGCGGTGGTCTCCCCACTTGTCATTGCCCGTGCTGGAGCAGACCGCTGCCAAGGGGGCTGGGGTCCTCAGACTGCTGCTTCTGAATTGTGTGCTGCCCCGGTGACACCTGGCTCCCCCTCACCGGCCCTATCCCTAGTGACTTGGTGCTGTCCCGATATCTGCTGGCTCCCCCACGCCAACCTTGTCCCCAGGGTCTTTGCCATACGTGCTCTGAAGTGAGGGGGGCACATGACACTTGACTGCCCCATTGGGACTTTGACTTATTGCAGTACGTGGTTGCGGGATGGGGGAGGGGGTGTTGGACCTGGTCCGGACTTATTGTGTTCTCTGGCAGTAACTGGTTACTTTTGGTCTGGATGGGGGGGTGGGGGGCCGGGGGGTGGTGCTGGAGGGGGGGGATGGTTCTGCCCTCCTGGATCTCGCTCTCTATGATGGAAGGCGGGTTCTACGGGTGGGGGGGGCCGGGGGGGGACCACCGAGGGGTGCCGGCTGTGGGCGGAGGGTGGGGCTCTGATTTGGGGGGGGAGGGTGTGGGATTGTGGGGGGTCTGGCTGGCTCATGTATCTCAGGGTTATCATCTGTCCTATACCTCGGGGGGGCATACGATCAGCGGTCCTGCACCTCCGAGCCCACTGTGCTGCAGACACCGGCCCACCCTTGGGTGCAAGGCTTTTCTACGGGTATAGCCGGCGGGGGCCTTCCCCCCTGGATCCAGGGGCTTGGAGAGTGTGGTTCCATGCGATTGGTCCCCGGGCTCATTCGATGGCCGCCGTCCTTGCCCTTTCCTGGTTATGCAGGGCGGATGGTGGCTGTCGCGGGTTGTGCTCATTGCAATACGGTTAAGTTTGGGATGTTTTTTTTTATTTTCCCTTTTTATTGTTCCTCTGATTTTGCACTTTGCTAATTGGCAGTCTTTTTTCTTTCCTATGTTGGGGCACCGGGCGGGGGGGGGGTTTTCGCCCTCCCCCCGTCCGTCCCCTCTCCTGGTACGCACCAACGGATGGGGGGAGTTCTGGCTCATGGGCTCGACTCTCCTGCTTCCGTTTTTAGTTTCCAGGTCTTCGTCCCCAATAGGCCTACGTCCTTAGGTGTGACCCCGCCCTCTTGGAGGAGGGGCCCCGGGACGTCTTAAAGTTTGTTTTTTTATCCTCTACCACTTCTACGTACCCTCCCTTGTTGTCTGTCTTTTTCTTCCCCTTGTTCCCTCTACCTTAACCTACCGGTTCTTGTCCCACTACCCCTCCTACCGATTTCCTTCCCTCTTTCCCCCAGTACCCCCCTCCCCCCCACCTATCCCAAGTCTTTGCTCGGATCTCCTACCCTATATCTCTTACTCTCTGGTCCTCCCCCTTCTCTACTCCTGAGTCTCTTCTCTTCTTGCTTGGCCTCATGGATCCCGTGCGGGTGACCACGCTTAATGCCAGAGGGCTTAATGTGCCCGAGAAGCGGCGTGTTCTACTGGGTGAGCTGAAGCGACTACATGCAGATGTCGCCTTCATACAGGAGACACACTTTAGGGAGGGAGCGTTCCCTCTCCTGCAGAACAGGTTTTCCCCATGCGTATATCATGCCCCCAATGCCGAGGCCAAATCTCGGGGGGTCTCTATTATGATCTCTAACCGGCTCCCTTGGACCTTACAGGCCCGCGAAGTGGACCCACGGGGCAGGTTTCTGTTCCTGAAGGGACTCCTGGGCGAGGTCAAGGTCACGCTCGCCACGATTTACGCCCCTAATGTACATCAGGAGGTTTTCCTCCGCAAGTCGCTGATGTCCTTGTTGGACTTTGCGGAGGGCAAACTCATCCTGGGCGGTGATTGCAATATTCCGCTGGATCCTCGCTTGGACACCTCAACGGGCCTCTCGTCGGTCTCTCGAGGTACGTGCAGATAGATCCATACCCTGCTACATGACCTTCAACTGGTAGACGCGTGGTGGATTTTTCACGCTGGAGAGCGAGATTACTCATATTTTTCCACGCCACACCAGGTCTACTCGCGCATTGACCTGTTCCTCCTTCCACACAGGCTGCTCCAGTCGGTCGTGGGGGTGGAATTGGGCACTATTACCTGGTCGGATCATGCCCCGGTCACCCTGACGGTCAACCTCAGTGGCACGAACAGGGTCTCGGATTGGCACTGGAGGCTGAACGAGAGCCTTCTGCAAGTGCCGGAGGTGCTCACTGACGTCACTCAGCATCTGCAACTGTATTTCCAGACGAACGTGGAGCCGGACGGCGACCCCAATGTGCTCTGGGAAGCGCATAAGGCGGTGGCCCGGGGGGTCCTCATCCGACATGGGGCGCGCCTCAAGAGGGAGAGGGAAGCCGCACTGACCGACTTGTTGGCGAAGGTGGCAGGTCTGGAGGACCAACACAAGAGGGGTCTTGACCCTGTAGTGGGAGCGGAGCTGACGCGCCTCAGGGATCAGATTGCGGACCTTTTGCGCTATCGGGCAAAGGCGGCGATCCAACGAGGTGGGAAGATTAGCTATGAATCTGGGGACAAGTGCGGCAGGGTACTGGCTCGGTCCCTTCGAGAGCAACAGGCAGCTTCGTACGTTCCCTATCTGATCGATGCTAACGGCTCTAAGGTACACTTGCCTAAAGACATAGCCCAGTGCTTCGGGACCTTCTACGCTAATCTTTACGGCTTACCTCAGCAGCCGTCCCGCCTGCTCCCACTCTCATCCTATCTGGACGAGATCTCCCTGCCGCAGCTCTCCTCGTCTGATAGAGAGGCTCTGGAGTCCCCTTTTACACAAGAAGAACTGGTAGTGGTCATATCCTCGGCGAAGAAGGGCAAGACGCCTGGCCCGGACGGCTTTACAGTCGCCTACTACCAGACGCTTCATACCTTGTTGGCTCCCCACCTGTTACGGCTTTTTAATGCGGTGGGCCGCACCTGCGAGTTCCGTGAGGAAACGCTGGGTGCTCACATCTCGGTCATTCCCAAGGAAGGGAAGGACCCCTCGGCGTGCGGCAGTTACCGCCCGATCTCGCTGCTCAATGCGGACTTGAAGTTTTTTACGAAACTTCTTGCTCTCCGCCTCCAGTCCTTTGTGCCAAGCCTGATCCACTGGGACCAGGTGGGCTTTGTTCCCACACGGGAGGCGAGGGACAACACAACCAAGGTCATTGACCTGATCCATCGGGCTCGTGTTGGCCGCACGCCCTCTATCTTCCTGAACACCGACGCCAAGAAGGCGTTCGATAGGGTTAGTTGGCCCTACATGTTCGAGGTCCTGCGCCACTTCGGCCTTGGTCAACGGATGATGGCCTGGATTCAGGGGGTCTATACCAACCCAGGGGCGAGGGTGAAGGCAAACGGGGTCCTATCGGACCCGATCCGCATTTTCAA
The DNA here is from genome assembly GCF_965119305.1 of Pelophylax lessonae. Lineage (NCBI taxonomy): Eukaryota > Metazoa > Chordata > Amphibia > Anura > Ranidae > Pelophylax > Pelophylax lessonae. The sequence goes on from NC_138774.1 coordinate 128,804,823, forward strand.
TGGAACCCGTCAGGGTTGCCCTCTCTCGCCCTTGCTGTTTGCCCTCTCCCTTGAACCCTTCCTGGCTAGGGTTCGCGCAAACCCGAACATCTCCGGGATACGGGTGGGAGCCTCTATTTGCAAGGTGTCCGCTTACGCGGATGACCTCCTCTTTTCACTCGCCCAACCCTTGATCTCGTTGCCCTGTCTCCTGAGGGAATTTGAGATGTACGGGGCCCTGTCCAATTTGAAAATTAATTTTTCCAAGTCGGAGATCATGGGGGTGGCCCTACCACCGGACCTACGGGATTTGTTAGCCAGCGACTTTCCATTCCGCTGGGCCACGGAGGGACTCCAATACTTGGGCACCTGGCTTTCCCCGGATCCGGCAGATCTGTTCAGATTGAACTTCCCACCTCTCCTTTCGCTGATTCGCACTCTGCTTGACAAATGGTCCAAGGGCTTCCACTCCTGGTTTGGTCGATGCAACATTTTGAAAATATCAGTCCTGCCGAAACTCCTCTATTTATTTCAGACGCTCCCGGTACACATCCCGGCGTCCTTCTTCGGTAAGGTCGACTCCGTCTTCACGCGTTTTGTCTGGGCCGGTAGAAGGCCTCGCTTGGCCCGCAGACTCCTGGTTCTACCTAGGCGACACGGAGGTGTTGCCCTCCACGATGTCCGCCGCTACTATCAGGCGGCACATCTGGCAAGGTGGGTGGACTGGGCGAGACACGCCGACCTGAAGCAGTGGGTGAGTCTGGAGGCTTCCTTGTTTCCATTCTGTCTGTCCAGGGCTCCCCTGATTCTGAAGGACCTTCCGGTCGAGGCTAGACGTCATCCCCACTTGGGCCCGACCCTTAGGACGCGTGCGGTGGTAGTGGCCTCTAGGGGTCTAGCGGATGGTCACTCTCAGCTGTTCCCGGTTCTGGGGAACCCGCGGTTCCCACCGGGTTGCGCGGGGGGATAGATTTGCTGCTCTATTGGCAGAAGGAGCTTTTCAGGTCTCGCACTTCTGTGAGGGCCCCGAGTGGGTGTCTCTCTCCCAACTGACGTAATAACGGGACGCTTTCGCTTGACTCGTGGCAGGCATTACAGCTTCTCCACTTTCTGCGGGAACTGGGGCCCCCGACGCGGTTCGGAGGAGACCTCACCTCGCTGGAGCAATTACTGGTAACGAGAGGTGCACTGCCCCATGCCCTCTCACAGATGTATGAACTCCTCTCCATGCCGCCAGAGGACTTTGTCCTTCCGGGCATTTCCAAATGGGAAAGAGAGCTTCAGAAGACATTTACTGACTCGGAGAGGCGCAACATTGTCAGATTTTCTCTCAAGTCTTCAATCTGCACCCGCATCCAGGAAAGCAACTACAAAATTCTCAAGCACTGGTACTATACTCCAGACAAACTGAGCCGCATCTTCCCGGAGGCGACTGATAGGTGCTGGCGTTGTCTGCAGGATAGAGGCACCTTATCCCACGTTCTCTGGAACTGCCCCCTGCTCCGAGATTTCTGGTCGGAGGTACGTAGGATCTCCCAGCTAATGACGGAACGCATCATCCCGGATGACCCGGCCTTCTTCTTGCTGCACTGCACTGGCATTGCCCCTAAGCGCTACAAACGCTCGGTGCTTCGGCACCTGACAGATGCAGCTAAATCCTGTATAGCCCTCTGTTGGAAGAGCACGTCGCCCCCTACGGTTTCTCTCTGGCTGCGTAGAGTCAAATGGCTTAATGAGCTGGAGGATCTGGTTCTTACGGCTCACGATAGGAAGGAGCAATACTCCAAAACCTGGGCATGCTGGAACTCTTTTATCATGTCTGCGGAGGGCATGGCCCTGGGTGGGGTCGCTGGTTCGCCCACGGACTGACCTGTGTGGCGGTCACCCGCGCGGGACGACTCTAACCGTTTCCTTCTGGCCGAGCTTCCTCTTCACCACCACCCATTACTGCATCTGTCTACTCCATTCTCTCCTCTGCTTCCCTGTCGTCTCCTATCCCTTCATGTACCCCTCCCCTCCTGTCTCCCCCCCCCCTTGTACCACCCGACCTCCCTACCCGATCTGGGTTTTACCTGATCGTCTCTGTCTGGTACTTATGAAGTGGTTACTCCTGTTGCATACCTGTGCATTACTTCCTTTTGCATGTCATTTGCCCCATGGTTTGCATCATGAGACTTACTGTTACACCAGTTGATACTGTGTCATTGCTATGGAGCTCTACTTATATGTTATTGGTCTGATGAAGTGGTTGTTGACGTTAACTTCCGATGCTTCATGTACTCTACATTTTGGATTTGTGTTCTAATGCATATTTTATGTGATGATGTATTACATGTGATCAATAAAAGAAATTTGAAAAAAAAATATTGATAGCATAGTTTGTAGACTCTATAACTTTCACACAGACTAAATAATATACACTTATTTTGGTTATTTTTACCAAAGAAATGTAGCAAAATACATGCTGGCCTAAATTAATGAAGAAAGATTTTTTATTTGCAAAATTTTATGACAGAAACTTAGAAAAACGCATTTTGTTCTGACATTTTCAGTATTTTCTAGTTTATAAAGAAAATAGAAATAAAAATCCAGTGGGGATTAAATATCATCAAAAGAAAGCTATAGTTGTTTAAAAAAAATATATAAAAATGTGACTTCGGTACAGTGTTGCATGCTTGAGTAATTGCCATTCAAAGTGTGACACTGTTAAAAACTGAAAACTGGCCTGGGCAGGAAGGGGATGAAAGTGTCCAGTCTTGAGATGGTTAAAGTGTCCCTGACATTTATTTTAAATATTGAAATGTAAAGCATCCCTGCAAAGAAAAAGGTAAATACCTACCCCTCCTGCTACTTAACCCACTGATCCCTGCTGTCTTCATATGCTCCACTGGATGGAAAGCATTTACTCAAGGAATGGAAGAGATAGGGATAGAGAACAAGGGGAAAAATCCAATATGTTTAAAAAGCACAATTAAATAAATCAGTCAGGTTCTGTACACTATCTGATTTGAGGGTACTGCAATAATATATGCAAAGAGATGGCAAACCATCCTAAAATAAAGACATTTAGGTCATGGATTATCAAGATTCAATAAATGTTTAACCCCAGCTGTTGATAACGGACAGTGAGGTCTGTTGCCATCAGATTAGCTTTAACGACCAACAGAAAGGCAAGTGATCCTGTGGGATTTATGAAATAATTTGTAAAGCAAGCCATTTATCCTAAATACTAATCTGGAGACCAATAAATACAATCTAGTAAGACTACATGTCTCTTACAGCAATTTTATCAATTTTAGACCATTGCTACAGAGACTGGTGATTTTTCTAATCAATATAAAGAAGCTTTGAGCATTGTTTACAATAATGATTATTATAACAAAGCTATTCTTAACAAATGTACTACAGTTACACAATTTTATTTTATGGGCCAAAGAAAATCTACAACATGCTGAAAATTGTCTGTATTTTCTGAAATAGACTTATCTTTAAAAATTAATTGAGCACATTTTAGCATGGAAAAATTACATTATTATCCTGACCAAATAGCTATGTTTTTATTTTTTTACCATTTTTCTTACATACTGCTCACTGGGTCTTAGCCTAGGTAGCCCAACTCATATGGTCTCTAGTTACCAATCATACTTGCAGAGAGTCTTGTTTTCAATCAGCAGTTAAATAACTAGCATTTCATTTTTTTGTACTTTAATATGTTAATTATATATATATATACATATATATACACAGTATATATACATACAGTGCCTTGCGAAAGTATTCAGCCCCCTTGAACTTTGCGAACTTTAGCCCCCTTAAGTTAATAATTTGTAGCGCCACCTTTTGCTGTGATTACAGCTGTAAGTCGCTTGGGGTATGTCTCTATCAGTTTTGCACATCGAGAGACTGAAATGTTTGCCCATTCCTCCTGGACTTGGCCATTCTAACACCTGGATATGTTTATTTGTGAACCATTCTATTGTAGATTTTGCTTTATGTTTTGGATCATTGTCTTGTTGGAAGACAAATCTCCGTCCCAGTCTCAGGTCTTTTGCAGACTCCATCAGGTTTTCTTCCAGAATGGTCCTGTATTTGGTTCCATCCATCTTCCCATCAATTTTAACCATCTTCCCTGTCCCTTCTGAAGAGAAGCAGGCCCAAACCATGATTCTGCCACCACCATGTTTGACAGTGGGGATGGTGTGTTCAGGGTGATGAGCTGTGTTGCTTTTACGCCAAACATAACGTTTTGCATTGTTACCAAAAAGTTAGATTTTGGTTTCATCTGACCAGAGCACCTTCTTCCACATGTTTGGTGTGTCTCCCAGGTGGCTTGTGGCAAACTTTAAACGACACTTTTTATGGATATCTTTAAGAAATGGCTTTCTTCTTGCCCCTCTTCCATAAAGGCCAGATTTGTGCAGTATACGACTGATTGGACCCCTAACTGACATTTTTTACCCTTTTGGGGGGACTAGTGACATTACTACAGTAATCAGTGCTATAAATATACACTGTTACTGTAATAATGACACTGGCAGGGAAGGGGTTAACCCTATTGGTGATCAAAGGGTTAAATGTATGCCTCATGTTTACTGATGAGTGGTGGTGGGGGAGGGGGTTCTGTGACACAGACACAGCTCCTGTCCCTCACTAATTTTCCCCCACCTACATTGTGGTATGGGCCCACCGTGTTCCTACCAGAGCTAGACCCCCTGGAAACCCCCCCCCCCCAGGCCCTTCTTGATTAAATTCCTCAACTACAGGGACAGAGACATGCTTCTCTCCGAGTCCAGGAATCACCCTGATCTCCGCTATGAGAATGCGCATGTGATGCTGTTCCCGGATTTCTCAGCTGAGACACAGAGGTCCAGAAGCGCCTCCGGGAGAAGGAGATCAAGTACAGCATGCTATATCCCAGCCGACGCCGTATCCAACACAATGACTCAGTGAGATTTTTTGAATCCCCCCAGGATGTCTCCGAATGGCTGGATGGCTTTCGTTAATCCTCCTGAAGGTACTCTTCACTGCCCATATTAGTGTGGCCCCTTTGTCCCACACCTCTCCTAATCTCCTGACAAGCTGTGGCCCTGCATTACCTTTCCAGCGGATTACCTGACCTCCTGCCTGTGGACACACAGCGGTTCTATTCTTATTTTTTTTGTTTCCTCTCTCTCTTCTCTTAACAGTCATGTGGGCCCTAATTGATACTCTGGCAGTCCCAGAGTCTCCAATGGGGGACGAGAACCATCTAGGCTGCCGAACTGTTGATTGCACTGGAAGAACTACTCCACATGAACTTTTCAGGAAGTTTTGGGGTTAAAGCCACATACCGGTTTGTTTTTTGTTTTTCTGTTACTGGTATGATGGTATTTGGGAAGTTGCACCAGCTTTTTCATTATTTCTTATCCGTTTGCACCGAGACTCTTGTACCCATCTTGTTTTGTGACTGCCTCTTCCCCATCTGCATAGAATGCGTATGTGTCTCTCCTGGCTTGTCCTCTTTACACTAGGCCCATATGGCTGATTCTGTTCGCTTCCTCTCATGGAATGTGAGAGGGCTGAATAATAAGTATAAACGTGCTAATGTCTTTCAATATCTCAAACAGGTTAAACCACATGTGCTCCTCCTGCAGGAGACTCACCTGGATGACGATATAATCCTGTCCCTGCACAGGCCCTGGATTCAGAGGGCGTTACACGCCACATACTCTACGTATGCCCGGGGTGTTTCTATACTCCTGAGCAAGTCAATCCCCTGTACCTTTCACCAGATGATCTCTGACCCGGGAGGGCGATATGTGGCAGTTGTATTGGATATATGTTCTTGTACCTTGTTGCTAGTGGCGGTCTATGTGCCTCCTCCATTTAAGGTTCAATTGTTATATGATATGGTTGATAGGGTGGCCCCGCGTTCCCATCTGCCTACTTTGTTCATGGGGGATTTCAATGCCATCTTGGATCAGGCCCTGGATTCTTCCAACCCCAACTGGCCAGCCTCAGTGGACCTGCAGTCTTGGGCTTCTACCTTTGGGCTCTCCGAGCTTTGAAGATGGAAGCATACCTCCCAAAAGGAATATTCCCATGTGTCCACTACCCACTATTCCTCTGCGAGGATAGATTTGGCCTTTGGCAATGCTCAGCTGATGCAGAGGATCCGGAGCCTGGAGTCTCTGGTGGGAGGGGTATCTGATCATAATCCGCTTCTCTTGACATTTACCATCCAGTTGGGGGCTAGAGAGGGGGGTTGGCGCCTCTCACCTGGCTGGCTGCAACATGATCAGGTCTCCTCTCACCTCTCACGCTCGATACAGGCCTACTTGGAGGTAAACCCGGGCTCGGCTGAGCTGCCATCTGTCTGGGAGGCATTTAAGGCTGTAACCAGGGGTGAGTGTATTTCAGCAATCAAGACTGCACGACTTGATCATAATAGTGAGATTAATACCCTACAGGATACTGAGCGGGTGCAAGCGGGGGAAAATGCGACCTATAGTCCAACTATACTTCCTTGTTGGAAGCGAGGTGCCTTCTCGCGTTGTACCTGTCCGATCTCTCGCACACTGAGGCCAAACATAGGAGGGAGTCCCTCTTTGCACAAGGTGACAAAAATGGTAAACTACTGGCAATGTTGGTAGCTGACCATCGCGCCCTAATCCCTGTTCTCAGGCGGCCCGGGGGTGACCAGGTGATGGAGCCACAGGACATATTGGAGACATTTAGAGCTTACTTTGAGACTTTATATGTCCCAGTTTCTGCTTATGACCCCTCAGACTTGGAGGAACTGCTTAGGGGGATCATGCTCCCGACACTGACAGACAAGGATAGAGACCTCCTGGATGCCCCAATAACTCCATTGGAGGTAGAGAGGGCCATTGCGGCCTTCCCCCTCATAATGCGCCGGGGCCGGATGGTTTCCCTGAAGACTTCTATAAGTCATTCTCAGAACAATTGGCACCGCATCTTAGCTCCCTCCTACAGCATTGCCTGAACAAGCAGACGTTCCCCCCCTCCATGCTAGATGCCTACATGGTGTTACTTTTAAAACCAGGAAAGGACCCATTAGCCTGCGCTTCTTACCGCCCTGTAGCCCTCCTGAACATGGATCTCAAAATACCCAAGATCCTGGCGACCAGGCTGGCGGGGGTTATCCAATCCTTGGTGGACCCTGACCAGACTGGTTTTATGCCAGGGAAGTCCGTAAACACCAATATTAGGAGACTCTTCACCCACCTTAAGTTGCCTGTGGAAGACTCGCAGACACGGGTTTTCGTTGATTGGAAATTTATGCTTACAGTTCTCAAGCTTATGGGTTTTGGGCCGAATTTCAGGATATGGATAGCACTCCTCTATTTTGGTCCTAGAGCAGCGACCCACCTGGGCCTATTCACCTCCCACTTTTTCCGTGTAGCCCCTGGTCTCCCTTCCTTTTTTCTCTAACTATGAAACCCATTGCATTGCGCAGCTCTAGAGCGGTTGGGGCTATCAGAGTAGGGTCTATATGAGAGTGTCTTGCATTATATGCAGATGACATGCTCCTTTTTCTTAGTGATCCTGGTTCTTCCCTGAAGGAGGCGCTATCGATCCCAAATGAATTTGGTAAATTCTCGGGTCTACGGGTCAATTGGGGGAAATCGTCGATTCTATCGATGGATGAGGGGGCGCACTCCGCGGCCGATGACAATCTCCCCCTATGTTGGGTCCAAACTATGACATACTTGGGTATCAAGGTTATCCATAATACCCAGGACTATTATGCCTTGAATCTTCTTCCCCTTCTCACCAGATTCCAACAGCACTTCCAGGCGTGGAAACGATTACCTCTTTCGCTAATGGGGCTTATCAGTCTCCTTAAAATGAAGGTGCTCTATTTCCTTCGGAACTCCCCTCACTTGGTGCCCAAGCTCTTTTTCAAGAAATTGGAGAGCATGGTCGGCTTCTTCCTCTGGTTGCTGGGGTCCCCCAGGATAGGCTTACATGCTTTACAGGAAACATGGGATAGGGGTGGGCTGGCACTACCGGACTAGCGTAAATATTACTTAGCAGGACAAATGGTCTTCGCCAGACGTTGGCTGACAGCGGATGATAATGACTCAGCTACAATTCTGGAGGCTGCTCACCTCTGCTCCTACGAGAGCCTCTGACTTGCCCTATATAGGTGATTGCAATCTGACCTTCCTCTGACGCTGTCAATGAAGGCTACCATTAAAGTGTGGACTCAGGCCACCAGACTGACGTGTCCGAGCTATTTAGGCTTTTCACCTTCTACCCCCTTGTTGATGAACCCCGGGCTCCCACACTTCTATAAACTGCCTGATCCCATGGTCTGGGCTGCGAAGGGCATCAAGACTCTGGGTGACATTACTTGGGAGGGGGAACTCCTGACCTTCGACCGCATGAAATCTAGACATGACCTGCCTAACTCTCACTTTGTTAGGTACTTGCAACTTCACCATGCCTACAGGAGTCAGTTTAGTGACTCTACAGTGGAATCCTTCCCATCAGATCTGGAGAGTATGTTGACGACTGCGGACCTGCCCAAAACACTATCGGTCGTTTACAAGGAACTGTTTAAGCTGACGCCCCCTAGCATTTCAAAATGTAATTTCAACATTCAGCAGGGCCTGCCAATGGGTCATCCCACCAAATCCACCCACTAGCTATAACAGTGAGTCATTCAGTGTACACTTTTATTTTAACACTCTTACAACGTAATATATGAAAATTAAAATTCTATTCCAAGTCATCAGTGCTATCAAGATTTAACAGTAAGGAATTATATTTTGTCTAAAAAGATCCCAATTCAGCAGCTGTACGCACTCAACCCCCCTCACATGTGTACGCACTCAGCGCCCCTCACACGTGTACGCACTCAGCCCGCCTCACACGTGTACGCACTCAGCCCCCCTCACAGGTGTACGAACTCAGCCCCCCTCACACGTGTACACACTCAACCCCCTCACACGTGTACGCACTCAACCCCCCTCACACGTGTACGCACTCAGCGCCCCTCACACGTTTACGCACTCAGCGCCCCTCACACGTATATGCACTCAGCCCCCCTCACACATGTACGCACTCAATCCCCCTCACACGTTACGTACTCAACCCCCCTCACACGTTGCGCACTCAACCCCCCTCACATGTGTACGCACTCAGCCCCCCTCACACGTGTACGCACTCAGCGTCCCTCACTAGTGTATGCACTCAGCCCCCTCACACGTGTACGTACTCAATCCCCCTCACACGTTACGCACTCAACCCCCCTCACACGTTTACGCACGCAGCGCCCCTCACACGTGTATGCACTCAGCCCCCCTCACACGTGTATGCACTCAATCCCCCTCACATGTTATGCACTCAACCCCCCTCACACGTGTACGCACTCAACCCCCCTCACACGTGTATGCACTCAGCCCCCCTACACGTGTACGCACTTAATCCCCCTCACACATATATGCACTCAGCCCCCCTCACACGTGTACGCACTTAATCCCCCTCACACATGTACGCACTCAGCCCCCCTCACACGTGTACGCAATCAGCGCCCCTCACAGGTGTATATATTTCACACACACACGTACAGACACACACAGACATGTACGCACATACACACACAGTCACGTGTACACATACATGTACACTCACAGACATGTACACACACACATGTACGCACACACAGACATGTGTACACACACAGACATGTACGCACACACACACATGTACACTCACAGACATGAACACACACAGACATGCAAACACACGTACTCACAGACACACACCAACACGCAGACATGTACACACACCCACCCCATGTACACACACAGACATGTACACACACAGACACACAGGTACATACATACACACACATATAAACACACACACACACATTACATACAGACACACATGTACACAACCACCCCCTTTCAGTTGTACAACAGCCCTTACTTGTAAGGTGGTCTTCCTAGCCCCAGCTCTTGTCTCCCCATGTGTCTGTGACAAAGAGAGGAGCTGCAGTCCGGGATACAGTACAGGCAGCACAGATGAGGAGTGCAAATGCAGGAAGTAGCCAGAGGTGGCAGCAAAGACCCGATGTGAGCTCAATGACACAGAGAAGCAGCAGCTGCCGACTCACACTCAGTAAGCCAGGGCAGTCACGGAGCACCTCTGCACCCACCCCTGCCTTTTCCCATCCTCGCCGGGCCCATCCAGATGCTCGGGCCCCTTACAAGTGTATGGGCTGTACCCCCCTGATGGTGGCCCTGTTTGTGCCTCGAGAGACACATACCATGGCCACATCATGCTCCTATTGTCCTTGTTCTAGCACCGGTGCACTTGGTTTCTTTATTTTTTTTTCCTAAACTGTTACTTATTTTTGGTCGTACATCCTGCCAATATGCTGGTGGTTGTTGTTTTTCTTTTCTTTGGGGGGTGGGTGGGTTAAGCGGTGGGGTTGGCTAGTTAGATGCCACTATGTCTAGTTAGTTTCCCTAATATGGGGCACTCCTTGGACTAGTTTCGGGGAGCGATTCTGTGTCTGTTCTTTGCTGTTGTTTTTCTTAAGTCATTTATAAAACTCAATAAAAAATAATAAAAAATAAATAAAAAATACTCCTTTTGAGACGACAGATGGTGTACTAGGGTATTCTCTCAGATCTGGACCAGGGCATCATTCAGCTCCTTAACAGACTGAGGTGCAACCTGGTGGTATCAGATGGACCAAAACATAATGTCCCAGAGGTGCTCTATTGGATTTAGGTCAGGTGAGCGTGGGGGCCATTCAATGGTATCAATTCCTTCATCCTCTAGGAACTCATCCCAATACCTAATAGCAATCAGGGTGCCATTGTCTAGCCTGTAGATGTCTGTGTGCCCCTCCATGGATATGCCTCCCCAGACCATTACTGGCAGCACAACATTTTCCATGGCTTCTCCAGACCCTTTTACATCTGCCACATGTGCTCAGGGTGAACCTTCACTCATCTGTGAAAAGCACAGGGTGCCAGTGGCAGTCCTGCCAGTTCTGGTGTTCAATGGCAAATGCCAATCAAGCTTCACGGTTCCGTCAGTGGGCACAGGGCCCACTAAAAAATGTTGGACCCTCAGGTCACCATCCTGAAGTCTGTTTCTGATTGTTTGGTCAGAAACATTCACACCAGTGGCCTGCTGGAGGTCAAGGGAACCAAAAAAAAAAAAATAGCCAAATCGAATTTAGAAAGATATATAGCTATGCATGAAGTAAAGTTTAAAATTAGGGTGGAACTCCGCTTTAACACCAAAGCAGCTGAAACTGATTAACAACCCTCTCCGCTACTTAACTGACCAGATCAATATCCCAGAAGTTTATTTGACTTGATGCGATACTCTGATTAAAAAATGCTCCTTTAATTTTTTTGAGTAGTGAAGATCCAGCAAAAGCAAAAACCCAGCCCAATATAAAAACAAAAAAGCTTATTAAAAAATAAAGAAAAAAAGGGAGCTTTGGGACAATTTTCATCTTCAATTTCGAGCTGTCCTTTGCAGAACTTCTTTTTTGCCACAAGATGTCCTCAGTCTTTCAGGTTGAAGGATGGGCATCATCATTTAACCGACTTCCTCTCAGCACCTGCTGTCATGGATCCTCTCCTACATTGTGACTGGACAGTGAAGGAAAAGCAGCAAAGTCATGAGCTCATCTATCTGTCACTCTGCTTTCTCCTACTATCAGCACACCCCTTGTTAGCACTTAACTGATTTGTTCTTTGTGCCACTTTTTTCTCACTTAGCTCTGCTGTACGGGGACAGACAGAGGTTGATAAATTCTGGTACATACTCCACTTGCATTAAAGGCAAAAACATTTAATGCGGAGCTCCACCCAAAAGGGGAAGCTCCGCTTGTCTGCCTCCCCCCTCTGCTGCCACATTTTCCACCTTTTGGGGGGGAGTGGGTTCCTAGTTTTGACAGGTATCCACTCCCACTTCCGGCTGAGTTTGACGGCTTCACTGCCAGTTTACCTTAGTGGAGATGGTGGCAGCAGCACCCGATAGCTGATTGAAAAATCAGTTTAGGTAAGGACACCGCTGGATCTCTGGACAGGTACGTAAGTGTCCTAATATTAAGGTCTCATGCGCACTGGACATTTTAAAAATGCCAGTAGCTTTGTAGAGAGTTTTTCAGTGTTTCTTGCTTTCTTTTATTGAAGTTTTCAGCGTTTTTTAGCGTTTTTTGGCAGTAGCCTTTTTTTTAAGTTTTTAACTAAAAATCACCTCTCTGCTATTTTAGTAACTCCGACTTTCCCACATTGCAATGCTTGCCAGAATTGCATCGCATGGGTGTTCACACTGGACGTTTTAAAAATGCCAGTAGCTTTGTAGAGAGTTTTTCGGTGTTTCTAGCTTTCTTTTATTCGCGTTTTCAGGGTTTTTTTGTTCACACCCATGTGATAAGATTTAGGTGCAGGGGAAAAAAGGGTCCTACAACATTTTGGTGCAAATGTGGACCCTTTTTCCCCGCATCAAAATCGAATCGCATAGGTGTGAACACCCATGTGATGCGATTTTGTCAAGCTCACTGCATTTTGCAATCTGTTTTGGGTTGTCGTTCATGGAACATTAAGCCCCTGTTCACATTGAGCAGATTTGACATGCGATTTTGCCAAATCAGAGCCTATTGCCAGGAAAACATCACTGTCCGAATTGGTGCAACCCTGACGTTGTGGGGCAGCACTGATTACCTACACTACTTTTGGTGACTTCAGGGCAATTTCAATAGACATCTGTGCATGAACCGATTCTGTCAAATTGCCCCCGAAGTCGCACTGACATGCGAGTCTGAAATTGTGCGTGTTCAACTGAATGATTTCAAACCCACCCTTAGTGTGAACCGGTGCCGTTGCCAACATGACAAATCGCATGCCAAATCAGCACAATGTCAACAGGGCTTTATGTTCCATGAACGATACCCAGAAACAGATTGCAAAATGCAGTGCGCTTGCCACACCTATGCGATGCGATAAGGTGTGGAGAAAAAAAGGGTCCTACAACATTTTGGTGCAAATGTGATTCAATTTGAGCCATACAAAACATATGGCTCAAATCACATTGCACAGACATCACATGTGATGTGCACAGGAATGCGGTGCATTTTTGGTGCAAATCACATGCGGTGTTCAGCATGCACCAGTGTAAACCCAGGCTATGTTCCATGAATGACACCTCAAAACTGAACCCAGGCTTAAAAAAAACAATGTAATCAAAAACATCAAAAAACACCAGTTAGCAGCGTTTTTTGGTGTTCATCAGCATTTATTTGCGTTTATTGACGTTAGAGCGTTTTACAGCTGAAAAACGCCACTAAAAACGCCCTAGTTTTCTGGGTTTTTTTTACAGCCAGAAAACACCCCTGCCAAAAACTGCTGATAACAGCCTGTGTGCACATGGACACATAGGATAACATGCTGGGAAGTTTACTGGCTGTAGAAAAAAAATGTCTGACACCAGTGGCGGCTGGTGCTCAAATTTTTTTTTTGGGGGGGGGGGGGGGGGCGCGAACAGAAAAATATAATAGGCATTGCTTTGCGGCAAAAAAAGCTGTAAAAAATTGCGTGACTTTGAGGTCACAAAAGTGTGAAAGGGGCCTTCAGTAATCAAGGTATAGTGTGCCCCCTTCAATGCAGAGTGACCAGCGTGCCTCCTTTCAATGCAGAGAGACCAGCGTGCCCCCTTTCAATGCAGAGTGACCAGCGTGTCCCCATTCAATGCAGAGTGACCAGCGTTCCCTCTTTCAATGCAGAATGACCAGTGTGCCCCCTTTCAATGCAGAATGACCAGCGTGCCCCCTTTCAATGCAGAATGACCAGCGTGCCCCCTTTCAATGCATAATGACCAGCGAGCCCCCTTTCAATGCAGAGAGACCAGCATGCCACCTTTCAATGCAGAGTGACCAGCATGCCCCCTTTCAATGCAGAGTGACCAGCGTGCCCCCTTTCAATGCAGAGAGACCAGCGTGCCCCCTTTCAATGCAGAGAGACCAGCTTGCCCCCTTTCAATGCAGAGAGACCAACGTGCCCCCTTTCAATGCAGAATGACCAGAGTGCCCCCTTTCAATGCAGAATGACCAGCATGCCCCCTTTCAATGCAGAATGACCAGCGTGCTCCCTTTCAATGAAGAATGACCAGCATGCCCCCTTTCAATGCAGAATGACCAGCATGCCCCCTTTCAATGCAGAATGACCAGTGTGCCCCCTTTCAATGCAGAGAGATCAGTGTGCCCCCATTCAATGCAGAGAGATCAGTGTGCCCCCATTCAATGCAGAGAGATCAGTGTGCCTCCTTCAATGCAGAGAGGTCAGCGTGCCCCCATTCAATGCAGAGAGATCAGTGTGTCCCCTTCAATGCAGAGAGATCAGTGTGCCCCCTTCAATGTAGAGAGATCAGTGTGCCCCCTTTCAATGCAGAGAGATCAGCGTGCCCCCTTTCAATGCAGAGAGATCAGTGTGCCCCCTTTAATGCAGAGAGATCAGTGTGCCCCCATTCAATGCAGAGAGATCAGTGTGCCCCCTTCAATGCAGAGAGATCAGTGTGCCCCCTTCAATGCAGATAGATCAGTGTGTCCCCTTCAATGCAGAGAGATCAGTGTGTCCCCTTCAATGTAGAGAGATCATCGTGCCCCTTTTCAATGCAGAGTGACCAGCGTAGCGGGCCCCCCCCAGACCAGCACTTACCTGATGCAGCGGCGGCTTCTCCTCAGTCCCCCGGGGTCTCCTCGAGTCCTCCCGCCTCCTCCTCGGCCAATGGCATGGTTTTTGCCTTTCGGCCAATCAGGAAGTGGGTGTCGGACCTGCTTCCTGATTGGCCAGGAGGAGGATCCAAATGACACTAGCGAATTTTCATTCGCTATTGTCACACAATGGGTGGGCTCGGGGCGCACTGCTCTGCGCCCCGGGTCCTCCCTTTTCTGAAGCCTATTAGAGCCTCTGGCTCTAATCAGGTGACTCAGAAAAAAAAACCCCATTGAACTCCATGCGTCCGGTGCCCCGCATGCAGTTTAGGGGGCCGGACGCATAGATAGGGGGGGCAGCGCCCCTGCACCCCCAACACACCCGCCGCCACTGTCTGACACCAAAAACAGCAGCTGTAAAAACATCCAGTGTGCATGAGGCCTAAAAGTCATCAGCTACAGTATTTGTGGCTGTTGACTTTCAATTTTTTCTGAAGGAGCCTGGAGCTCCTCTTTAATAATGCATTTATGAAAACAAAGATGCATTAATCTGTCTCTTTTACATCTATCTAGAGCTCAACTTTACCTAGATTCTCACGGACATATATTCAGTTCATAATGAGAGAATAAAAAAAACGATTGGTTGCTACATTAGGGCAAGGCTTGACTATCTGTACTGACCACAGTTACCAGCCATAATCAAACCTGTTCCTAGGTAAACTTAGAGAGAATACAAACTATCTGCTCAGCAGTGTTGACAACCCCTGATTACTTTTTCTACTGATAAAACAGAGCACATTTTTTACTGACAACCTGAAATATGACAGAAACTCCTATTTTAAACTAAGACAATTAATATTTAAAGGCTAAATTCACCATTAAGAAAAAAATAATAAATGTGCATATTTATGCAGGAAAAAAATGTGCATATAATATTTTTTCCCACAGGAGCCTGCAAAGCATTGCACCTGTGATTAATGGATCAATGGATCAAGGGTGCAATGTCAGGCTGCTGCAGACACTTCAGGTAGAAAGCTGGAGGAAGCGTCAAAAAACTCTGCTGATCAGAGGGTGAGGATTGGGGGTGCTTAGCAACATATTACACCCTAAATACAGGTATACATATAACATGTTCCTAATAAAGGAAACTTCGTCTTTAACCACTTGCCGACCATATACTTTATATATACGTCGGCGAGCTGGCTCTCCCAGGCAAAACCATGTATCGGTACGTCATTTGCCTGGGAGGAGCTAGGGGGCAGGCGCGCCCTGCCGGCGGCGCGCTCCCGCCCCGATCATCAGCGGGGAAGCCGGCGAATGGTTCAGGCGGCTCCGATTGCCGCCTGACACTCTCGATCTCTCCCCGCTGACAGAGATGGACGGTCGGCTGATGTAAACACAGCCGTCCGTCCTTCTTCCTGCAATGATCACAGAGCCCATGTGATCCTGCCATATAGGATCACATGTCTCTGTGGTCATCTCACAAGCCCAACTCCTCCCCCCCCCACAGTTAGAATCACTCCCCTAGGCTTACATTTAACCCGTTGATCACCAACAATGTTAACCCCTTCCCTGCCAGTGTCATTATTACAGTAACAGTGCATATTTTTAGCACTGATTACTGTAGTAATGTCACTGGTACCCCCAAAAGTGTCAAAAATGTCAGTTAGGGGTCCAATCTGTCCGCCGCAATCCCGCAAAAAATCACAGATTACCGCCATTACTAGTAAAAAAAAAAAAACAATAAAAATGATATAAATATTTACCGTAGTTTGTAAACGTGATAACTTTTGCGCAAACCAATCAAAATACGCTTATTGCGATTTTTATTTACCAAAAATATGTAGCAGAAAACAAATTGGCCTAAAATGTTAAAAAATTTAGATTTTTAATTTTTTTGGGAATGTTATATAGCAGAATGTGAAAAATATTGTTTTTTTTTTTTTTTGCAAAATTGTCTCTCTTTTTTGTTTATAGTGCAAAAAATAAAAATCGCACAGGTGATCAAATACCACCAAAAGAAAGCTCTATTTGTGGGTAAAAACAGACATCAATTTTATTTAGGTACAGCATCGCACAACCGCGCAATTATCCGTTAAAGTAACGCAGTGCCGAAACGCAAAATAGGGCCTGGTCATTAAAGGAGAAAATCCTCCGGTATGAAAGTGGTTAAACAGTACAAACAATATGTAAACATTATCAATACTCATAACAGGTAATCTGTCTGGCCTTACAATTAAGAAGTCAAAACAGCATGACAAAATGTGAGCAAGAATGGGATTGTGAATAACATGAGACAGCCTAGGAAAGAACATTAAAAAAAAATGAACCATTAAAAACAATGGGCATGATCAGTGGGAGGGTCTTAAAGGGGGAATGAACAAAATCTGTGCCTGCTGTATACACTGCACCCACAAAATACTAATTACTGTGCCAAAACTGATAGTCTAATAGACACATATAAACCTCAGGACAAAGGATAATTTTTTTGTACAGGTTTGCTTCTTTTTATTTATTACAGTAAGAAAAGATACAATTATTTTTTTAGTCAGCTAAATATGAAATATTGCAAATATATATTTTGTGGTGCGTTATAAACATGTTTAACATGTCTCTTTGCCAGGTGTTAAACAGCCAATTGTTTAGGGAGATCAGTATCTCAAAGTAAAAAATAAATAAATAAAAAACAGATATACAGTATACTGTATGTGAAAAATATGTTTTAAAATATGTGTTTGTTTGTGTGTGTGTGTGTGTGTGTGTTTGTGTGTGTGTGTGTGTTTGTGTTCCTGTTTCATTCAATAAGGTTAACGAAGGTGAATCATAGTTTTGATGGAGCCACTATTTATTTCAATTATTTTGTCAAAAATATAATTGGGCAGTGCATAAAAGCAACCCTAATGTAAATACAATATATCTACAGTATATCTTTTTTATCTTTGCATATAGCAGGACATGGTTAAACCTCAGTTTCTTTCTCTGCCCCTCGGGGAAGATTTTCCTTCACATCCTGTCTGGACACACAAAAGGAAGAAAGACCAGGTTTACACTGCTCCGACATGAAAGTCCCACGACTTCCTATTCGACTTTGACGTGCATAATTGGTCAGACATCGGTCAGAGTTGAATGAACAGGATCCGACTTGAGATGAGTGCAAATTGGATCTGGTATGGATTTTTTGTTTTTGTTTTTTTAATACATTTTGAAGTGCTCACATTGCCTCTGAGCACAAGTCGGATCTGTTAAGATGCTTATCCGACGTGGACACGACTTGGCTGAAACTGGACCAAAGTAGCGCAGGAACCTTTTCCAAAGTCGAGCCAAGACAAGTTGGGCCAGTTAAGACAGCTCTTATAGAGAACCATTGATTTATACACATCATACGACATGTGGTCTCACTGTTGGAGCGTATGTTGCACCAGTGTGAACCAGGTCTCAGAGAAGATTTTTCCAAACGGTAAAGGTGATTATACACCTGTAGTATTTTATTTAAAAAAATATTATTTTCAGAAAATGTGTTCAATTTTCTAATAGTTAATGGAGTCAAATGTACAATTGCTGTCGACCATAGTGATGAGAAAAATCGAAGAAGAAACATGAAAGCTTTTCTCATATTCAAACTGTGAATGTGTTTTTCATTCAGAAAAAAATTGTATTTTCATACTTATTATAATACGCATGTGCATCCTGAAATTAAATGTAGAAATAAAAACATTGGCATGGAAATTAAATGAAAATGTTCAGTTTTCATATGAAATTTGTCAAGTAGATAATGGTACTATTAACCACTTAAGCCCCGGAAGATTTTACCCCCTTCCTGACCAGGGTTTTTTTTGTGATTTTTTACTGCGTGACTTTGACGGACAATTGCGCGGTCGTGCGACGCTGTACCTAAACGAATTTCACGTCCTTTTTTTCCCACAAACAGAGCTTTCTTTTGGTGGTATTTGATCACCTGTGCGATTTTTTGATCATGCGCTATAAACAAAAAAAGGGTGTAATTTTTGCAAAAATAACAATATTTTTCACTTTTTTTTATATGAAATTCCCCCCCCCAAAAAAATGTAAAAATCTAAATTTTTTAACATTTTCGGCCAAATTGTTTTACGCTACATATGTTTGGTAAAAAAAATCACAAAAAGCGTATTTTGATTGGTTTGCGCAAAAGTTATCGCGTTTACTAACAAAGGGAAAGATTTTTGTCATTTTTGGTGTTTTTTTTTTTAACGAGTAATGGCGGCGATCTGCGATTTTTTTTGCGGTACTGCGACATTGCGGCGGACATATCGGACCCTTGACTGACATTTTTGACACTTTTGGGGTTACCAGTGACATTACTGCAGTAATCAGTGCTATATATATGCACGGTTACTGCAAAAATGACACTGGCAGGGAAGGGGTTAACTGTATTGGACAGGGAGGGGTTAAGTGTGTCCTAGGGGCGTGATTCTAACTGTAGGGGGACAGGTCTACTAGTGTAAAAACAAAGATCAACGGTTCATGATCTTCATTTTTACACAGGGGAGAATGACAGGCGGCTTGTTTACATAAGCCGCTCTGTCTTTCTCCCGCTGTACCGGCGATCGTAGTGTGACCGGAGGACATCGGTCCGCCGGTCACACGCCCGCACTCCTTTGTGAACGAGCCGAGGCGGGTGCGCGCTCGCCCACTATTGGCTCTAAAAGGAGTGACAGGCGAGCGACGTAGACGCAGTAAATATACTGTGAGCAGGCGGCAACCGGTTAAATGCTCTGAAAATTTTTTTTTTTTGCATTAGCCTAATAATGTTTGAATTAAGTAGTAATGTGTGCATCACCAGCTTTAGACAACTATCACTGAAACAAATGTACTAATCAGGATATTCCTCCTTTATTATTGTTCCAATAACAACTGAAAATTCTGGATTTTCTATCTATTTTAGTCCCTGTGATGATGGTCATAAAAAAAGAAAGAAAAAAGGGGATGAATCTTCCCAACAGGCACCCAGACAGCAACAAACAGAAAAGGGTTTCATTTATGAATTATCATCAGTCCTTTCTATCTCTCCCGCTATAAAAATACAAAAAGATCTCTACCTATATATACTGTATATATACTTTTTTCCCCACACAATATAGATGTAGGAAAAAAAATATTTTAGATCTTCTTTACAACTATTTGATTCTATATTTGAATAGGAACACAAGGACTCTTGTATGTTTTAATGCGATTCACAGAAGATTGGTCTTTAAAGCTCTCTCCATCTCACACACTTCCACTTCATGGGGTCGCCTTTATCTCTGAACCTTAGGAGATAGGGCAGCCTTGCCAATGATATTCAGCCATTTCAGGGATTAAAGGTGAAATCAGTTTCATTGGTGAAGCCTGCTGCTGTGTCACCAGTGTGACTGCTCTAATCTCTCCCCAAGACACTGAGATCATAACTGATTTTCTTCTCTTCCCTGGGGAACAATTTGTTGTTGCCTGAAGCAATCAGGAAACAAGGCTGAATTAGCTTTAATATGCACCTGCCCCAAGGGAAGAGATGCTGTGCAAACCAAAGGGAGGGCTACGGCTACCTCATTTGTGTAATTAAACAACCTGTGAAAAATGTGACAATGTGCTTTTCCCAAGAGCCTTAAAAAAACGTAACACTGTTCAGCTTCTGCATGCCAGTGTAGAGCACTAAAGGCAAAAAAGACAAACACACTTCATAAGGATTCGACTTTTTTATTGTAGTAAAAGCATTTGTTTAACATAGGGAAAAGCAACATGATGGGCACGCATTAATGAAAAGTAATAGGTACGTCCCTCACGTCAAAAAAGGGATACCCAATTGTTTTACTAACTTTTACAATGTGGATATCATTACCATTTATCTAAAATTATCATTACTACACCTTCTCAGTTTATGTACAAATTGCTGTTTCTCAGAAAATTGACATTGTGCATTGATTTAGAAACATTAATTTAACATTTAACAACATAAAAATCAGCCATTGACTTAGTGTTTGACTTAATTTGAATTTCCTGTTTTGATGTCCGAAAAATTCTGTGTCTTTGATAACCACAGGCTTCCATGCTGGGGGGGGGGGGGGGGGGAACCAGAGGAAGGGCCCATCAGCTTAAAATAGGTGTCCTGTGGCCTTCAATCTCCCTTATAAATGTTCTGATGCCTCACCACTGTATTTCCCAGCTTGATGGTAGTTCCATCTCTGAGTGATTAGCCATCATCAGGGTCCCCTCCAGAGTAGCTGAGCAGATTACTGTAATAAGCTATAATTTCCTACTCGAGGAGCCTATTAAAAAGTTGACTGTGTATGCAGTGTATACAGCCATCATCTGCCATTCAAAGAAAATACAGTATGCACCACTAACTAAAGCATGCCTAATATTTGTGCTGAATGTATGCTTCACAGTCACTGACTGTGATTTACTGTTTACTTATTTATTGCTTAAATACACACTTTAATAGGACAAATGTGGGAAAATACATGCACCTTTAAAGACATATGATCTTTAAAAAATATGATGCAGCCAGTTATTAGTCTTACCAAAACTGTTTTTATTTTTTCTCCCACATTAACAGTTTTATTACTTTTCGATCCTTTCAGCAGATCCATCATTTTTACACTTTGCAGTTCATTTACACAGCAGTGATTTTTTTTTTCCTACAGACAGGGTAGTATTAGATGGACATTTACCATGGAAGAAAGGACTTAGGTTCAGTAACTCCCCACAATCATTTAAACAACATAGTCCATTTTTATGTGTACAATGTTTTAAATCTGCGTGTTAATGCCTTTTTTTCATGATAATGCAATCACATTACAATGCCTCACCGTTTATACAGCAAGAGCAGCCAATGGACATGTCTCTTTCCCCCTGTTTCACCTTTTAGAGCACTCCCATGAATGAGGATGCTGATAGCCCTTTTGGGGGGGGGGGGGGGGTTATAAGAATAAGCCCTTCCCAAACTGGATATTGCACTAAACCTTTAGGTAAATAGGAGAACCAGAACCTTCACTAAGTGAAAGAGTGGGTTTGATAATAAAGTTGGCAGTGCCTCAACCCAGCACAGGACCTCTGTGAATAGAGGGGATTCCCTTCTTGGGAAAATAATCAGTAATTTAAACAAAAGTAATTGCGAGCAGAAGAACTGCTACAACCAGCATAAAACATTAACCATGAGCATATACTGTAGATACACACCAGTATAGAAATAATACAAGCTTTATATAAGAAGAGAGAAATAATAGTATATACATCCAAAGTAAAAATAGGTATTAACAGCAAAGGGCCCAATAGGAGTTCTGTTTGAATTGTGCACATATCCCCAGGTTTATAAAGCTGCAACAAAAAGTATGTGAACCCTTTGGAATGATATGGATTTCTGCACAAATTGGTGATAAAATGTGATCTGATCATCATCTAAGTCACAACAATAGACAATCACAGTCTGCTTAAACTAAAAACACACAAAGAATGAAATGTTGCCATGTTTTTATTGAACACACCATGTAAACATTCACAGTGCAGGTGGAAAAAGTATGTGAACCCTTTGATTTAATAACTGGTTGAACCTCCTTTGGCAGCAATAACTTCAACCAAACGTTTCCTGTAGTTGCAGATCAGACGTGCACAACGGTCAGGAGTAATTCTTGACCATTCCTCTTTACAGAACTGTTTCAGTTCAGCAATATACTTGGGATGTCTGGTGTGAATCACTTTCTTGAGGTCATGCCACAGCATCTCAATCGGGTTGAGGTCAGGACTCTGACTGGGCCACTTCAGAAGGTGTATTTTCTTCTGTTTAAGCCATTCTGTTGTTGATTTACTTCTATGCTTTGGGTCATTGTCCTGTTGCAACACCCATCTTCTGTTGAGTTTCAGCTGGTAGACAGATGGCCTTAAGTTCTCCTGCAAAATGTCTTGATAAACTTGGAAATTCATTTTTCTTTCAAAGATAGCAATCCGTCCAGGCCCTGACGCAGCAAAGCAGCCCCAAACCATGATGCCCCCACAACCATACTTCACAGTTGGGATGAGGTTTTGATGTTGATGTGCTGTGCCTCTTTTTTGCCACACATAGTGTTGTGTGTTTCTTCCAAACAACTCAACTTTGGTTTCATCTGTCCACAGAATATTTTGCCAGTACTGCCGTGGAACATCCAGGTGTTCTTGTGCAAACTGTTGCAATGTTTTATTTGGACAGCAGTGGCTTCCTTTGTGGTATTCTCCCATAAAATCCATTCTTGTTTAGTGTTTTACGTATTGTAGATTCGCTAACAGGGATGTTAGCATTTGCCAGTGACTTTTGTAAGTCTTTAGCTGAAACTCTTGGATTCTTCTTCACCTCATTGAGCAGTCTGTGCTGTGCTCTTGCAGTCATCTTTACAGGACGGCCATTCCTA
Source organism: Pelophylax lessonae (assembly GCF_965119305.1). Classification (NCBI taxonomy): domain Eukaryota; kingdom Metazoa; phylum Chordata; class Amphibia; order Anura; family Ranidae; genus Pelophylax; species Pelophylax lessonae. The sequence goes on from NC_138774.1 coordinate 128,827,887, forward strand.
GGGAGAGTAGCAGCAGTGCTGAACTTTCTCCATTTATAGAAAATTTGTCTTACCATGGACTGATAAACATCAAGGCTTTTGGAGATACTTTTATAACCCTTTCCAGCTTTATGCCAGTCAACAATTCTTAATCATAGGTCTTCTGAGAGCTCTTTTGTGTGAGGCATCATTCACATCAGGCAATGCTTCTTGTGATAAGCAAACCCAGAACTGGTGTGTGTTTTTATAGGGCAGGGCAGCTGTAACCAACACCTCCAATCTCATCTCATTGATTGGACTCCAGTTGACTGACATCTCACTCCAATTAGCTCTTGGAGATGTCATTAGTCTAGGGGTTCACACCTGCACTGTGAATGTTTACATGGTGTGTTCAATAAAAACATGGCAACATTTCATTCTTTGTGTGTTTTTAGTTTAAGCAGACTTTTATTGTCTATTGTTGTGACTTAGATGATGATCAGATCACATTTTATGACCAATTTGTGCAGAAATCCATATCATTCCAAAGGGTTCACATACTTTTTGTTGCAACTGTATAGATATTAATATGATGATTTCAGAATAATGTTGCAGCAAAATCCAGTTTGAGGGGCCCCTGAGGATAATGTGGTTTTTGTCTTTGTGTTGGAGACCTGAAGACAAGATCTGTGGTTATGGGGAGATCCTCCAAATGTCCAACCTGCCTGAAACTAACCTTCTGACCAGCAGGAACTCTGGAGTGGCACTGAAACTGTGGCACTGGAACTTAGAGTCAGCCTATCTACTCTGCACTTCTTTCCCTCCCTAATCATTTATAATCTGACATGCAATTGTACCTTTAAGCTAAGGATCCCAAAGTGACTATTGAATGCCTAACCTAGCTGAAGTCTATGCTGGCTAGCAAGTCCTACACTAAGGCTCCAACACACACCGGGCTTAAAAGAAAATCAGTTCCCTTGACAGTAAAGAAACTAATATCCACTTGACCTCCGGAAGGTTTACCACCCCCAAAACCCCCACCACATGACCAGGCCATTTTTTGTGATACGCACTGTGTTACTTTAGCTGATAGTTTCGCATACATGTGACGCTGTACCCAAATATTATTTTTGTCATTTTTTTCCCCCACAAATATAGCTTTCTTTTGGTAATAATTGATCTCCGCTGCATTTATTCATAAATTTTGGCCAATATGTATTCTGCTACATATTTTTGGTAAAAAAAAATCCCAATAAGCGTATATTGATTTTCGTTGCGCAAAATTTAGTGTGTTTACAAATTATGGTATATATACTGGAATTTTTATGTATTTATTTTTTTATTCTAGTAATGGCGGTGATTAGTGACTTATAGCAGGACTGCGATATTGCAGTGGACAATCGGACAGTAAATGACACTTTTGATACTTTGTGAGAATCAGTGACACTAATAAAGTGATCACTGCTAAAAATATGCACGGTCACTGTACTAATGACACTGTCTGGGAAGGGGTTAAACATCTAGGGTGATCAAAGGGTTAACTGTGTGCTTAACCAGTGTTTTGTGTAAACTGTGTGCTGCTTTTACTAAGAGAAGTGATGGATTTTATTCCCTGTTTTGCAGGGACACAAAATTCATAACTTTTCCCCTGTAAGACGGGAGCTCTGCCTTGTTTGCATAGGCAGAACTCTGTCCTGTGTCTCTGCTAGACGATCAGCGGGTGCCAGCAGACATCCATTGCCCGGCACCCGCAAATCAGATTCTGCTGTGAGTAATTACGTGCACCCCCCTAGGCGGAAGTACAGAAACATTTATATATATACATGGTTCTGCGCAAAATGACTGCCCTGTAGCAGTAAATCTGCTACGGGGCGGTTGGGAAGTGGATACAGAGCATTTTTGTACACAGTTTGGGTGAATTAAGAATTGTTTTGCATTGTTTCTGCCAGAAAGCTCCAATCAAAAACGCAAACCAGAAGAGTATTTTTTTCTGCGTCTAAACGCTGAGCTCAAAATATACCTCTAATCATCCTAATAAGCATGAACACATAGGATAACACGTAGCTGCGTCTACAGGCAAAACACAAAACTCCGGTAGTAGAAGTGTTTTTTAAGCAAGTGTGCATGGACTTTAAACTATCTATTGAATCCCAGACCCGAAGGGACGGAATCATCTAATATTAGAAGCTGCATATACAGTAAACTATATTGCAATAAACAGGTTTACCTATCAATATACTGAAAGGTGACCACTACACATACAGTATCACAGACTTAGCTATCTGGTACTGTGCATGTGAAAAAATAACAGGTCAGAGATACTCTGTCACAAGGATTTAGCTATACACTATTAGATCATAGGAATATATGCATAATCTTCCCCTCTCTCATTGGGTTTTGTAGCATGGACAGGACATGTGGCTGAGACTTTCTCTCTGCTTTTTCCTTCCAGGGTTTCAAAGCCAAATACCTAGGAACAGGAAATACATATGTATTATATTTACAGGCATTTACAAATTCAGACATTAGAGGGTAACAGATCCCTACACTACCATAGACATAAGATGAGAGTCAACCAAATGACACTGTTTTCATCCAGATCAGGTGCCTGTCTGACATCTGTAGGTCCTCACTGCAATAGACCGGCCACTGTCGGTGAAGACAATCAATTGTGATCAGTGTTTTATGTTGTCATGGATCCATAAATACAACAATAAATTGCCTGTTGACTGGCAAAAGCAGAATAATGTCGGTATTTTTTCGCTTTTATCATCACAAACACTATCATGAGCTATTTAACAATACCATGAGCTTTTCCACAATATCGCAATAAATATTGTACCGTGAGGTCAATATCGAAATTGTATCGTACCGTGAGATTTTGATATCGTTACATCCCTAGGCTTCATTATGGCCGTCTACAGGAAATACATTCAGGGACCCTGAGTCAAAGGCAAGTTCTTCCAAGAATTATGCCACTCACTAGGAATTAAGAAGACGCACACTATCCTGCACTACCCACATGCCCAAGGTACATGATACAAATGCTGAGAGGCTTAGCTCATGAGAAACATAAACTGACCAAACATGGGTCAGATTTTTGTTCAATGAGCAGGTGAAACATAAAACGGAACCTATTCCCCCATCCACAAATGTTATGCGGATGTGGGAATCCTCCCCACTTTGTCATTGTATTCTGAATACCCTGCTATCAAAATACACAGATCTCTATTAAAATAGTTTGCCTTTGGCTCTGATCGAGCAAAAATATACTGACAGGGTGGTTGAACAGAAGTGAATTGGTAAAACTATTTCTCTTCAACCACAGTGGCCACACATGGATCGAAATTCATCTGCTCCCTGCTGAAATGGCTGAACTTTGATCCATGTATAGTCAGTTTAAGTAAATGGACTCCTCAATTCAGTTAGGCCTCTTTCACACGGGCACACCGGCCGACGGAGTCCGTTCTGCTCAGCGGGGGATCGATCCACCGATCCCCGCTGAGCAGGCGGATGACAGCTCCATCTCTGCTCTGTGTGCGGAGATGGAGCTGTCAGATCCCCGCTGTCCTCTATGGGGCTACCGGATGAGAATGGACCGCCTGTCCGTTCTCATCCAATCCCATCCAATCCGATCCTCCAGATGGATGGAAAATAGGGTTTCCATCTGTCCGGATTTCACAGACAGGATAGGATTGGAGAGCAGCGGGTGTCAGCGGAGATGTCTCCACTGACATCCGCTGCCCCATAGGGATGCATGGAGCATCCGATCAGGTCCACCTGAAAAACTGACAGGCAGATCAGATCACCCATGTAAAAGCCTTACTATTTAGTGTAGCCATACATTGATTCAAGCAGAGCCAAATTGTTGTTTGTTTTTGACTGTAGTGATGAGAAAATTTGAAAGAGATGGAAACATTTTCTCTAACTAACAAAATTCTAATGGTTAATGTGGTTTTTAACCACTTAAGCCCCAGCCCTATTTCAGACACTTTTTGTTTACAAGTTAAAACCAGTATTTTTCCTAGAAAACTACTTAGAACCCCCAAACATTATATATATTTTTTTAGCAAAGACTCTGGAGAATAAAATGTCGGTCATTGCAATATTTTTTGTCATGCTAAACAGTAAAGTTAGCCCATTATTTTTGTATATTGTGAAAGATGATGTCACACCGAGTAAATAGATACCCAACATGTTACAGTTTAAAATTGCGCCCCCCCCCCCCCCCGTGGGATGGGGACAAACTACGGTCAATAGAGATCTCAATAGGCGACGCTTTAAATTTATTTAATGGTTACCAGTTTAGAGTTAGAGTGTAGCTCTTTTTTTTTAATTATTGCCCACGCTCTGGCAATCGTGGCGATACCTCACATGTGAGGTTTAAACAGCGATTTCATTCGCGGCTCGACTTCCATATACGTTTTTTTTTTGTGCGCGAGCTAACGGTGACGGGGGCAGCTAAAACTTTTTTTTTTTTTTTTTCCTATTTATTTTATTTTTTTAACTTTATTATAGGTTTTTAAAAAAAAAAAAAATCTGATCACTTTTATTGCTGTCACAAGCAATGTAAACATCCCTTGTGACACCAATAAGACCCTAGACTCCTCCACTACACTTCCATGTATGCAAAACGCCGAAAACTGAGTTTTTGCATACAGCCGTTTTTTAAATTTGCCGCCTTTTGCAGCACAGTAACCTGGAAGTGACGTCATGGACGCCGCCTCCGTGTTACGTCATCGGAGACCCCATCAAAGCCGTTTCCGGCTTTGATCGGGACTCCATCCAGCCGGCGGACGTGCCATCTGGGTGCTCGGGGCTCCCGGTGGGACAGGAGCCCCGAGCAAAGTCACGGAAGGCTGCGGGAGGGGGGTGTCCCCTCCCGCTCACCCGGGTAACGATCGAGCGGCTCCCAGAGCCGCATCGGTCGTTACCGGCGGAAAGCGACCGTCGGCTCTAAACCACGGTACCGGGATGGTGTCTCTAACTAGAGGCATCATCCCGGTATACTACCGCAAAGTCTGCCGATGTATATATACGTTAGTATGCGGTAAGTGCTTAAGAAAAAATTATACCTATTGTAATGTGCATTTTCTAGGCACATAGATGTGTGCACAGGGTGTGCCGGGTGTGCCTGGGCACACTCTAATCACTCGGTGTGGTGCCGATACCCCTGCATCCCCCCTCCCCCTATGCAGTGCTGCCCAGCTTCCCTCCTCTCTTCTCAAGAGTAGAGAAGGGGCTGGCAAATATTTATTTAACTGGCCTTTCTTTTCTCAATGAACGCAGTGAGTGATCTGTACCATTCGCTCCTGTCTTCATTCCTAACTGAAGCATAGTAAACTATATTTACTGCAGGCAGCAGAGGAAGGGACTTGGGAATCTCTGTCCTCAGTTTTTTTCTCTCTTTCAAAAGTGAGACGTCAGGGGTCTGTTTAGACCCTTGATATTTTACCAAAGCCCCATAATGGGGCACCTAAAAAAATGAATTAAAATATTTAAACAAATATTAATATTAAAGATAAAAACTACTGACACCGTCCACTGCCCTACTGCCACCAATCTTTGCTCTACTGACACTGTCCACTACTCTGCTGATATACACGCATGTGTGTCTGTGCTCTGGGGTGCACACCCCAATGCAATAGGCTGAGCACACCAATGTCTAGGCATTAGGCGTTAAAGACTGGTCATGGGTGTAGCAAGTTGGAGAGTTGGAAGTGACAGACTTTGAACTTCAGCCTGGGAACAGAGTGCTAGTCCAACATAAAATTGCACACCAGCAAGGAAATAACCTTTCTTCTTTCTGGTAAGAGTTACTTAGGTAATGAGTTAGAGACCTTCGTTTGAATAATTATCTCCCACAGAAAGAATCTCTCATCATTGAAAGTTTATGTTTTCTTACAGTCACCCTGAGAAAAGCCAACATGTTTTATACCATCCCTGTGGTCACCTCCTGGTGTTGAGTTATTCAACCAATTGTGGTTTCACAACTACTAACCAATAACACCACGCCTTAGTGAGAATCCTGACACCTGAAAAGATCCTGTATTTTAAAGACTTTCTCATACATATCAAACTATTAAGTCATAATATTTTAAAAGGTTTAAACCTGACTAACGTTATTAATAAAAGCAATTTCAGATTCATTTAGTATAATAAATAGTTGTCTATGGTTTCATTTTGATCAGTGACATATTGTATCTTTCTAGCATACTAAACAATAATCATAATGATAATATTCTTAATATGGGAATGGTCTAAACAATGGATTTACATAAAACAAACACAAATGCACCTAACAAATGATTATTCATAAAAAAACACACAAATGCTCTGGAAACAGAGTCTTGATTAGAGATATGCATGACAATAAACTTTGTTTCATTTAATTTCAGAGTCTTTTGTTAAGTTAATAATTTTGTTTCATCATATTCTTTATGATAGAATTATTAATTTTCTGAATTTGTTTTGTATATTCAGATTAATTTCATATATTTAGATTAGGTGTGTATATTTGTTGTTCTGAATTGATTCCTATTTTCGGAAGTTTTGTTTTAACATGTTAACTTATTATTTCGGGAAATTACTTATTCCTGCTAGTCCAACCCACAAGGAGAAATGGAATGAGCTAAATGGACGATATCAACTGGATATCAACTGGAGTCATATTGCATTCAAAAGAACAAATTGAACAAAATTAATTTCAGGTCCATTCATTATGTTATGATTCAGAAATTCTGATGGATCCACCTTCATCCAACCCATAGTCCATAGGTAGAAATGATCATTCTATTTCACTTTTATACCTTACTGTATTTATTGCAATATGTTTCAGTTTTATATGTAGTGCATATACTAGGCTTGATTGAATAATGTAGTAAAAAATTAAAGGTTGCCAAACAATATTGCTTTTAACTAGTGGCAGCCGTAAATTGAATTCAGATTTCACAATCTTTGTCCACAACATGGATATAAATATGGATAGACATTGCCAGCAGTATTGTGGACAATGATAAAGCTGTCTGCAAATGATTTAGAACTATAATGTAACAAAGTCTGTATACAGGCAATCCCCTGGTTAGAAACAAGATAGGTACTGTAAGTTTGTTCTAATGCTGAATTTGTATGTCAGTTGGAACAGGTAAGTTTTTTAGATGTAATGCCAGCCAAAACAATCATTTTTAAGTTTAACGTTTTTGGATAGCATAGGGAAGGGTTAACACCCTGTAACATTTCTTTTGCTGCATGTGCCCCTGTTCAGAAAATTTCACCTCACTTTCTGTCCCTGTGATAATTGGATTTTGAAAATTTTGGGTTGTCTTGGAAACAAGAATTGGTGATAAAGCTTTAGTGGAGACACCTTTTTCCAATGATAACTCTGACAGGAGAAAATTTCCATTCTAAGAAAGATTTCCTCTCACTTCCCATTGTGTCCCTCCATTTGTCAGTATGAGTCATATGTAACTTGGATGTTTGTAACTCGGAGACTGCCTTTATTCATTTTCTAGAGTGACAGAGAATGGTGTCTGCAGAACACACAGTTCTAAAGAAGCTACTTGCCCACGCTGTAGGGGAATTTGATGGCTACAGATGATAATCAAGAATAGGCCCCCTCACAGGGACTTTTCAGCTCACTTATCTTGTTGTAGGTGTGTACATTCGGCCTTTTTAGCCTAACTGCATCTTTTAATGAGACTTATTTAAGATAAAAAAAAAAAATGACTAAATGGGCAATGTAACGCTCTTTACAATAATTTCTTAATACACATCCAATGGCCCTTTACTTACCCCCTTAACTGCTAGGGGTGAATGTGGGCTCAGTGCAAGGGGACCCTGGTTCACTGCAGCACACTGCCTCTCACAGCTTGTTAACAAATTTTGCAAATCCTGACTCATCAGGTGAGTGTACAATCACTTCTGGGCTGATCCCCTGTTTATTTACAGCTCTCTTCTTCAGAGTACAAGAGGGGAAGGTTGCTTTATTATTCTGCCGTCATTCTAATCAGACCAACAGAAGCATCGTTCTCCCCTTCTAGCACCTAAGTGAAGCAGCATACTAGGAAGTACCACTAAAAAAACAGTGATGGTGCACTCCCATGAATTTCTGGGAACTAAACCCGTAGTTTCATCAGGTTGAAGAAAAGGGTCCCTGTGTGAGTCTAGTACATTTGAGGAATTTGTTTTATTTATATGGAGTACAGCGTCCCTTGTCTTTGAATCATATTTATTATTATTATTATACAGGATTTATATAGCACCAAAAATGTGCACAGCGCGTTACAATTTTTGCCAAACTGGGCAATCAAAATGTTTCTTATATAATATATTCACCATCATTTTTTTTTCAATGCCTCATCAATACAAACATTTGACCTAACTTGAGTGTCCAGATAGAGACTAATGTCTGTTTTTTTAAGACTAGTCTTACATTACTTTTCTATTTCAGCCGTTTTTTCTAACCTCTCAATTTTGTGCTAGCATAGCAATTTCCTTACGGTTACAAGTCTTCATCTGTTTCCCAAGCTCTCCATTCTTCCTAAGTTAGGAGTTTAAGGCTGGAGAGAAGTGGAAAATGTGTCTTTGCTTACAGGGGTTAGAAGAATTAGAATAAAGTGTGCAGAAGAAAAGAGTTACATAGCGAGCACTTCAAAAATGGATGATTTAGGTCCGACTCTCAACCAAGAACCTAGCCAACTGTTTCTATAGAAACAGAAGCTCTGAATAAAACCATTTATAGGAAATACATTACATTAGAGAAAGTCATATCTTGCATAAAACTGATGAACAAAAACGTGTAAGATCCACTTTAATACAATTTTTTAGAGCTGAATTACAAGCAGAATCTAAACATCTGCTTCTTATGCGCAGCACTGAGCTAAGTGATTGTGACAACAACCCTTTCTGCAACAATTCATACAATGGGCGTGTTTCTCAAGGAAGTGTGACACTGGAAACTTTAAGGACAAGTAGAAATGCTATGGGTCAACATTAAAACAAAGGCCTGGAAAGCAGTAACTAAATAGATTTAAAAAGACTGCAAAGTATCAGCGAGCAACTGCACAGAAACAAAAATAATTGAATCAAACACTGCGTGCACTTTTCTGCTGTAGGTTATAGTTGGAGAATAAAAGAAAAGAATGAACTTAGCATGTCAGCATTAGGGGGAGGAATGCACATCCTTAGAAACTGCCTGGAGTGATTAATTCATCATTATGGCAAGTGCTGCAACTATGGTCATGGCATTTTTCTCTTTTTTTTGTTTTTCTTGTACAAGCTGATAAAGGAATACAACTCTTCAGCACCTCTTTCCCTTTTAGGGGAATCTGTGATAAAAAATATTGGAGTTACTAATGTTTACTTGTAGGCAGGTGCCTACATGGTGGGTTGTTGCTAGTTAGGGAGCATAGGTTGCCCAGGTGGGGAAGGATCAATGTTGAGTCTGTCAGTTTCTTGGGCTTTTTGATTTCTGTCCTCCCCCATGTTCAGTCTATAAATGAGGGGGAAGGCTGGGCTCTGAGGCCCACATGGGAAGTAGGTCCAGTCCAGAAGAAGATGTAACCTGGAGCAACCTTTGTGTCAGGGCTGGGCTCGCAGCTGCTTCTCTTCTCTGTGCTCAGGCTGCTCAGTTGTCAGTTAATTGTCAGCACTTGGTTGTTTCCTCAGTGGCTCACCTGGTTATCATTATCTGCTCGTCAGTTCCGCCTACAGCCTGCCCCTTCTTGCTATTTAAGCTGCGTTGTTCATTCCTTTCCTGCCTTCATCTGGTCAAGATATCCTGAGTGTCTCTGTTTTGTTCCTGTTAAAGACTTTGCCCGGCTGATGTCCCTTCTGGTTCCTGATCTCGACCTTCTGCTTCCAACTACGCTGATTCCTGGCTCCCTAAACACTGGCCTGGCTGATAACCTGTTTTGGCTTCCGAACCCTGACTTAAGTTTTCACTACATTTCTGATCTGCACTTTTTTTTACTATTACATTAAAGGTGTGATTTTTACTGCATCTTCTGTCACAGTCTGATTCATGATTCCTGACATTAGGAGAAGGCCATGAATTCAGAAGATGCAGGCAATCCACTTGGTTGTAATATTTTATCCAAATTGAATGAGCAGAACCACCACATGGATCAGTTTGCCATAGTGGTACACATGCTCGTAAAATCATACTGCTCACCTGGATCCTCCCACTGTGGCTGTTCTGGTACAACCAGTATTGCAGGCCTTCCCTGCTGCTGCTGCAGTCTCTGTGCAGGCACTTGCCTCGAATGTTACCTCTGTAAGAGGTATTTCTGGTTCCGCCCCACTTCCCCATGATTTTGGGGAAATCCAGTTCAATGCAAAGGGTTTCTCAACCAGGTTGGGATATACTTTGAGATGCCACCCCAGGCATTCCCCACGAACAGAAGCAAAGTAGGCTTCATTATTTCTTTGCTTTCTGATAGAGCCTTGGCCTGGGCAAACCATCTAAGGGAGATGCAATTACGCCGTTGAATTCCGTACTCTGGCAGCAGTGGTTGGTTGGAACAATGAGGCCCTTGTGGCTGCTTTTTCTCATGGTCTCTTGAATAACATTAAGGATGAGATAGCAGCCTGAGACATACCTAGGAATCTTGAGGAGTTGATTACATTTGCTATTCTCATTGATTCTAGACTCCGAGAGAGACCTTCCTTTAAGGAACACTTGTGGAAGCCTCCTGTACGTTTGACTCAGAACTTTGCATTCCCACTCATGCCTCCTCCCTCACCTCCCATGCCTCCCGGTACCAAGTCTGCCAGTAAGGTAGAGCCCATGCAGTTGGGTTTCACACCTCTCTCTGCTGAAGAGAGGGCCTTTAGGAAGAGGGAGAAATTGTTCCTTTACTTCGGTCAGGCAGGTCACTTTGAAGTCTTGCACTACCCGTCCGGAGAGACACCTGAACCTGAGGTCCTGTAGGGGACAGACCTTAGGTGGAGTTTTTGCATCTCCAACTATCCTGAAGGATGAGCCTGTAGTTCTAGTTAACCTTTCTTGGTCTGATTTGTCCATCGATACACAGGCTCTAATCGATTCTAGGGCTGCAGGCCTGTTCATAGATAGTGCCTTTGTGTCTAAACACTTGATTCTGCTGCAGCTTTGTGCCACTCCACTTGCCATTGAGGCTATTGATGGGAGACCTTTACAGCCTGCCCATGTGACTCATGAGATTGCTCCATTGACCATGACCGTAGGGGCTCAGCACCATGAGATAATTTCAAGTAATTTCCTTACCTCATTGCCTAGTGGTCATTGGTTATCCTTGGTTACAGAGGCACCCCTACTTTGGCTGGCATCATCCTGAGGTTCTTTGCTGGTCACCACAATGCAGTAAGACATGTTTTCAGAAAGTGGTTAAGGTCTTGTGTACCTCTTTACTCTCCTTCTTGCCAGAGGAGTACTGAAAATTTACCGATGTCTTTGACAAAGGTCAAGCCATAAGTTTGCCTCCATACCGGTCGTCTGATTGCACAATTGACCTTTAACCTGGTGCCATGCCCCCTCATAGCCGGGTCTACCCTTTGTCTGTCTCCGAGGGTAAAGCCATAGAGGACTATGTTGCCACTTCACTTTCTCCAGAGTTCTTCCGCAGTTCTCCTGCTGGTGATGGCTCCTTCTTTGTGAAAAAGCAGAGAGGTGAACTTAGACCTTGTATCGATTATAGGGATCTCAAATGCATCACGATTAAGAACACTTATCTGATTCCATTGATTACGGAATTATTTGACCGCCTCAAGGGAGTCATGGTTTTCACTAAGCTCAATTTAATAGGGGCATACAATCTCATAAGGATCAAGGAGGGTGACGAATGGAAAACTGCATTTAATACCAGGACCGGACATTACAAATACCTCGTAATGCCATTTGGTCTCTGCAACGCTCCTGCAGTTATTCAGGAATTCATCAACGATGTCCTCCAAGATATGTTACAGCAATGTGTGGTGGTTTATCTTGACGATATTCTCATATGTTCAAAATCCCTAGAGAGCCATCACACAGATGTCTCCTGTGTGCACCAGAGGAAGAGAGATAATAACCTGTATTGTAAGTTGGAGAAGTGCGAGTTCCATCGGGAACAGGTTACATTTCTGGATTATGTCATTTCTACTGCCGGTTTTTCGAAGGGACCCAGAGAAACTATCTGCAGTTCTACAGGGGCTTCGACCCATAGGTCTACATCCGCTACAATGTTTTCTTGGCTTTGCCAATTACTATCGGTAATTTATTCGTAACTTCTCTTCTCTGGTCAAACCCCTGACTGACATGGCCAGGAAGGATGGCAATCCACAGAATTGATCTCCGGATTCCATTAATGCCTTTGAGTCTCTCAAGACTGCCTTCACTTCAGCTCCTGTGCTGGCACATCCTGATCCTTAGTTACCATTTATTCTTAAGGTTAATGCATCTGAGACTGGAGTAGGCTACCTTCTGTCTCAACATCCTACCTCTGAAAGAGCGATGCATCCTTGTGGCTACTTTTTTAAGAAATTGTCTCCTGCAGAATGCAATTTCAATATTGGGAACAGAGAATTGCTAGCTATCATTTTAGCTCTTAAAGAAAAGAGGCATCTTCTCAAGGGTATCACTGTGCCGGTCCTCATTGTGACTGATCATAAGAATCTAACATTCTTGTCGGAGGCTAATCGCTTATCTCCCAGAAGGGCACAATGAACTCTTGTTCTGTCAGGCTTCAATTACATAGTCTCCTTCTTACCCCATACTAAGAATATAAGGGCTGATGCAGTTTTTCCTCTCCCTCCAAGATGGAGTCAGTTCCTACTCCTGTGATACCTCCAGATTGCATTCTACTCACTATTCGCACTAGTCTCACCTCACCTTTGGGTGACAGAATTCTTGCCGCTCGGATCCAATCTCCTCCTAAAAAACTTGTGACCGCTACTTTGTCCCTGAGAATCTCCACACTGCTTTGCTCCAGACATACCATTCTCCCAAGGCAGCTGGTCGCCCTGGGAAGAGTCAGCTTATCTGGTCTATTTCTGGTCTATTTCTCAACAATTCTGGTGGCCTAGTTTCCGTGCTGATGTAACCGCCTTTGTAGCCACTTGTTCCATGTGTGCTCAGGGTAAGACATCATGACACCTTCCAGTAGGCCTTCTACAACCCATACCGAATGGAGAGAGGCTTTGGACCCACTTGTCTATGGATTTTATTGTGGAGTTACCTAACTCCCAAGGTAACACAAGTATTCTTATGGTGGTTGACCAGTTCTCGAAGATGTTTCATTGCATTCTACTTAAGAAGTTGCCTACATCCAAAGAACTGGCATTCATTTTCGCTCAGGAGATCTTTTGGTTACATGGGCTACCTGAGGTTATCATCTCGGACAGGGGTAGCCAGTTTGTGTCCAGGTTTTGGCCAGCCTTTTGTGAACAGCTGAGAATTCAGCTTTCCTTCTCCTCTGCGTATCATCCACAGTCCAATGGGGCCACAGAACGAGCCACCCAAGCTTGGAGCAGTTCCTACGTTGCTTGCACTCAACAGTGTCCCTCCTAATTGCACCAGGTGAAGATGTACAGTGACATATGATGGAACTCTTCACACAGGAACTCTGTATGTTACATAGCTGCACAGAGTGTACTGCTCATCTCTATGCTGAGGTTCCACCTTAATGTTGACTTTTACATGACTGCAGCCCCACCTTGTCCCGGGCACTAATGAGGGTGTATATAAGAGAAGGAGAGAGGTACCCCCCATTTCTGCAGAGCGAGGAGGCTCCACCCACATTTTGTTTGACAGGCTCTTGGGCTATCATCTTTATCCTTGGGCTGTCATTCTTTAGAATTTTTAGACTTCACTGGTAACATGCCTACCCATGGAGTCGTGAACCTGTATGTAACCGGTAAAGTCTAAAATAGTCTGAACTTCTGATTTCCTTACTAATTTCAGGCCATTGACTCCAAGTATCCAAGGACTCCTAAGACCACATAGACAGGATCACAATGGCTCCAAAAACCATCACCTTTAAAACAATTCAGCAATGACGGCTCCCATATTTCTATCTTCACAGGTACTCTTTAAAGCACCCCTGTCGTTAGAGATGTACCGGGGCTGTTGCTGCTCCTTTTTAAAAATGATCGTAGCCTGGCTTCAATACCTTGAGTTACAGACCTGTAGAAAGCATTAACTTGATGTAGAAAGGTATCAGCATGACATCTAATATGTTCTCTCATAACAACAGGTATACTTTGAAGACCAGCCACTCAGAAATGACATTTGTGTTATTCATGGACATAACTTGCATGAATCCTCCCAAAAAGGCCATAACAACCAATTTTTTTTTTTTGCAGTTGCAGTCTTTTGGGGGATTAGAACATTATCATTTGTTATGCTAGGTTCCCACTAGCCAATGCTATAAATAGCAATTAGCAGTGGATCGCTTTTCAGAGTGTTGCTAAGCAGCCACTGTAAGGCGTTCAGAAGGCAATACTGCGACCCCTTAAAAGTCAGTTTTTTTTTGTTTTTGTTTTTTCTGTGAAACAGCAGTTTATAATGAAGCTAATGGACTAAAACCATTTGCCACAGCTGCGAAGCAAAGCATCGTGGCCCTGGCATGTGAACAGCATTATCTGGATCTATTTTTCACTTTCAGTGGGTGGCAAGAGGGTCAGTAAAACCATGGTTTAGCTTTCTGTTTTTACTGCCCCCAGCTGCCATTTTAAAAGAGGCCTTACTGTCTTTCATATTGTAATAGGCATGGCAATAAGATAGAACTGGGAATTATGGTGATTATATCTCACCTCTAGAGTCTCTGAGAGATAGAAGCCAGCATGTTATTAAACTTTCTAGGAGCAATAGAAAACTATCATATTAGTCCTGGGTTGAGTTTACAGTACATTTAAAGCGTACGTAAGGAAAAGGTAAAGGAAAACTTTTTAAAATTTTTGGATAGGTTTAAACCCTCTGTCAAGTTTTTATTACGGCCTGTGTCCATCCACATTGGGGGGATTAACCCCTCTATTTGCCCTGATAAGCATTATCCCCAAGACAGAAAGTGAGATGAGCAATAACATTTTAGATACCTTTTTGATGAACAACAAGACATGTAAATCTGTGTTACATACACAGAATACACAGATATGTTTTTTTACTTCTTGTTACTTTGGGACTGTGAAATCTACATCTTTGTCTCATATTACTTTTCCTTTCTATGAGTATTATAAATAAAATATTTTACACAAGAAAAAAGAAAGTGAGCAGAAATCCATAATTTTACTTTTGTCACCACAGCATGAGATAAGGGGAATTCATCCAATAGGAAAACATTTTTCAGTGATTGCTAAGCTAAAAAAAAAAAATGCTCTCAGTTTAGTGAGATATTCTGTTATTTTCTTCAGTGTTTCTGGGACAGGAAGGGAAGGAAAATCTCCCCAGTCAAACACAGACAGCAAAAACAACCTGTTTGGGGTTTCATCACTCCATAGTGTTTTCCAAACCTAAAAGAGAAGTATGGGTTTCTAAAAAAAAAAAAAAAAACTCTTATAGTCACCTAGGTGGAAGCAGTATTGATCTAATGTGCCCCTGTCAGTCACCGGCTCTCTGATCTACCCCTCCAGTGAGATCACTGGAGTGCTGGGCTGGGGAGAGGAGGGAGCTGGTGGCTCAGTCTCCAAGGAACTGGCTGACCGACAGCGGGCTTTAGGACTCCAAAAAAGCTTTGGCCATACTTCTCCTTTAAAAAAAAAAGTTGGATATACTCACACTAGAAAAATTATGCATAAGGTAGCATGCAAATTTTAGTATCCACACTCAAAGGTTCTATACTGTTTTTGGTAAAAGAAAGGCAGGCGCCACTCTAAGTGTAATATGACACAAATTTTAATGGAAACAAAAAGCACACTGTATACTCACAAACGAGTATTGAAACCCTTCCGGCTAGGACGTGGAGCGTGATGGCGTGGGCAGGCCATCACGCTCCACGTCCTAGCCGGAAGTACGCCGCCAGAAGCCCCGACAGTGTCCCCAGGGTTCAGAGAGAGCCGCATTCCCATTGGCTTGAACGGACCATACAGCGGATCGGTCGGATCTTCACTTTATAGGCACCCGGACTAATCGATCCCCCGGATGAACTTCACGGCTCTCATATACTGCTGGTTTCAATACTCGTTTGTGAGTATACAGTGTGCTTTTTGTTTCCATTAAAATTTGTGTCATATTACACTTAGAGTGGTGCCTGCCTTTCTTTTACAGTCCACTGCAAGTTTCTCTTCTTACTTGGGACAGAGCAGCCTTCAAGTGTTGTAGAGACTGGGTTTCTTATGGACTTTTGTTGAACTCTAATGTGCCACATGAATATCATTTCACACAAATTTTGTTATATGATAGAAATTGGTGGTATCCCTCTAATTTCCTCTTGCGCCAGTACACCCCCACTGTTTGTCTATACTGTTTATGTGTATTCATATGACCTTAAAAAAAGTACCATTAGATTGGCAAAGACTGATGTAAATGGTTTGCAGAAATGTGTCAATATTATATAACCAAGTATATCAAATGGTCGGAATAAAAAAATCCAGTGACACTATATCAGATCTGCTATCACCACGTTCAATATCACTAGATACTCTGTAAATTTGACAGTATTCATATTTCCAGTTGCTGTTTAGCTCCACAAATCTAAAAATGATCTATTTTTGTAAATAAATGATTGTTCATGAGAGCTTTAATTACTATAGTTGTGCGGAAAGTCAATCTTCTCACTACAGAAATATGGTCTTCACCACTTAGTTCCATGTTATAGGTCATCATTGAGGTCCCATTAATGATAAAAATCCCCTGCTTGTTTGGTTTGACATGCAGTCACTTCAGTTTTAGAAGTTGAAGACAGTAAATATGTGCTCTGAAATATTTATGATTCAGGTGACCTTAATATGAAATTACATTATACTATGCCAAATCAGTAATGGCATAAGCTCCAAGGGAAGGTTATTGAAAATGATTAAAAAAACATCTCCATTCAAGTTGGTTATATCTTCAAACTTCTGGATAGCAATATATTTAATGCATTGCTGTATATTCCTTTTCAGCATGTGATAGAGAAATCACTTTGTAGGGTCTGTTTTCTTTCTTTTTCTTTTTTTACAAGCAACACAAACATACCCATCTTAAGGAGCCCCTTAAAATAAACTACTTAAAACTGCATATGCGTAATACTGCTACAGTGCTGCCTATAAAAGCTTCCTTCATAACTGCATTTTATTCTCTTTCTCACTAGCAGCCATCATTTTGCAAAAAATGGACAGTAGCTTAACTGGGCTCAAGGTTAATTGATGAAGATGTATTCTGTTTACTTATATTTCCTATTATTATTTGAGAGCCATATCCTAATGGACTGGACCAATTTTGACTACACATGTGGCAGGGAAAAATATCAGTATACAGTACATAGAAACATATCTACATTTATGTAATTGCAAATTGCAATGAGCATTACTATGCAGTAGAAACGTTTGTAAATCTGTCCCTGACCTTTCTTATACTTAAATCCCTACCAGAAATCTTCCTTTACTGCTTCTATATTATGCTTCAATTACAAGCAAGTGGACACGTAACGTGAGACTGCCATATTAGAAAAGATCTGCCAATATTACTTACAGTTAACTGTTGAATGGCACAAGAGACTGCTATGTTAGGGGGAATACAGTACATATTGCAAGTGGCAGTGAAGTTAGAGAGTTTCTTGTAATTTGACAACATTCTTTAACAACATAAAGATACTGTGAATTTGCTGTCATCGTTTACTGTAAACTAAGAATGTGGCAAGCTTCTGTACATGCTATGGATGTTAACAGACCATCAGGACCCAAATTCAAATAGCTACAACCACAACCACAATGTTTACCTATGGTGAACACTATTAAGAAAAAAAATATGCCGCAATTCACTTACCTGCAAAGTACAAAAGTTTGCATAAACTAAAAAAAATTGCTCAGCTATGCACCCAATTCAAAAAGTGTGTACCAAAATTATGCAAAGTTGTGAGCATTCCATATAGTTTTCATGTAAACATGTTGCCATGCAAACTGGCCAGTGTGCATACCCTTTTGCAAGCTGCAATACTAAAAAGTACACAAATACAAGCGATAACAGGGAGGAGAGTTTTAATGAGGGTAATTACTGGATTTTGATTGATGCAGCTAGTCAAGTTGTCTGAAGTTTGGGATAGCTATCCTGCATCACCAACCAATCTAAAGCATTTGTTAACCTAAAAAATATTGATCTTGTTCCCTTAAAGCATGTTATACAGCACAGTGCTTGTGCTGTGTAATTTGGCCGCTTCTATCACCTAAAATACCTGGCTGATACTGCCTGGCTATTTCCTCCCCTCTGTAAACTGACCACGGTATACCATGGCTGCTGAGGCCTGACATGTCTCTGTCATCCGCAGCTCTCCTGTCTCCTCTCCCCCCTCCCTCCCTGCCTGTCTGCTCCTCTGTCAGTGCCCGCCCCTCTCCTCTTGCTGCTGAAGTTTAAATTAAAGTTTCATACCATCCTGTCTGTTTAATAATCCTATGTGCCCCTGTTTCTGTGTGTTATAAAAATAAGGTGTTTTTCAGAGCGCCCAATGCCACTCCATGACCCGCCACCTTTCTCACCTCTCTTCTCCCCCCCCCCTCCTCCTCTCCTCCTCCCCTCCTGACTGACATCAGTGAAGAATCCTCGGCCCCGCCTGCTGCAGCTGTCAGACGGATAAGGAGAGAGGAGGCAGGTCACGTGAGCATCAATCGGCGCTCTGAAAACTGGTAAAGAATGACTTTTTCTTATAAAACACAGACACAGGGGCACACAGGATCATTAAACAGACAGGGTGGTATAAAGTGGCTTAACAACTGCTTAAAGCATAATATAAAATAGAATGCAATTAGAAACACCAGTGGCAATAAAAAGATGAATATGTTTAAAACAATTGTTAAAACCTTTAATTTAAGTTTTACATTTTGCATACATAAAAGTCATGCTATATGCCAATGCTGCATAGACCACCTTGTGCAACTTGTACTAAATTAAATATAAGGCTACATTGATCTTTGTCTCCTATGTTTAGTTTATTTAAAAGAACTATTATCTGGAAAGTATAAAGAAACTTTAAGCTGCCCAGATCAAATTCTCCTGCATGTATGTATAATTGTGTTTGCACAAATTTACATATATTTAGAATATCTAATCTGCCAATGAATGCACAGAATTCTATTTTCTCTAAACACAGCTAAGCTAAATGCACCTAAATGTAGGTGTGAAACACAGAGGTTGATTTACTAAAACTGGAGAGTGCAAAATCTGGTGCAGCTGTGCATGGTAGCCTCTAACTTCAGCATTTTCAATTAAGCAATTTGACAAAAACAAAAAACAAAACTGGAAGCTGGTTCGTTTCCATGCAGAACTGCACTGGATTTTGCCCTCTCCAGTTTTAGTAAATCAACAGAGTGCAATTAATACAATTTAAAATCATTACATGCATTTATATTCATTTAAAAATGTCATATCAACCCATGTATGTCATTGCCAGTGTGAACAAGGTCTAACCCCCAAAGGTTAAGGTAGCTGACACTTAAATTTAGGAAAGCAGCCTAAACTTTTTCGAAATTTACAGAAAAGGCTATATCTTGTTTTTAAGCAGTTAGAAAACACATATTTCAGCTGGCTAGACTGAACTGTCTCAATTTCACATGTAAATATCCACATGTACACACATTTTCAACCATCTATTTTGCAAAAAAAAAAAAAAAAAAATTCCTATGACATTATAGCAGTGCTACATTTTTAGTGAATTGGGTTCAGCTTTAAAAATCATGCATGTGAAAAGAGGCCGAAATAAAATATGCAAACGAGTTTCACCTGTAAGTGAATCTGGATTAAAATTAATGATTTGTGTAACTAATAATGACAGAAGCTGGACTCCTAAATTCCTGCCTATATTTACATTTTTATCATCTGACAGTGTTGTTTGCAAAAATGAAGACAATGTAAATCAGAGGAGAAGTGATCTTATCTGAGATTAGACTGAAAAGGCCAATTTAAAGTGGTTCAGATCAGAGGAAATTGTAAGGCATTTGACAGTTCATCCTGTCTCCGTAAAACCTGTTTGGTATGTTTTCTCTTACATGTTCATTTAGTCAGTGTGAAAATTAGGATGACTTTGCACTTCAATGAGCTTGTATAAGAATAAGGATTTATGACTTGGTTTTTTAAAATACTGGACTCCAATGTTCCTGCCTGCTCCACAAAGGGAAGCTGACCTGCACCATGCCATATTCCTGAAGCCAATACTGCTTAGCACTTAAAGAAAGGTAGCTTCACCACCTTCTGTTTCCTGTTGCAGATATTTCTGACTGTAATGTAAGTAGAGTGACAGAGAACCTATGAAATGTTCAAGACACTGCATTGCACAGTAGTCACAATCTTATGTAAGATAGACTCCCATGTCTGGATGTGCAATTTTTCTGGAGACATTTTTCCACAGATCTGTGATCTAATAAATCAGGGTCCCACCTAAAAATTACAAGAATGATCAGTATATTTATTATGGCAAATTAACCCTGAATATTAAAGCATATCTAAACTAAAAAAGAAATATTTTTTTTTTGCTGCAGCTTACCAACCTTTAGATGCGGTGGTTGCATTTGTTTAAATTTCTCATACTAAGAACATTTTTTGCATTTCCTGTGAGCTGAAAGACAGCAAAAACAAATCTTTCTTAGAAGAGTCCTTAAACAAAAGATCATGTATTTTCTTTTCAATTTAAAAGTTCCAGGGAGCATCATGCACTTAGAAACAAAAATGAATGTGATGTTATAAATTAATTCTTTTTATTATACTGCATGCGTGAATTATGAATAAAAATATATAGAAAATAAGAAGCCTTTTACAGGATGCATTTTTAGGCCTCTTACACACGATACTCCTGTTTGAGCATCTCCTTTTTCAGGCGTAATCTTCAGGCATTTTTGTCTAATTGGAATGCGTGCATTTGTGCCCATTTTCGCACATTTTTTGCGCATATGCGTTTGCACAAATTTGCGTCTTTTCACGTTTCTGATATGCAAATTAGCATAATTCTCCCTGCTAGAGTGTTGGTTATCTGCAGCTGTTTCCAGCGGTTTATTTCCCTTGAATCTGGAACCCCTGAATAATCTCATGATTGCAGGTATCTTTCTGCTCCTGGGGAGGAATAGAAGACAGCAGAGGCATTTGTAAGAAAATCGAAGATGTCGCCGTCGTTACTGGGCACATCCGTTGGTGTCACAACGTCTGGCACAGGGATTTTTTTCTGCTCGGTATGAAGGCTTTGCACTTTTCCAGAGAAGTTTTTTAACTTTACATGAATGTCCATCTCCACATTTGATGCACTGTTGCATATTCTGACACAGAGACTGACATGGATGGATACCAACATGAGGAGAAGTGTGTCCCCTGAAGAGCGACTACTTGTCACACTCAGGTATGTTGTGATGTATGTGAAAATATTGAAAAATATATTTGCACAAGCAGTCCCTAGCCAAATGCAAAACTAGTGAAAAACTGTCTTGACAAGGGGAAAAAAATGTCAGTGGCCTCCACCTAAAACCATTCCTGTTTTGGAGGTTGTATCATTGTTGCCCATTTCTGTCATGGATGAAACTGATTAACAACCCCCTCTGCTACTTAACTGACCCGATCAATATCCCAGGAGTTTAACTTGATGCTATACTCTGATGTTCCTTTCATTTTTTGGATCAGTGTATATAAACACACACACATATATATTCTAATGGACAAAAAAACATATTATAATCCACAGGTTCCTTCCGGACAGAGTTTCTCCTCATTGCATCATTATTTTCTGCTCGGTGTGACAACAGTGGCCAAGATAGTCCGGGAAACGTGTCACGTGATGTGGGAGGAGCTGCATGATGCTGTCCGCAACCCACAGAGGAGCTTTGGAAAAAGGTATCTGAAGAATTTTGACTAAAAACACAATTTCCAAACTGTATAGATGCCGTGGATGGCAAGCAGATTCATGTGAGAATGCCTGCAAACTCAGGATCCAAATATTACAATTTTAAAAAATACTTTTCAATTATACTTCTGGGTCTAGTTGATGCCAACCTGCGCTTTATTTCTATTGACGTTGGGGCCTACGGGATCGCTGGTGATGCCAGAATATTTAGCTAATCCGTAATGGGACGAAGACTACATGAAGGACGTTTGCGTATCCCCCCCTAGGAGGCCCCTACCTGGAACCACAGAACCAAGCCTTCCTTTCGTTATTGTTGCTGATGAGGCGTTTGGACTTTCAGAAAACATAATGCATCCTTATGATGGACACGGATTAGGTCATGCGCAAAAAATATACAATTATCAGCTTAGCTGTGCCGGTAGGATGGTTGAGTGTGCTTTCGGAGTTTGCTCTTCAAAGTGGCGTGTGCTCTTATCTGCCATGCAGTTGGATGTTGAGAATGCCATCAAGATAGTATTGGCTTGCTGTGTACTCTCCAATTATGTCATTGAAAAAGAAAATATATCACCAGACACAGAACCTCTTTCCACACAGCAACAAGGTGTGCAGTTTGTGGGCTTGCGGTCTCCAACATATGCATTGCATATAAGACAGGCCTTTGCAGATTTCTTTGTGTCAGAGGAAGGACAACTTACTTGGCAGAATAATCACATTTGACTGTTTGTTGTGGCACTTTCTAAACCTGAATTGCAAAAATCACAAATAAAGAAAAAAATGTGGTGCTTTCATGTAAAGTTGTTTTCATCTCTGAAGTTTTTTTTTGTATGCAGTTCTGGAACCCATGACCATGTGAACAAACATAGGTGGACTTGTGAACAAGTGTGTAGCATGAACAAGCACTTTCTAGATCAAGAGGTTTCAGTTGTATGAAATGTTGGTTAGGAAATAAAGCTGCCTCTGTACCTATAGGTAAGCCTATGATGAGGTACTGTATCCTAAACATGCACCGTTTCCAAGATATTTAATTTGGCATGCAGCCAGTGACATCACAGTGCATGCACTGTAAAGGAACGGCCGCCCATGCCGTTCCTTCAGAGCCCTGTGGCATAAACAATGGCTCCCACGTGCATGCGGCTCCGGCTAATCAGATTGCCAGAACAAACCCAGAAGAAAGACGGCTGAACATGTTGACCGTATCACCAATGAGCAGGCATTATGCCTTTGTCTTTCAGGTTAGTGATCTCCAAACTGTGGTCTGGGTGCCAGATTGAAGCCCTTTGCTTTCCTGTATCCAGCCCTTGGGATGCTTTTCCTACAACTGACAGCAATAAGGCACCATTCCTCCCAATGACATCCGGGCACTATTCATGTAGGGCACTATACCCCCTGCTAAAACCAAAAATGAGGAACTATTCCTCCGGTGAAAACCAATGATGGGGAATTCTTACTCCCACTGATGCTTGTACATTTTCTACCAATACTGGCCACAGTCCAGCTGCCCCACAAAAGTCTGAAGGTCAATATATCAGCCCTTGAAGGAAAAAATATTCAATAGACAGAAATGGAAAACAAGTTAAATTATTATTATTTTTTTTTTTTTTAAACTTTATCGCCACACAATGTACGGCAACGGTGCAAACATATTGCCATTATGGCATACAACTTTAAAGTGCAGAAATCTTGGTCAGGGTAGAATAAAAACCAAATAACATCCAAATTGAACACTATAAATTTTGGTACACAGGATACTGGGAGCATCCAGATACATCAGAACTCTGAGCAGGGTCCATGGATACTTGGGAGGTTGGCACTGGATGGCAGAGGGGAGTAATCGGATATGATGGAGTGTGGTAGGCAGCTTTCTGGGTACGCTGGGGGTAGGTTGAGCAGCCATGGAAAGTGGGTGAAGGATAGGCTGAGCTGGAGTAGGGTGGGTCTGTGATCAGTGACATAAATGGAGGTGTAACATGGGTCCTTTTAGCCGTTCTGCAGGCCACCAAATATGAGTAAATATCATCGGTGACCTGCAATGCCAGCTGCTCAGGTAGATCTTGAATCATGGGCAGGATACTGCGGCAGAATGCTACCCATCTATTGTTAATATTTTGGAAAATATTAGAAGTAGCACTTGACTGCTTGGCTTTCATTTCCCTCATAAATTCTATAATTTTTGATTCCACAGAGGATGGTGGTTGTGGCTACTGTTGGCAACGACATCTCCGCTGTGCTGATTGTCTTCTAGGTGTTCCTCATCTTCTATTTGAGATATGGGTCTTTGTTCTTATGCTGCGGTTTCCTAGTGGGATAAAAAATAAATAAGAGTAGATAGGGAAAGATATTATGAGAGAGAGATGGGAGGGGGAAGAGACACAGAGAGGAAGAGCGAGAGAGGTGGTGGAGAGAGAGAGCAAGAAAGATGGGGGGGAGAGAGAGAGGGAGAGATGGAGAGTAAGAGAAAAGTGGGGAGAGAGTGAACGAGATTGTGAATGAGACAGAGAGAAAAAGATAATAGTGGAGAGAGCACGAGAAAAAAAATACAATAAAATACCTGCACACTGTGCCTAGGAGACTGTGACATCTCATCAGACTGTGGAGGCTGGATTGGTTCTGCATTGTCCACAGAAGGACATGTCTCACTTCCAGAACCCTCACCATCATCATCATCACACTCCTCCTCTCCACTCCAGTTGCTTGTAGTTCTGAAAAAATATGAAAAAGAAAGTGCATTTACCCCCATTTCCTCAGTACACATAGCATAATTATATTATTCACTTACGGTCTTGACTGCATAACACGTTTCAAAAAGGCAAGCTCACTTGCATTAGGATGCCGCTTGCGTCGACCATAACGTTCTGGAGCACCGCTGTGAATTGCTTGCTCATCACTAATATCCCGCTTATAGCAGTCTCGTAGCCATTTCCACCGAATGGCAAAATCATCCACTAAAGTAAAAATAAATAAATAAATAAAAATACTTCCTAGAACATAGCAGCTACAAGAATGTTTGAAGCAATTGGTATTCCTGTGCAACTCAGTGATGTGCGTCAGCTCTGTGTGCTATACTATAGAAAAAAATTCACATGGCAATAGGCCTTAATACTTACTTCGTTTTATGCTTTTGTTTCCAGCTTAAGAGTTCCCAGTTCTGTGTCAGCCTCTTGCTGATCTCCTCCCATGCCTTCTTTTTACGGTATCTGTCCGAATAGTGGGCATATGCATTGTCCCACAGGACTGAGTGTTCCTGCACTGCAGCTATGAGGTCTGACTGCAGGACATCTTTGGCAGGGGCCATGGTGTAGGATGTGTTTCTCTGTGGAAATGGTGGCTGGACAGGAAGTTACACAGGGAGGACAGGAAGTTAAACTTTGAACTTTGAGGCCAAACCCTGTTTTATGCTAATTCTTTTTTCAGCTCATTTGATCGCATTCACGAGTATTCACGTGTATTTGCATGCAAATGTGCACATTAGGCGTAAATTACTGTCCAAAATGCAGATTTTTCTATTTTGTTTTTACTGAAGAATACGCGGAGCTCATTTACGCGCCTGTATGCATAGGCACATTAGAATGAATGGGCTGTATTTTAGCTCATAAAAAAAAAAAGCTGTACTGAGCATTTTTAAGCTGCAGTGTGCAAAGGGCCTTAGTCAGAATACACTAAGCAATATGAATAAATAACCCAATCTCCCACAGATTAAAAAAAAACATGTACAGGAATAGTGTAACTTTTCTAGTTTAAAATTAATATTTTTAAAAATTTCTAAATATTTTTTTTAATTGCATCACACAACTCTAAGAAAAAAAAATTAGTTTGGTATGTGCTTTTTTTCCAAAATGGCAACAAATCCTAGATGCCAGTTTAACGTAAATTGTATGTGAACAATCTTGAAGTTAGTAAATGGTCTTTGTGAAAATCCACACACATTTACTTTATTGAATACTGTGGCACATAGACACTATGTCCATTTCAGAGCCTGATTTCTGAATGACAGAAGTGCTGAGAAGAGAGGTTTCAGGAGGCGCAGTCAGTACAGGAAGCACTGCTTGCTGGCAACAAGGCACCATGGGAAAGTAACAGCAGAGGAGAAGCTACAAAGCATACAGAGACTCCAGGAATTTGTGAAGTTGTCCAATAGACAGGCAGCACTCACAACATGAAAATACATTTTTCAAGTAAGCCTACATTGGATTGTCAAGAGGCTATTGTTTGTATTGCTTCTACAATGCTGATGGTATAAAATGAGTATGCTGTGACTGTAAATTTCCCTTAAACTATTGGCGCCGGCCACACGCAAAAATGCCTCCCCTCGGTGGGTGGGCTGCATACGTGCGTGCATTAATGCAAATACAGCCGTGCCGAAAGCGTGCGCCATGTGCACTCTCGGCACAGTTACTGATGGCTTCTGGAAAGCTCCCGATCACTGCTTGCGCCGGGAGCTTTGCGATCATGTGACCACCATGACAGCCAATCACGGTGGTCACTTGATCATAAACCCTGCCTCCCAGCATCCTAAACCTCTTAAAGGCCTGGAAGGTGTCAGCTCCAAGGGGCTAAAAATGATAAATGTAAATTAAGGCATCCTCATAGCACCACTGACTTTTCTAAAAAAAAAAAAAAAATTAACAAATTCATCTTGTAATCTACAGAATAAACGCAAGGTCTGATAGGTGAAAAAACATAGTTTTATTGATTTTGATACCCTTTGCTCCTTTAAGGATTTGTTTAGGTGTTTTGCTAAATCCAGTTAATTAGTCTTTAAAATGAAGATCAAAGTCTGCACAAATCCTTAGCAGTTTCACCTGGTGAATGGACAACTTGTGTAAACATAAGGTCACACAGGAGCACTTTTTACCTCCTTTTTTTGTAATTTCAATTAGATAAAAGGAACACAATTGGCTGGCACTCGCTACCAGTTTACCAGTATTTTAGCAGTATTACCAGTATTACCGTAGAGAGCCATTAAGCTTACATTATCACTACAATCTGTAAGTTAGTTTGATGCAAAGCTAATGCCCCGTACACATGATCAGAATATTGTACAAAAAATACCGCTTTCGATGCCATCGTATAAAATCTGATTGTTAATACACAGCTTTTCTATGAAATTTTTCTAAGGGACAAACACAAATAGCTTTTTGGTATGAAACCAGATCGTTCTATATTTGTTTAATTTGTGCAGTTTTCGTTTAACAATACAACACAAATACATTACATCACTTCCGAATTTTTTTTTTTGTCGTAAGAGACTTTTCGTACTTTAGTAACCTATTCGTTTTCGATATGGAGATTAGCATGCAAAAAAAACGTCCGATAATCTCATCATGTGTACAAGGCTTAAAGCAAAGGAAGAATTTCTCTATATCCTTGCACTGACTCATTAAGCCTAAACACCAGGTGTTTGGCAGCACTTGGAGGTTTTAGGCATTGGTGTTCTAAGGTCCCTTTTTATGCTCATGAGCCCTCACTGTAGCTGCATACATAAGAAAAGGAATAGCAGCTATTTAGTCTAATGCAGTCTACTGTAGAATAATGATCAACCAAATACCCAATAAAATTAATAGTGAATGAATAAGGGACTCTGTAGTCATGTCCCAAATATCATGATTTAAATCTACCTTTCAAGCTATGTGCACAGTCTCCTTGGAATTTACCAACAGTGTGAGAACCTACATGTACAATAAATTACGTTTACCTTAAATATAGGTAGGCCTTAGCAATAGTTGCTAGTAAACTGAAAGGAGATCATACAATCACACTGTACAATGTGTGGCCAGTTTTACATATTTTTGATTCATACGGTCCTTTGTTAAAAAAAGGCGGTCATTACACAGATTGTAGGGGGAAGAATGACAAAAACCGATGGAGTTATATGATGGCCATAGGTTTTTGACAGCCGTGATCATCCTGTAATGGAATTTTCAATGCAAGCATAAAAATAGGTGCTTTTTATCTAGATATCATTTAGACTATATACTAAATGTAAAACTATTGAGATACCCTTTAGACTTGATACTAAATGTAAAACTATATTGATATCCTTTAGACTTGATACTAAATGTAAAACTATATTGATATCCTTTAGACTAGATACTAAATACTGTATAACACTATATTGATATCATTTAGACTGGAAACAAAATTTAAAACTATACGTAGAGATATCATTTAGACTGAATACTACTTTTAAAACTATAATATATCATTTAGATGGGATATTACATTAAAAAGTATATAAATAATATTTACACTAGATACTAATTCTAAAACTATAGGACAAGATACTACAATAGAAATACAACTATATAGATATAATTGAGACTAGATACTAAATTTAAAACTATAAAGGCATAATTGAGAGTATTGTAAATCATCAATACTATTATCGACTCAACTAGTTTATTATCCCTAAAGGCTTGGATAAAAATTTTGGGCGATTATGTAAAATTCTGGTGATTGATTCCCTTTAATATTAATGTAGGTCTTGGTAAATCTTCCTCCATGACTCACAGGAATGATTCATAGAGATTGAAGACTTCTTGATAGCGTCCAATTATCAGATTATCAGCATCACGCCTCTAGGTTAGGAAGAGAACATAGAGCTTGAGAAGAGGGAGTGAGTAATTACAGTACAATGTGTAAGAGGCAAAAAAGAGCAGCTCTTTATTCTTTCCCAGGTTGTTTTGGAAACGGCATTGCATATTTTTTAAAAGAGGATTATAGGATACTTAAATAGAATTTTGAAGTCACTTATACTTAGAAATAGCTAAAATATTTCCTAAACTGAGAACATTTTTTAGTACTGCAAAATATAAAAAGACACACAAAAAAACCTTAAAGATTTGCTCACTGTGAAAATGGTAGACAAATCTTGCACAATGAAGTATCTGAACTTCCTGGCTCAATAGCATGAGACAAGAAAAAAAGAGAACTTTAAAGTGTACAAGAAGGTGGACTTAGGAACTGTATTAACATTTATGCACTCAGTGGCCACTGTATCAAGTAAACAAATTGACAGATAGGGAGATATGTGGCTGCAAATAATACATAAAGCATGCAGATGTGGTCCAGACAGAGGGTTCAGGCATTTGACTAAACCATAAATTAGGAAAGATGTATGATCCAAACCATTTTGATCATAGAATAACTGATGGTGCCAAATGTAGTGTGACTGACTGTAGCATCTCGTAGAATAATGCCAAAGAATAGTGCCAAAAATATAAAACATCCATCAAGTGACAGTTCTGTGGGAGAAAACTTCCTGCTAATGAGATAGGTTGGAGGATAATGGTTTGCATAAGATATCGCAAGAGGTTGGCTATGGTAGCAGTAGACCACACCTGGTTTCATGTCTGTCATCTGAATAATAGGTCACAATGGGCACTGGATCACCAAAACTTGGTGCTTGGAAGAATGAAAAAAGTTGCTGGATCTCACAAATGTTGATGTCTTGTGCGATCTGGTGGTAGGATCTTACATTTTCTGCACATGAGATGGTAGATTTTAAACATGTTCCAGAAAAAGATTAGTGCTGCTCAGCACCCTACTCCTGCGCTCAGAACCTGGTCCTCAGGCTGCCTCGATCTTGGAACTTGTACTCATACTTGGCATCCACTATGGTTAGGCTTTGCTGCCCCCTACGACCGGGGCGGTCGACCAAACACTGTAGATACAAAACAAAGAAAGGGAGCACCAGCCTAGCGCATTATCCTCAGTGAGTTTATTGATAATAAAAGGATAAAAATCAGCTACTCACAAACATGCGTGAAAGTCAAGCATTTCAATTCCATAAAGCAGCATCATTACAGGAGTCCAATATCTCATAAAGGCAGAGGGCTGACGCGTTTCAAGGCCGTGCCTCTTCCTCAGAGCCGATTTTAAACATGAATGTATAGCTGACAATTCTGAAAAACCTTCATAGTGCACTATGAGCTGGACCACGTTAAAGTGATTGTAAAGTCTTGTGTTTTTTTTTTTTTTAAATAACAAACATGTTATACTTACTTGCTCTGTGCAGTGGTTTTGCACAGGGCAGCTCAGATCCTCCTCTTCTCAGGTCCCTCTTTGCTGCTCCTGGCCCCCTCCTTCCTGTCAAGTACCTCCACAGCAAGCAGCTTGCTACGGGGGTACCCTAGCTGAGCTGCAGCTCTGTCTGTCCATTCAGACATGGAGCTGCCATTCGGCCCCGCTCCCTCTCTTTTTATTGGCTAACTAACTTTGATTGACAGCAGCGGGAGCCAGTGGTGTCACTGCTGTGTCTCAGTCAATCAGAAGGTAGAGGGACTTGTGGACATCCCTGGATGGAGAGGGGGCTCAGGTAAGTATTAGGAGGTGCTGGGGAGGATGCTACACAAGGAAGGCTTTTTTTCTTAATGTGTATAGTGTGTATTTGATAGTACTCACAAGAAGAATGGAACACACTGCATCGAGGGGTCTCCAGCACATATGGTTCGCCCGTGACAGCTCCCTAAAGGGACCGTGACCTAACCGCGAGGTGACCAGGTTTAACATTGGAGTATATGGCGGGGGTGGCCCGGTTCTCGGGGTCACTGCTCCACGCCCTTTCATCCCAGAAAACCCAAATTTTTTATCAGTTGTAGGGGAACGTCTTTTGGGGTCTCCAGCACCTTTGGTTCACCCGTGACAGCAATTTTCCCGCGGCGGTGTGTGCGTCCCACCTCAGCCCCTCCTCCTCTCAATCAGCTGTTCGCTAAGTCTTAGAATTCCATCGGGCCTTGCAAATTTAATGATCTGAGGTGACTGAACCCCCGGAACTCCTCCGTCCGCCTCCGCTGTCTTACCATACGGTGTGTGCCGGGTCACCGACTTCCCCAGGGTGAGTCCCAGGCCGCCCCTCTGTGTGAGATGGAGGGGGGGTTAGACCCTCAGCTGGGGTGGGGGAGGGGAGGTGGTGGTGGATTTGGGGGTCTTTTCCTATTGGATGATCCACTGTTCTGTGTGTGTGAGGAGCTCCCCTCCCCCTCCTCTCTGATTTCCCGCCCTCACATCTCCCCTCCCCCACACCAATCTCCAACCCGAAATTTATTGTTCAATCCCCCCAAAAACACTACAATGCCCTCCCCTCTAACACTACAATCCCCTCCCTCCCCATACACTACAGAGACTTCGGGCGTGTCCTGTCGGATAATGCCTCCCATCGAAAAATGCATCTGAGGGACTGCGCATGCATGATAAATGATGTCACTCCAGCTGACTGCTCTGCTCAGCCGGAGTTGACATCATTATTGCGCGTGCGCAGTCCGTCAGATGCATTTTTCGACGGGAGACAGTGCGGGAAGAATAATTATAGCGAACAGCTGTTTGAGAGGAGGCGGGGAGGCATTATCCGACAGGACAGCAGCCGTGTAATCTGTTCTAAGTATACTAAATAATAATAATAAAAAATAAATAATAAAAAATAAGAAATTAAGAAATACAAAATATAACGAAATACTAAAGATACATATTAAAAACCAAATATGAAATATTAGTATTAAAAAAACAAAATAAAAATATATATATATATATATATATATATATATATATATATAATTTTTTATATATAAATGGAAGAATTAAAAAAAAAAATATTTATATATATATATATATATATATATATATATATATATATAGCTCCTTCTGTTCTAAGTATACTAAATAATCTATACATATAAAGTACAAGTGTCTCTGCGTCCAGTCCCTGTGTCCATGGGATTGCGCTACTGCTCATGTGCCCCACGGACAGCCGTTGGGACTTGGAGCGCAGAGACTTCGGGCGGCCGGGCAAAACTGTTGAAGTGGCGGGTGTGCACGGGCGCGCGCTCGCGTGGACTTACTGCTAAGTCTGTTTTTACAAATGTTTGATCACATATGTTCTAGCGCCCGTTAATTTAACGGGCTTAATGTCTAGTTAAATATAATAAGATAGCATATGAAAAATGACAGCAGGATTGCTGGCATATCCTGGTCACGGCGGACCGAACACTGATACAGCCGTGTCTTACCCAACCTCGCTCGATGTCCCAAGATCGTCACTTCCGGTATTGGGTGATGTGTCACTTCCGGTTGCTGTACAGCCAGGTCCCTAGATACGTTGTGATTTATTTGTTTGTGTAAGTGGCAGCTTTACACGTATAATATATTACAATATATGGCGCAGTGGTAGGATCTTTTTCTAGGCGAGCATTGATTATGGATCCTGGGGTTGCAAATAATATATTGTTGCTTTAAAACATCTGTGCAAAAAATATAATATCTGTAATCGGTAATTAATATATTTTTTATCTATTCAGTTGCCAATGCCATATTCTTCATGTGTCCTGACGAAGCAGAAATGTGAAAGGCGTTGAAGTTGGTTCCACAGTTTTGTCATAAGCACAAATTGGGTTTAATGACCTATATAGTCATTAGTGTTTAAATGGAATATGATTGTAATAAGTGATTTTTAATGTACTACTTGTGTCCCCGGTCATGCCAGTAAGGTCCAACACAATTTTTCTGTAGATGATTCTTTGCTTTATACTGATGGGGCGTGTGAGTAACAATTTTGAATTATTCTTGGTGGTCAGTGTAGTAAACCCCTTTAACTACTTCCAGACCGCCAGCCGCAGTTTTACTCCTCCTGCGCGAACTGACGTAGGTCATGTGCCTTCAGGTAGGGGGTGAGTGTGTGCTGGCGGCGGCACGCTCCCGCCCCCACTCATCAGCGGGGACTCCGATGCACCGGGCAGGCGGCTCTGATTGCCACCTACCACCCATGATAGATCCCCGCTGAGAGTAAACACAGCTGACCATTCTTCTCTCTGGAATGATCACAGAGCACCTGTGATCCTTCTAGGTTCACAAGTCTAAGTGATCATTTCACAAGCCCTGCCCCCATACAGTTAGAAACATGCCCCTAGGTACACATTTAACCCCTTGATCACTTACTATGTTAACCCCTTCCCTGCCACTGTCATTATTACAGTAACAGTGCATATTTTTGGCACTGATTACTGTAGTAATGTCTCTGGTCCCCCCCAAAAGTGTCGCACAGGTGATCAAATACCACCAAAAGAAAGCTATGTTTGTGGGGAAAAAAAGAACATCAATTTTATTTGGGTACAGCATCGCACGACCGCGCAATTGTCCGTTAAAGAAATGCAGTGCCGAATCGCAAAAAATGACCTGGTCATTAAGAGTGTAAATCCGGTCCAGAAGTGGTTAAATTAGTGGTCAGGGTAGCACCCACTTTTATCCAAAGGTCCGTGTAGTGTCCCACTTTAAAATGATAATCAGTGTAGTGCCGTCTTTGAACTGAACTATGAAGACACCATAGGACAGGTGATTAACCACTTACCGACCACCCACCGTCGTTTTACGCCGGTATTTTGACGCTAAATACCGGGATTATGGAAGCAGATAGCTCCCATAACCCCAATATTTTTAAAAACGGCGGGCAATCGGCTTTCAGGTAAGGGTGGTCCCAGCAGCAGATTCTTAGACAGGAAGTCCAGTGAGGGCAAGATGGCCCTCACTCGACTTACATTCCTTGTAATAGAAATAAAAATTATGAATTTTTTTTTTTTAAAACTGTGTAAAAAATCTAAAATAATAAATAAAATAAATAGGGGGAAAAAAAATTAAAGCGCCCTGTCCCCGTTTGCTCGCACACAGAAGCGAACGCATACGCAAGTCCTGCCCACATATGTAAACGGTGTTCAAACCACACATGTGAGGTATCGCCGCGATCGTTAGAGTGAAAGCAATAATTTGAGCCCTAGATCAAAGTTTGTCGCCATTCTGCGAGCGTGCGCAGTTTTGAAGCATGACATGTTGGGTATCTATTTACTCGCCGTAATGTTATATTTCACATTATGGAAAAAAATTAGGCTAACTTTACTGTTTTCTTATTTTTTTATTAAAAAAAGTGATTTTTCTCCCAAAAATTGCGTTTGGAAGACTGCTGCGCAAATACGGTGTGATAAAAAATATTGCGACAACTTCCATTTTATTCTATAGGGCCTCTGAAAAAAAAAATATATATATAATGTTTGGGGGTTCTAAGTAGTTTTCTAGCAAAAAAAAAAAAAAACCGATTTTAGCTTGTAAACACCAAGTGTCAAAAATAGGCCTGGTCGGTAAGTGGTTAATCTGCCACACCCAGCCACTAAGTATGTATAAGAGTTCCTGAAATAGACAGTGGATGTCAACTAAATATACA
Organism: Pelophylax lessonae; assembly: GCF_965119305.1. Taxonomy (NCBI): domain Eukaryota; kingdom Metazoa; phylum Chordata; class Amphibia; order Anura; family Ranidae; genus Pelophylax; species Pelophylax lessonae. The sequence continues at coordinate 128,862,009 of NC_138774.1, forward strand.
GTGTGGTAAAAACTTAGTCCTCACAGTCTTTAATTGACTAATACCATAAGTCTATTAACGGGTGAATATAAACATCAATCCTCCTTCCAGATCTTCAATAAACATAAAAGTCCAATGTTATTGACGGTAGTTGTTGGGTAAGTATTGCAAAACTCCCGTGTAATCTGGTCGGGTCACCACAAATCCACCACCAAGTGCAGGGGGACAATAAGAAATGGCCACTCACCGGATAGATATGCTCACCTACTCTCATAAGTGAGCACCACTCGCATAATGATCACAGATCCACATGTCACCATAGGATAGATTGAATCAAGCAAGAGATGGTTCCCAATCCAGTATAGTGTCCCTTTTTCTGCCAATGTCTCCCAAATATGTGGAAAATAAACAGATATCTCCACTAGTGCAATACGTCTCATAAAGCTTTATTCCAAAGTAAAACAACACATAATACACTCACTTGTAGTTGGATAAAATACAGCATCTCTCATAAAGGCAGTATCGGGACCCCTTCTCCTCATCCGATATGGCTCCACGCCAGATCAGGTAGTTCCGGATGTCCTTTGCTGCCGACAGCTTCGATTGGGTGCGTCGTCTGGCCACGCCCCGACGCGTTTCGTCACTTCCTGACTTCAACTGGGGGCGCGGCCAGAACGACGCATCCATCCTCTTTATGCTCCGCAATCACAGCGTCGCAACCAATGGTAGAGCAACCAGGTCAACCGGAAAGACAACATGCCGACTTCCGCCGGAAGGTAAACAAACCATGGACAGTTCCCCCGTCTATTATTGATCACCCACCACCTCTGCGGACACCTGGCAATATGGAAACTACGCCCATAGAACTAAATACCCAGACCAATTCCTACAAGGATTCTAGTCTGATCGGGTGACCTGTTATGCGGAGCATAAAGAGGATGGATGCGTCGTTCTGGCCGCGCCCCCAGTTGAAGTCAGGAAGTGACGAAACGCGTCGGGGCGTGGCCAGACGACGCACCCAATCGAAGCTGTCGGCAGCAAAGGACATCCGGAACTACCTGATCTGGCGTGGAGCCATATCGGATGAGGAGTAGGGGTCCCGATACTGCCTTTATGAGAGATGCTGTATTTTATCCAACTACAAGTGAGTGCATTATGTGTTGTTTTACTTTGGAATAAAGCTTTATGAGACGTATTGCACTAGTGGAGATATCTGTTTATTTTCCACATATTTGGGAGACATTGGCAGAAAAAGGGACACTATACTGGATTGGGAACCATCTCTTGCTTGATTCAATCTATCCTATGGTGACATGTGGATCTGTGATCATTATGCGAGTGGTGCTCACTTATGAGAGTAGGTGAGCATATCTATCTGGTGAGTGGCCATTTCTTATTGTCCCCCTGCACTTGGTGGTGGATTTGTGGTGACCCGACCAGATTACACGGGAGTTTTGCAATACTTACCCAACAACTACCGTCAATAACATTGGACTTTTATGTTTATTGAAGATCTGGAAGGAGGATTGATGTTTATATTCACCCGTTAATAGACTTATGGTATTAGTCAATTAAAGACTGTGAGGACTAAGTTTTTACCACACTGTATATTTAGTTGACATCCACTGTCTATTTCAGGAACTCTTATATAGTGTTTCAGCGCTACTATCATTCCATTAACATTGTTACCAAATATTTATATTTGTTCAAGTAGCAGCTTCAGGGTTATCATTTTATTTCCAGCAGGTGCTGGTGCATCCTAAAGCGCGGAGATAGTCACACAGTTTGGGCGGTTACTGAGGATTATTATTTTATCATTACATTTTTTTCACTCCGCTGCTATGGAAGCCATCAAGTTTCTTAGTACAAGACAGCTTGACCTTAAAAACATTTTCTCTATAAAACATGTTACACCAGTGGATGAGGATGTCAGTGCCATTCTCAAAACTCTCTCCTTTACTTTGGAGAAGCAGGTGAGAGCCTGGTGGGACATCACCACATTAGAAGCTTACATCTCAGAAGGGATTGTAAGCAGAGGCCTCAGGTGGGATGTGGCACCTCAGGATGGGTTACACGACGAGTTGTCCACATCAGAATGGTATAGGTTTTTTAACCAAGCAGGTTTGGAATTACAAACTTTAATATTGAAAAGGAAGAAATTGAAAATGCAAATTTTAAATAATAAAATCTCTGAACTACAAACAAAAATTGAAGCCAAAGGGGATATCCCGGAGATTAGGGAATTTAATAATACTATGAAAACCAAACTCGATAAGATTGATAAGGAAACTCATCTGAAGAAGGTAAAGAAATTCACTAGGGACCAACAAGATTTTAGGAGTGGTCAAGTTTTTGTTTGGCAGGCCACTTTACCTATTACTGTGACGGTCACAGCCCCTGAGACAGAAGCTCCTATGGAAGCTAGCGCTAGTGGGGGGACCAGTGAACCACTGCCTGTTCCCCAGACTTCCACTGGAGATAATTCTGCTCCCCAGGCTGCCGCTCCGGTCGTTAGACCAAAGGTGTTGCTGCCCCGACCTACCGTGAGAGCTATCACGGAATGGACGGGCCCACCGATTAAAGGAGCTAACAAGGAAAATAAGCATAATACCAACAATAATAGGAACAGACGGGGGGTTACTCGGGGGAACCTACAATCAGTAGGCTTACCTACCCATAATCATTATTCAGCTCTGACCAATAGACCAAATGGAGGGAATGAAAATCCAGAACCAAGAACACCCCAAAATTACCCCAGTCAGCCTTTTTTAGGGCGGGGCAGGGGGAGAGGGAGACACCGGCCGTACAACCGGGGTCACCAATCCGACCGCCAATCCCACAGAGAAAATATCGAGGAGTACGGGCCGGACGAAAGTTACAGCTCAAAAAAACGAAGAAGGGACTGGTGAATGTAGGCATCTTTAACATCAGTGATACCAGCCTGAATGATAATGAACTCCATATTCTAGATCAAGGACTTAAATGTGCCCCTAAAAGAGTTATTAATAAGTTCAACACGTATGTGGACACACATAAATATATGAGAAAGTTGAACATAAAGAAACATTTTCTAAATAACCCTATCACGTCCGTCAGTAACACCAGTGGAGGCATGGTTGTTAACAGTGGATTACGGAACAAATCAGTGTTCAATCCACCGCCTCAAAGTAACCAGTGTTTGGATGTTTTCAAAAACCTGGTGTTACGTGACCTTCAGTCTCTACAACCTGGTTATGAAATAGAGAGGAAGTATAAACATATACAAGAGGGCCTAGAAGCATTAGAGTCCAGGAAGGAGATAATCATACGCCCTGCAGATAAGGGCGGGGGTGTTGTGATTATGAATGAAACATTTTATCACAACCAAATACAGGCCATGTTAAGCGATGATCTCACTTACACCAAATTACCAGGCGACCCCACTGCAAAATTTGTGAAGGATTTGGAAATCCTGGTGGGCTTGGGTGTTAGGGATGGAGTTTTGACCAAGAAGGAGAAGAATTATTTACTCCCCAGTGCGTGCCGTATTCCCATTTTATATACACTACCCAAGATTCACAAGAATCCGGAAAATCCACCTCCGAGACCAATTGTGAATGGAATAGGGTCAGTTAACGCCAGATTGGGCCAATACCTGGACAAATTCCTGCAGACCAGCGTACTAAGAACTAGGGCATTTCTTAAAGATACAGCTGACCTGCTTTTGTCTCTGGGTGATGTGCTGTTGGGGGACGACTCGTCGGCCTTCCTGGTGACGGCCGACGTGTCGTCCCTCTACACCATCATCCAGCACGATGATGCTCTATTGGCCCTTAACTGGGCTATGAGTCAAAGGGAGGATTTACCATGGGAGCAGAAGGTCTTTATCAGGAGAGCCTTGGATTTTTGCCTAGGCCATAATTATTTTTGGTACGACAGCAAGTTTTTCAGCCAGAGAACTGGCGTGGCCATGGGCGCCAAATTTGCACCCAGCCTAGCAAACATCTTTATGGCAGAATGGGAGGACAAATTTGTATTCAATACCAGCAGACCAGAGTTGAAATATTACCGTCGTTTCATAGATGACATCATTTTCATCTGGGAAGGATCGGAACAGAATCTCATCACCTTCATGCAACATTTGAATAGAAACCAGAATAACATCAAACTGGATTTTAATTATAGTCAGAGTGAGATCCACTTCCTTGATGTTACTATCAAAAGGGAAGGGAATTCCTTATCAACTAAGGTATTCTTTAAACCCACAGATAGAAACAGCTATCTGGCCATTCAAAGCGGACATCATCCGAACTGGCTTAAGAACATCCCCAGGGGCCAGTTCTTACGTGTAAGACGAAATTGTACATCCACTAATGACTACTGTGACCAGGTTGAAATTCTGAAGGAGAGATTTGTGGCCAAGGGCTATGAAAGGTCTGGGCTGGATAAGGAAATTACTAAAATCCTGGAAGCTCCAAGACCTCTAAACTCTAGAGTCAGAGGTGAAGAACCAGAGAATGACCCCAAACAGTGGAGTTTTCTCTCTGACTTCTCCAACGATTATAAAAAGGTAGAGGCTATATTCAAACAGCATTGGCCAATATTGTTGATGGATAAAACCCTGGGCCCAGCCCTACCAAGCAAGCCATCCTTCATTTACCGGAGGGCTCCAAACTTTGGCGACCGGGTGGTAAAAAAGGTGATAGAACCACCTAAGATTTCTTTTTTCCCAGACCGTAAAGGGTCTTTCACGTGTGGACACTGTAGGGCGTGTTCCCTTGCCCCAACCAACCTGAGAAGACGCGAGTCTTTCTCTGTCCCTGCCATTGACAAGGTTTTTAAAATCAAATCTTTTATCACGTGTGATACTACCCATGTGGTATATGGGCTCATGTGCCCATGTAAATTGGTATATATTGGGAGGACCAAACGAGCAATGAAGGTTCGTGTTGGGGAACACATTACTAATATTATCAATGGCAAAAGGGAACATAACGTACCAGCCCACTTCAGACAGTACCATCAAATGGACCCGAGTGAATTAATGTTCTGGGGCATTGAACGAGTCACTCCACCGTGGCGAGGGGCTAATTGGGTCAGGGAGCTTTCGAAATGCGAAACGAAGTGGATATTCCTGACCCAATCCCTTGCCCCGGTGGGGTTAAACATCGAATTAGACATCAACTGTTTTATCAGTGACTCTTAACTTTATCTAATTTCACCTAGTGTGTATTAAGTTTATCTTGTGTCTATATATTTTATCCCTACATGGATATCCCTGTTTATGGCTTCAGTTACTAGCAGTCATATCTGCCAATCTTATGACATTCTATTTCTATGATATAGTTTAGGCTCCTATATGTGAGTTTAATATTTGTTTTAATTAGTTTTAAACTTTTGATTTTCACCTGAGTTTTAGTATACTCTCCTTTTATATATTTTATATATTTTAAATATGTCTTATATTGTATTGACATACATGGGTATATGCATATTCATGATTTTATTTTATTATGTTGTGCCTAATATCGCAGCTATTTGCACTGTGGGTATATGACATATTTAGACCGGGCTATTTTTCCGGTAATGTAACAATTATCGGCAGTACCCGTTCGTTGAGTAACAGGTCACCCGATCAGACTAGAATCCTTGTAGGAATTGGTCTGGGTATTTAGTTCTATGGGCGTAGTTTCCATATTGCCAGGTGTCCGCAGAGGTGGTGGGTGATCAATAATAGACGGGGGAACTGTCCATGGTTTGTTTACCTTCCGGCGGAAGTCGGCATGTTGTCTTTCCGGTTGACCTGGTTGCTTTACCATTGGTTGCGACGCTGTGATTGCGGAGCATAAAGAGGATGGATGCATCGTTCTGGCCGCGCCCCCAGTTGAAGTCAGGAAGTGACGAAACGCGTCGGGGCGTGGCCAGACGACGCACCCAATCGAAGCTGTCGGCAGCAAAGGACATCCGGAACTACCTGATCTGGCGTGGAGCCATATCGGATGAGGAGAAGGGGTCCCGATACTGCCTTTATGAGAGATGCTGTATTTTATCCAACTACAAGTGAGTGCATTATGTGTTGTTTTACTTTGGAATAAAGCTTTATGAGACGTATTGCACTAGTGAAGATATCTGTTTATTTTCCACATATTTGGGAGACATTGGCAGAAAAAGGGACACTATACTGGATTGGGAACCATCTCTTGCTTGATTCAATCTATCCTATGGTGACATGTGGATCTGTGATCATTATGCGAGTGGTGCTCACTTATGAGAGTAGGTGAGCATATCTATCCGGTGAGTGGCCATTTCTTATTGTCCCCCTGCACTTGGTGGTGGATTTGTGGTGACCCGACCAGATTACACGGGAGTTTTGCAATACTTACCCAACAACTACCGTCAATAACATTGGACTTTTATGTTTATTGAAGATCTGGAAGGAGGATTGATGTTTATATTCACCCGTTAATAGACTTATGGTATTAGTCAATTAAAGACTGTGAGGACTAAGTTTTTACCACACTGTATATTTAGTTGACATCCACTGTCTATTTCAGGAACTCTTATATAGTGTTTCAGCGCTACTATCATTCCATTAACATTGTTACCAAATATTTATATTTGTTCAAGTAGCAGCTTCAGGGTTATCATTTTATTTCCAGCAGGTGCTGGTGCATCCTAAAGCGCGGAGATAGTCACACAGTTTGGGGCGGTTACTGAGGATTATTATTTTATCACTAAGTATGTATAGTTCACTAAGCTAGTGGTTCTCAACTCCTGTCCTCAGGACCCACTAACAGGTCAGATTTTAAGTATTACCTTGGGGAGATGCAGAGTAGAATACTGCAATCACTGAGCAGCATATGATATCACCTGTGATGTATTTCAGTTATCTTGCAAACCTGGCCTGGTTAGTAGGTGTTAACCACTTGCCGTCTGCTTACGTTGACACTACTGCGGCAAAGTGGTCTGCTATCGTCTGGCGACGTAGACATACGTCGCCAGACACTCCCCTTTCTCGGCGGCGCGCGCCTGCTGTATTCAGTCACAGCGGGAGTCGGGCCAGGGGAGGAGCAACGGCGATCGCCGCTGCTCTTCCCCGATCGTCGGGGATCTAGTGTGGAGATCCGCCTGCTTGTGTAAACACAAGCGGGCGGATCTCCTAAGTGACAGGCAGGGTCAGATTACAGGGTTCAGCATAGCTGAACCCTGGATCTGTCCTTGTGTCACACAGTCACCTCCCCCCACACACGTCAGTAAGCACCAGGCATACATTAACCCCTCCCTCTCCAATAAAATTAACCCCTTCCCTGCCAGTGTCATTTTTACAGTAACAGTGCATATATATAGCATTGATTACTGCAGTAATGTCACTGGTACCCCCAAAAGTGTCAAAAATGTCAGTCAAGGGTCCGATCTGTCCGCCGCAATGTCGCAGTCCCGCAAAAAAAAAAAAAAAAAATCGCAGATCGCCGCCATTACTCGTTAAAAAAAAAACACCAAAAATGACAGAAATCTCTCCCTTCGTTAGTAAACGCAATAACTTTTGCGCAAACCAATCAAAATACGCTTATTGTGATTTTTTTTACCAAACATAGGTAGCAGAAAACAAATTGGCCAAAAATTTAAAAAAATTTTGATTTTTACATTTTTTTGGGGGGAATTTCATATAAAAAAAATGTGAAAAATATTGTTGTTTTTTTCAAAATTTACGCTCATTTTTTTGTTTATAGAGCAAAAAGTAAAAATCGCACAGGTGATCAAATACCACCAAAAGAAAGCTCTGTTTGTGGGAAAAAAAGGATGTAAATTTCGTTTGGGTATGGCATTGCACGACCGCGCAATTGTCAGTTAAATTCGCACAGCGCCGAATCACAAAAAGTGGCCCAAACGTAAGACAGCAAAATCCTCTAGTGGTAAAGTGGTTAAGGACAGGAGTTGAGAACCACTGCAAGGGATAACATGAGTGTTGTACATTTTATTTTGGCATGTTTTTGCACCCTGACCTTGTAAATTGCACATGATTCACTTGATAGCACTCAAAAAATTAGCACTCAGATATCATAAGCAAAGTTTTTTTGCATGTGCAACATTGATATTCAAAAGAAGGTGCTTGCAAATTAGAGTTTGCTAAGTACATGTACAACGTACACCATTTGCTGCTGATTTAAAGCGGAGTTCCAGCCATTTGACTCACCTGTCCAACGGTCCAGCGATGCGGCCGCCCGAAGCCTCGATCCTCTCCCTCGGCGCCAGCATCACTGCTGTGGGCACCCGGCTGTTACAGTTTGCGGCTTCACAGCCGGGTACCCACTGCGCATGCGCGAGTCGCGCTGCGCGCCGTGATTGGCCGGCAATCTTCTGGGACCTCTGACGTGTCCCAGAAGATTGCAGGGAGGGAGGGGGAGAGGAGAACTTCCGCTCAGGGCGCCGCGGCGCTCCGAGCGGAAGTGGGAGCGGGTACCTGTCAAAGCTAGGTACCCGCTCCCCCCCCCCCAAAAAATGACATGCCAAATGTGGCATGTCAGGGGGGTAGGAACACCTAAAGCGGAAGTTCCAATTGTTTCAATAGGGTGTTATATTTCATAAAGTTCCAGATGAACAAGTTAGTCTTTGCAGCATGGATATCTGTCATATAACTTTTTGGTAAGTAAAATATTATACTTTTTGAAATTTATATTTTCAGTTTCTTTAAAGCATTTTTGATAATCAGTGTTCCACATTTTCTTTTTATATTGTCTTTTATGTGCTAGGAAATGCCCCTTATGATGACTGGTGACAACTGTCTTGTCTAACTGCATCAATTAAAGGCCCTCTAAGAATACTCTCCTTCCTGTTATCATTTACTTTCTGGCATTTGAGGGGTGAAATTGTGAGCACATGAACAGGATTGCATGGGAAACTGCCTGCAAGCAATGTCAACAAAGGGGCTGTGCACAACTTTCCATCCTATTGGTAATGTAAATGTTTGTGCAAAGTCAAGTTATTTTTTATTTTTTTTTTATAAGTTTATGCAGACATATGTGCTTATTTTATTTTTATTTTTTTTACTGCATTTAAATTACATAATTTTTAGTCTACTTTTTACCTTATTTCTTACTTTCTAACTTATTTTTAGATGTTCTATCTCCTTCTTTTTCTTCCTCTTACCCTTCCTTCTCAGTCATCTATTCACTCGCCCTCCCATTTCTTTTCCCCTCCCAATCCTTTTGATATCCAGAAATTCTATTCCTTTAAAAAATGTATTGCAAACAAATAATTCATTATAGGTGTACAGGAGGCATCAACTTAGTTTAGAGCCATATATTAAAAAAAGCAAATTTTATTATAACAACATTAAAATCTGATTAAAAAAAGAAAAACATACATCTAGCAAATTATAATCTCTTTGACATGTACATGCTAGTGCAAATCTCTTGAATAGTCAATGGTTGGACCTTATCATAAACAGAGTTCATATTCAATATAAAGGAAAACTATCATTAAAAAAAAAAAAATAGAAAATTTATTTTTAATGCAACTGATGTATGCACACTGAATTTTACATGGTATCAACCCAGTGGAATCCCCTGTACAGCAATACTTAAGCCTAGTACACACCACTAGTTTTTCTTTGTTCAAACCGCTGGGTTGAATGAAAAAATACCTGACAGCTCTGGCCGGAGCCACTGTACTAACAACCCGTTGTTAGTACAACAATCTCCCCTGCTGTTCTATTGTATTCTGACAGGGTGATGGCCCCTCTGTCAGAACACTCTAGACAGCACTCTCAGCCATTGGCTGAGACCGCTGATTGGAAATCGGTCGACTGCTGGTTTTCCAGCATGCTCGTCCGACAGAAGCCGGCCCAACACACTTACCAAATGTCAGCAGATTTTTATTGAACCGGCCGATGTCACCTGACATTCAGCCCGTGTGTGATAGGCTAAAGACTGGGAAAGGGAAGGTCAAACTGGGAGCCAATCAGGTGAGCTACATGCATTTATTATTATTATTATTATTATTATTATAATACCGGATTTATATAGCTCCAACAGTTTGCGTAGCTCTTTAGAATATGAGGGAAGACAATACAGTTACAATACAATTCAATACAGGAGAAATTAGAGGGCCCTGCTCGTTAGAGCTTACAATTTAGAAGGGAGGAGGGTCAAGTGAAACAAAAGGCAAAATCATGGGGATGAGCTGATGGAGAAAATGGAAGTACGGTTGTTAGGTGTGGGTAGGATAGGCTTCTCTGAAGAGGAGGGTTTTCAGGGATCGTCTAAAAGTTAATAAGCTCTAAAAGCTAATAGAATAGGAGATAATCGGACAGATTGGGGTAAGGAGTTCCATATTGGAGAGGCTCTGGAAAAGTCCTGGAAGCGAGCATGGGAGGAGGTGATGAGGGAGCTAGAGAGCAGGAGGTTTTTAGAGGAAGAAAGAGAGCAATTAGGTTGATATTTTGAGACGAGGCTAGTGATGTAGCTGGGAGCTAAACTGTGGATGGCTTTGTAAGATGTTGTTAGTATTTTGAATTTAATTTGTTGGGTGAGCAGAAGCCAGTGGAGGGATTGACAGAGAGGAGTAGCGGACACTGAGCGATTGATGTCCATGATGGATGGAACCTCTCAAACTATCCTTTCCCTCTCTCTGTTCACTACCTTATTAGTTTCACTCTCTTATCTTCTCCACCTCCTCTCCCTCCAACTGCCTTACAGTTAATCATAGAAACCTACGCCATCTCAACTCTTCTCTTCTCTACTCTGCTACTGACTAGGGATGATCGAACGGTTCGGGTCAACCATCGGTTCGACCCGAACATTGACTGTTCGAAAAAGTTCGGAATTCGGCAACCAGCACTGACCAAAATGCAATGGGACAGGAACTGGGCTTTAAAAGCCAGTGATTGGACCAGAACCATCAGTAAAAGCCAATTGAGGGGGCAGGAGGATGCTAGGAATGTGATTGGAGTGACTAGGGGGTCCAGAGGCCAATCAGTAGTGAATACGCCTCCCAGTATATAACATAGCCCCGCCAAATCTCTAGCATTGTAATACAGGGACGTGGAAGAGAGTGGAAGCAGTTCTGTTACTCCTGCTTTAAAGTGTCATTTAGCAATTATTAGTGTGAGGAAAGGGATATCTAGTGTAGTTAGGGTACTATTTTCCACTAAAGTTAGATTTAATAATCTAGTTTCTGTAGGGAAAGTGTTAAGTGTCTGAGTGACTGTAGTGTAGTGTAGGGTTAACTGACACTGACTGCTATGGCAGGGTGACCAAACCCTTCCATGTCAGGGTGACCGCCATAGAAAGCCATAGAAAAAAAGATAGTTTCTATTAGAATTGCAATAGAGCAGGATAGTGGCTTCGCTCCTATCACACCTGGCCGTTTTTGTAGCAGGTGTTTTTTTGGGCATTTTTTGGGCATCTTTGGAGGCAGGCATAACATCAGAACTTCTGTGTAGGGGTATATACACACACACACACACGTGTATGTATATATACACATACACATATATAGGTGTGAAAGTAGCAGAATCCTATGCCTGAGCTAATGAAATAATTAACAGGCATAGGACTTCGCTCCTATCACACCTATATGTGTGTATGTGTATTAATACATATAAGTGTGTGTGTGTGTGTGTATATATATATATATACCCCTATACAGAAGTTCAGATGTTATGCCTGCCTCCAAAGACGCCCAAAAAATGCCCAAAAAAAACGCCTGCAACAACACACCTGGGCGTTTTTGTAGCAGGCATTTTTTTGGGCATTTTTTGGGCGTCTTTGGAGGCAGGCATGACATCTGAACTTCTGTATAGGGGTATATATCCACACACACTTATATGTATTTATACACATACACACATATAGGTGTGATAGGAGCGAAGTCCTATGCCTGTTAATTATTTCATTAGCGCAGGCATAGGGTTCTGCTACTTTCACACCTATATATGTGTATGTGTATATATACATACATGTGTGTGTGTATATATACCCCTACACAGAAGTTCAGATGTCATGCCTGCCTCCAAACACGTCCACAAAAAAGCCCTATAAACGCCTGCAACAAAAAGCCGGGTGTGAAAATAGCGAAGCCACTATCCTGCTCTACTGCAATTCTAATACAAACAAACTTTTTTTCTGGTTCTGGACATGCTACAGAGCTGAAACTTCACAGGTACACTTTTTAGACCCCCCAGACACTAAATACAAAGAAATCTCTTTTTTTTTTTTTTCAATAATTTTTTCAATAATTGGCTCTCTATCAAAAATGACAATTTTTAAGAACTTTTTTGTGTGATTAATAGTCCCTGGGGCATGACCCAGAACCCTAGGCACTTTTTAGGGGCATTTATTGGGTTTTAGGGCTTCAAAATTGTGTTTTTTGATTACCGAAGTTCTCGTCCCATTAATTTCAATGGGGTTCTGAAATCTGGGCCGAACTTTCAGGAAGTTCGGGTGTTCTGGTCGAACCAAACTTTTCAAAAGTTCGATCATCCCTACTACCGACCACCTCTATGACAAAATTGCACCCCTGTCCTGCACCAACGTAGCCACTTCTGTCTATAATGCTTAACTTCAACCTTTGCAAGCAGATAACACTAGAAGTCTGAGAAAGTACAGCTGTGCTCTTGAGCACCTATGGCATAAGACTAGGTCTCAGAAAGATTTCAACCAATATAAATCTGCCCTCCAAAAATACAAATCCAGTCTCTACATTGCCAAGCAGACCTATTTTTATCACTCCCATTAACAACGTATCATCCTGTCCCCAGCAACTCTTCTCTACCTTCAATTCTCTACTTCTTCCTCCACTGCCTCCACCCACTAACTCACTCACTGCCCAGGAGATCTCCAATCACTTCAAACAGAAGATTGATACAATTTGTGAGGAGATCTCTGCTGTTCAGATACATTTACACTTCATGCCCACAGGTACAATCACTGCTTCCCTCATTCCACCCCACCATTATAGACAAGGTTGATAAACTACTTGCTAACGTCCAGTTAACCACCTGCCTTCTGGATCCTGTTTCCTCACAAATGCTATGTTCACCCTTTGGCTTTATTCTACACTCTCTAACCCACATCTTTAATCTCTCCCTCTTTTCTGGCATCTTCCCCAACTTTCTAAAACATGCACTAGTCAGACCCTTCTTAAAAAGCCCTCACTTGACCCAACCAATCTTAACAACCTATGCCCTATCTCCTTGCTCCCCTTTTTATCTAAACTCCTTGAATGTCTGGTCTACAACCACCTGAGCGACCACCTTGAATAGCCTTCTTGATCCCCTTCAGTCTGGATTTCAGCCTCAACACTCCACAAAATCTGCTCTCCTAAAACTAACAAATGATCTACTAATGGCCAAAACCAATGGACACTATTCTGTACTCCTACTCCTGGACTTTTCTGCTGCCTTTGATACGGTTTACCATCCCTTTCTCCTCAAAAAACTCCACATCTTTGGTCTTCGTGACTGTACTCCTCACTGGTTCTCTTCCTACTTATCCAACCGCACCTTTCCCGTTGCTTATAATTCTACTTTGTCCTCTCCTCTTCCTTTCTCTGTTGGGGTCCCCCAAGGTTCTGTTCTTGGACCCCTCCTATTTTTAATCTACACCTTCTCTCTGGGTCAGCTGATAGCCTCCCATGGCTTCCAATACCATGTCTATGCTGACGATACCCAAATCTTTTTATCCACCCCTCAGCTCACTCCCTCAGTCTTCTCACGTATCATTAATTTACTAGCAGATATATCAATCTGGATGTCACACCATTTCCTCAAACTCTATTTATCCAAAACCAGACTTATAATTTTTCCTCCACCACGTGCCCCTTCCCCTGATCTCTCTGTCAAAATCGATGGCACAACTATCAGCCAATCCCCACATGCCAAGGTCCTAGGTGTAGTCTTGGACTCTGGACTCTCTTTCAAGCCCCACATCCAATCAATGTCCAAATCTTACCACCTCAACATCTCCAAAATACGCCCCTTTCTAGCCAATGACACAACAAAGCTCCTAGTTCATTCCCTGGTCATCTTGCGCCAAGACTACTGCAATTCCCTTCTCATTGGCTTACCTCTACATAGGCTATCCCCCCTTCAACCCATTATGAATGCTGCTGCCAGACTTATGCTGACAAGTAATATGCTGATAGAAAAGGGAATAATGAGCAAAAGGGGTGAACTGCTGCTGCTCCTTCATCCCATCAGCTCAGGGGTGGGATGGTGACCAAGTTATAATGCTTCATTCACTGTGGCAGGAAAAAGCCTGTTCAACCACCTGGCTTAGCTGTCTGGTAGGGCTGCATATATCTCCATATTGAACGGAAAGAAATACAAACTATTTTTCAGTTGAAACAGCTCCCATAAAAATATTTCAAATTTGCATAAAACTGTCTCCCTGAAATTTAACTTTAACCATAGAATTCCCAATCATTTATAGATTTAAAAGACTGGCTACATTTTCGAGAGTTGTGTTAGAAAAACTTGCTGAGCTTCTTGGAGCTTTTTAACAGCTCAGTTCAAACATGTGATTGCTGGGAGGAAGGTTTGGGCTGCAGGACCTCTGCCGAAAACCAATGTTATGGAGATGAGCGCAGCTGAAAAAAAATGAAACCTACTTTATTTTATACAACACCATACATATTACCTTTTATATAGTCCATCATATAGCCGACCTGACATTACCAAAATACAGTTTAAGAACCATATACCAGCCAAACAAACAAATACGCTTTCTTTACGTCAGTCTTCCGAACTGCTGAAAATTTGCTTTCGAGATTACCGACAAAGCCCGGCTCTGAGTTTGCTTAGCTGTGTGAGATAATACCCTACATATTGATAATAGCCACTTAGAATTCTGACGCTTTTCATTCTGTTTTTGCCATTTTAATGTTGTTTTACGTGGCCTGTTTTGTTTGCACAGGTGAGCTATAGGCAGTCGCCCTTTTCTTGGGAGACTGGAAATGCTGGTTTACCTGGAGGGGTTTTTGCAGACTGTTTTTTTGTTCCAAAGGAAGCAATTAAGACTGAGCTTGAACCTGTCTAGTCATTTAACAGAGGAAGCTACCACAGATGTAATGAAACTAAACAAATACAAACAGAAGCTGTAGCTTCATTTAAGCAGGATGATACGGCAAGGATAAAGTGCAATAATAGTTACACACTGCTAAAATACTGTGTGTGTATATATATATATATATATATATATATATATATATATATATACACATACACACACACACACACACACACACACTGTATATTACCACTGCTGTTCAATGCGACTAAAATAAGTTAAGGGCCCATAGGCCCATAAACATGTTTGATGGGGGGGGGGGGGGAAAGGAAAAAATGAAGCCTTGCAGGAAATAGGCTTTTCATTTTGCAAGGGAAGTTTCGCTTTTGCAAGGGAATTTGTCCTAGAGCTTAATGAGCTTACAAAGACTTATTAATCACATGCAAGGAAGAAAAAAAAAAAAACAGCAATTTTGCTTGCACATAATTGGATGATGGAGCGCAGCAACTTCACCTCAAACTCTGAAGTAAATTCCCTTGCAAAGTGCAACTTCCCTTGAAAAATGAACAGCCTATTTGCCTTTAGTACCAGGCTGCCTCAAGATATATCTAATTATGCTACAATAACCCTGTGTAAATCCTATTAGATTTGAAATCTGTCATTTATTTTTTAAAGGATCAAATGGGTTCACTTAGTTTAGAAAAAGTATGGAAGGATTTAAACTTCCAGTTAGGAAAACTTTCTTCCACATCCTGTCTTAGAGATGAAAATGGTAATAAAAATATCTTCTTTAAGCATTAAAAAAAACCCTCTTAGATGTTTGCACCAGACCAGGTGTTCCCTTTGGAAGATTTTCCCTCACCTCCTCTTCAGGTGACAACCTGAACATTTCAGATTTCCCATCACTTTCTGCCCCAGTGTCAATTAGTCTACCCAGTTATCTACCTAGCCTTCAGACTGAGCTTAAGTCTGCTTTTTACTAAGGATCAACTGATTATCGGCAAAGCAGATATATCGTGGTCTGATATGCACTTTGCCTGATATATCGGAATCGGCCCAGTAGGTTACCGATATTGCAGATATTTTAGGAAAGTGAATGTACCGAAGTTATGCCTGCAGCTAGAGGCATCACCCCAGTACCGCCTTCCATAGCCGACGGTCGGCTGTCTTGTAATGACAACCGATGTGGCTGAGAAGCCGATCGTCTGTCATTACAAGGAGCGGGAGGGGATGTCCCCCCCCTCCCGCTGCCTTCCGCGGCTCGCCCGGGTCTCCCGTTAAAATTTTTTTAAATGTACAAAAATATCAGCCAATATCGGCTGATACCGATATTCAATGGCCAAAATATTGGTATCGGCAACAAAAAAACTATATCGGTCGATCACTATTTTTTACAGTGTGCTGTAAAAATGATTCAAAAAGTCATTGCCAAAAGTTTCAATTAGACTACAGAGCCCCAAAGCAATTTTTGTCTCTTCTGTTGTGCTCTTTTTAGCAACCCCATAATGCTCTGGGAGTCCTATGTCCATATGTGTGTGCAGCCTACTGCGTTAGGGTGTGCACCCCAGAGCACAAACACAAATGCGTGTATAGCAGCAGAGCAGTGGATGGTGTCAGTAGTTTTTTTTTAACAATAATGTTTTTTTATTATTTTTACAATTTTCTTTAAGGACCCCAGTTATGGGGATTTGGTGAAATATCAAGAGTTTAAACAGACCCCTGATGTTTCACTTTTGAGACAGAGAAAGCAGCTGAAGACAGAGATTCCCCAGTCCCTTTCATTGCAGCCTGCAGTAAACATAATTTACTATACTTCAGTTAAGAATGAAGACAGGAGCGATCAATACAGATCACTCACTGTGTTGAATCAGAAAAGGAAGGCTGGTTAATGACATTTTTGCTAGCCTCTTCCCAGCTCCTGAGAGGGGAGGAGGGAAGCTGGCAGCAATGCGGAGGTGGGGGGGGTAAGCAGGGGGAATCGGTACTGCACAGGGTGATTAGGGTGTGCCCAGGCACACCTGACACACCCTGTGTGCACGCCTATGCCTGTGTCATGTGTTAAATGTTTATTTGTGAAACAAATAACTAACATAAATCTGGCCCACAATTGTTACAGTTTTACTTTAAAATAACAGTAACATCGAACCACCCTTCACCCAAACACTAAACATGCCCATTCCTTAAAGTATTTCTTGAATATTAACTACCTCCTAACATTTAAAATTTACACTTAACAACTTAAAGTGCATGTAAACCCTAAACATGAAATATGAAAAAATGAAATATGCACATTTCCTGTGTTATCCCAACCAGCCCACCAAGTTCTTATCTTGGACTAAAGAAAGTATAGCCTTTATACTGTAAATATCTGAGAATGGGAGTGGTTGAGTAGTTTAGACAAAGACACATTGGACAGATGACAACACACATTCCACAAAAATGCTGGGTGTTGTCAGCCCACAATAGGACCTAGAAGATAATTTCATTTCTAGCAGATCAACACTAATTTTTATGAACTTGCAGGGTCTTTAAAGAAATAAACTCTGCAAATATATATATACAGTATTTTTGCTCTGATAGAAACTTTAATATTGGCAATTAACCTACACCCCAAAATCTAAAGTGAGAAATCAACTTAAAACCTTAACCCAGATAATAATCAAGAACCAAAAGAATCAGGGCAAAATGCAAATACTCTTGCCTTGACCACTACCAGGCCCCAAGTGTCAATATTAAAATCAAGTCTTCCACCCTCAGCAGGCATTCTTGGCTGACTTCTTATGGAGAAAATCATTGGCCTTGCTGGAACTTTCATCCAATAGACAAGTGTTTCCCTGGAAAAAAAGCAGTGCTGGGATTGTTTGCTTTGCACATAACACATCTATAAATCACAAGATATGAGTCTGCATCTGTGATGTGTTGGATTGGCCATTAGAATTACTTGAGACTCCGGTGGGTTCCAAACCTAAATGGACCTCTAAGATGCACTTGACACATTTAAACTATAGCAACGTGATTTTCTGCCTTCTCCTAAGTAAAATTATTTATAGTACATTAATATTGTTCATTAGTAGATATTTAAAAGTCAATCATACATTATTAACCACTTAAGGACTGGAAGGTTTTACCCCCTAATGACCAGGCCATTTTTTGTGATACGGGACTGCGTTACTTAAACTGAAAATTTTGTGCTCAGCGGCGCTGTACCAAAGTAAAATGAATGTCTTTTTTCCCCTATAAATAGAGCTTTCTTTTGGTGGTATTTGATCAGCTCTGCAGTTTTTATTTTTTGCGCTATAAACAAAAAAATAGCGACAATTCTGTAAAAAAAAAAAAAACAAAAAAAAAATATTTTTTTACTTTCTGCTATAAAAAACAGCCAATAGGAAAAAAAAATCTAATTTTTTCATCACTTTAGGCCAATTCATATTCTGCCACATATTTTTGGTAGACAAAAAAAAAAATCACAATAAGTGTATATTGATTGGTTTGCGCAAAAGTTATAGCATTTTTAAACTAGGGGATAGATTTATGTAATTTTTATTTATTTATTTATTTTTTTACTAGTAACGGCGGCAGTCAGCGATTTTTAGCAGGACTGCGGCATTGCGGCGGACGGATTGGACACCTAACTGACACTTTTGAGTGGACCAGTGACAGTAATACAGTAATTAGTGCGAAAAAACTATGCACTGTTACTGTACTAATAATGCTGGCAAGGAAGGGGCTAACACCAGGGGCGATCACGGGGGCACAAGTGCGTCCCTAGGGGATGCTTTCTAACTGAGTGGGGGATGGAGTGACTAGGTGAACATAGAGATCTGTGTTCCTAAATAGTTGGAACACAGGATCCCTGCGTTCATCTGTGATGGAACTTGTTTACATAGGCAGACCGCCGTTCTGTCTGTATGGGGAGCGATCGTGGGTGTCCTGCAGCCATCGCGTCCACCGGACCTACTGATTGGTTCCTCCTCTGGCCAATCAGAGCGCGCGTGTGCGCCTCTGGCAGTGTGCAAGCGGCCCCACTCGATATTACACTTAACGACGTAAAGGTACATTTTACGATGGGTCCTACATTCCCCAATTCAGCACTCAATGTGTTCATATTTGTGTGCTGATTTAATTAAAAAATTAAAAAATAAAGTTTATTACTTGGCCAATACACAAACACCTGATTACCAACAAATGCCTAATAATTAGCTTTCATCTTTGATATATTATTCACCAACAATATTAAAACTAAAGCTATCTGTAATGGAAATTGGGGCATCTTTGGTAAATGTGCTTTGATTTTGAATTGAAATAAAAAATGAAGGAAGAAATGTATATGACACCATATACTGATGGAATATTCTCCCTCATCTCTATACTGAAAGATGAAGTAGACTGATGCCTTTGCCATAAATCTTTAGTGTGGAATGCAGTCTGCGGAGGAGCATAGACAAACAAAGGTGATAAGTGGAACAATACAATTAAGAGGTCACCAGTCAGAGTGATCAATCATCATGGTCACTAAAAGGGGACAGCTCACGCTTCCTCACATTCTGCAGATCCAGATAACAGATTTTATTACAAGGTGGATAGTACTTATTTCTCTCTTCTAGCACCAAGTTCAGTGAAGCTAAGACATATGGGGGCTTTGGGCAAAAACTGAGAATGAGCACTACATGCAACAAATAAGAAGAGGGGGTTATTACTTTTGTCATACACCATTTGAGTTTTTCTAGCAGTGTGAAGAATGAAATTATCACCAGTGTTAAAGCATATCTAAAGTCAAAACTTGGTTTCCGGTTTGCAGGGGGAAGTAGGAAATGGTTTAAACCCATGTCATATTTTCTTTTCTATTTTTATCCTATCTGATTTCCATTGGAGAGAATTTCCTTATTATCATTAGTATTATTATGTATATAGTACCAACAGTTTGCGAGGTGCTTTGCAATATAAGCAAACAACAAGGAGCTGGGGGGGGGGGGGCACACCCTGAACATGCATTTCTAAAGCTGGTGCAGCTATGAACCAAGCAACATGCATATTTACAAAAAATAGCGCACACATGCAAAAGAAATGACTATCAAATATAAAGGCAATCAATAAATAAAAATGGGGATTTGGTCCCACCATATGGCCATATTGTGCTCAAGCCCATCACTACGTCAAAGTACCCCATTATCAGTGGGTCCTATACTATCCATAAAAAGAAGGATGAATCCAGCCTCTCAAACCATTGGAGATACTTACCCCTTACTGGGAGAGATGTGCAACTGCACTATAAGGGACTCCTCCTATATCTGCTAGCTAGTGGACACTGATAGAGTACAGGTGTGGGAGGGTGGGGTGCTTAACCCCAGAGTCTGGTTAGACCGAATACATTACAAACAACAAGGAGCTGGGGGGGCACACCCTGAACATGCATTTCTAAAGCTGGTGCAGCTATGAACCAAGCAGCATGCATATTTACAAAAAATAGCGCACACATGCAAAAGAAATGACTATCAAATATAAAGGCAATCAATAAATAAAAATGGGGATTTTGTCCCACCATATGGCCATATCGTGCTCAAGCCCACCACTACGTCAAAGTACCCCATTGTCAGTGGGTCCTACACTACATTGTTGAATACATTGTTGTTTGTAATGTATTCAGTCTGACCAGACTCTTGAACTCTTTATAGAAGTTGAGAGGAAAGCTTTCCAAAATGAGGGGAAATAACTATTTTGGATAGGTATGTACACGCACATGAACTTTAATGGCATCCCAGGCTTAATCAGTTGGGTGCAATATTCTGGGAAGGCTGTCCACAAGGTTTAGGAGTGTGTCTATGGGAATGTTTGATCATTCTTCCAGAAGCGCATTTGTGAGGTCAGGCACTGATGTTGGATGAGAAGGCATGGCTTGCAGTCTCACCTCTTATTCATCCCAAAGGTGTTCTATCCAGGACAATTCTGGATTCTCTGACAGTTTAAGTATGTTGTTTGAGCAAAGACCAGAAATAAATTGTAGGAGGGGGTTAAGACTAAAGCAGGGTATACGCAGGTAGTTTTTTGTCCGTTCAACCCAGTGGGCTGAACAAAAAAAAAATTGAGGAGCTGGCTGTACTAACTGTGCGATGTTAGTACAGCTATCTTCCCGCTGAGCTATTGTGTTCTGGCAGGGGACTTAATCGGATGCCAGTTGGCTGCTGGTTTTCCAGCATGCCCATTCGACAGAAGCTGGACATTAGGCCAGTTTCTGTCAGGTAGGCTGCTTTACTCAATGGCCAATTGTCAGCTGGTTTCTGTTGAACCGGCCAATATCGATACCATATAAAAAAATGTGGTGAGAGGGGAAAAAAAATACAGAAAACCTTTCTCTGTCATGCCTTCACTTGGTATGTGAAAACCAGCCTAACCTGACCCATACATACAAAAAATGTTCCACAAAGAGCGTGGAAAAAAAGAGGTTATGTGGTTGGTTCACCGTATAGGCAGAGAGACCAATTGGGTAGTTTCTGAAAATTTTATGATTATAATGAAACATGCACATGTTTTCATTATAATCATTAAATTTACAGAAACTACCCAATTGGTCTCTCTGCCAATATCAATACCAGCTTAAGGTTTTATTTACACCTAGGTGATTTGAATCGCGAACGCAATTGCTGTGATTCTGCCCGCTATTCCAAATCGTGGCAAAACACGGGATGTGCTTGCGATGCCATTACTTCTTAATGACACCCCAATCATGATGAGATTTTGCAGAGAATGTCACAATCGGAGCAAATCACAACACACGTCACTGTCGCCCAAAATAGCCTATTGCTTCGACAAGCTTTGCACTTTACTATTTTGCTGCGATTACAGTGCAATCTAATGTGCAACAACCGGCCTCACACAGGCACAGGCAAACCCACACTTAAAGATGTGCCGAGGGTCTCTGCCAGCTCTCTAAGTCGTGTAGAGCCCTTTGGCACATTTGCGGATGCGTGGAATTTTTTTGGTGCGCATATGCTATGAAGAACCTTGAGCTCAACATCATTCTTGCCTAGGGAAGAAAGAAGGAAGTGCTGCACTGCAGCCTAAAAAGTAAAAAACACTTTAAAAATGTACACTGTACAAATGTTGGAGAAAGAGGGGGGCTAAAACCAAATGCAAATAACCTGTTTTTTGGGGTGAAGGTCTGTTTCAACAACTTAAAATCCATAGGCTATTTTAAAGATTGGGTTTAGAGTGCGAGTGGCTGGGCATACTGGTAGGAACAATCAGTGGATTAACTAGGTGATGGTTCTAAGGGCACCATTAAAAGAGAGTGTATAATCATTAAATTTACAGAAACTACCCAACTGGTCTCTCTGCCAATATCAATACCAGCCAATAATACCAATAAAATCCATAGGCTATTTTAAAGATTGGGTTTAGAGTGCGAGTGGCTGGGCATACTGGTGGGAACAATCAGTGGATTAACTAGGTGACGGTTCTAAGGGCACCATTAAAAGAGAGTGTACAACTTGTCTTTTTTTATATAAGAGATTTTAACTTATTAAACATGTTGCGCATTGATGGTTCTTCTAGTGGCTTTTTGACAGATTATTGAGGGACACACGGAGATTCCTGCGAGTATCTATTACTGTACTTGTGATCATTGGAGGTTAATCTATTAGGCAACATAGACCTCTTTTGGGGTCTGGAGCTCTGGTGAGTGTACCTTTATGGTGGTGGGGAGAGCACGTTACAATTTTGGAGTGTTTAATGGACGACACAAGAGCATTGTTATAGTGTATAACCCTTTTTCTTTGTGGACACTTACATAGATTGGAGTAGCGCCACATTGCCTTTAATTTTGTCCACCGATCGGGGATGAGATATTTACTTAACACAGCTATGGCTTGTGGAAATCTGCTTCTCCCCCTACATTGGGTCACTGGATCAAAGCAGTAAATGATAAAGATGTAAACTTTTTTTTTTTTCCTTTTTTTTTACCTTTTATTGGTTTTAATAGATGGACTTTTTTTAACCAGACTAACTAAGTATCTATGTATATATATATATTATGTACATGGAGGAAACTTACTGCATCAATAAATTGACCAGTAGCTCCATTTCATAAAATGTGGACTCAATAGATTCATTTTATGCTTTTGATGAGCTATCAGACACTCTTTGTTTGAACTAGTGGTGCACAATATGCTTTCAGATTTGTTCTCTGTTGTCCTTCTTTCCTTCTTTCTTTCTCCGTCTCTTCTTTTCTATCTAAAAACATGGAAAAAATCTTAGTGGGGCCCTGCAATGCAACCCCACAAGCAGCATAATGTATATTCATTGTTAGTTTTACTTTTTTTTGTCCATTATTTATATATATATATATATATATATATATATATATATATATATATATATATATATATATATATATATATATAATATACTATATTACCAAAAGTATTGGGACACCTTCCTTTACACGCACATGAACTTTAATGGCATCCCAGTCTTGGTTTGTAGGGTTCAATATTGAGTTGGCCCACCCATTGCAACTATACCATTTTTAACTCTTCAGGGAAGGCTGTCCCCAAGGTTTAGGAATGTGTCTATGGGTATGTTTGACCATTCTTCCAGAATGGCATTTACAGAGGTCAGGCACTGATGTGAACGAGAAGGCCTGGCTCGCAGTCTGCGCTCTAATTCATCCCAAAGGTGTTCTGTCGGGTTGAGTTCAGGTCTCTGTGCAGGCCAGTCAAGTTCCTCCCACCCCAAACTCGCTTATCCATGTCTTTATGCACCTTGCTTTGCACACTGGTCCAAATCATTTGGTGGAGGGGGGATTAGGGTGTTGGGGTTTTTTTCAGGGGTTGAGCTTGGCCCCTTAGTTCCAGTGAAGGGAACTCTTAAGGTGTCAGCAAACCAAGACATTTCAAACAATTTTATGCTCCCAACTTGGGGATAGCCCCTTCCTGTTCCAACATGACGTTACAACATGATTGCACACCAGTGCACAAACAAGGTCTAAAAAAGACATGGATGAGCGAGTTTGAGGTTGAGGAACTTGACTGGCCTCAACCTGATCGAACACCTTGGAGATGAATTAGAGTGCAGACTGCGAGCCAGGCCTTCTCATCCAACATCAGTACCTAAACTCACAAAAGAGCTTTTGAAAGAATGGTCAATCATTCCCATAGACACACTCCTAAACCTTGTGGAAGCCTTCCCAGAAGCTGTTATAGCTGCAAAGGGTGAGCCAACACAATATCGAACCCTACGGACTATGACTGGGATGCAATTAAAGTTCATGTGTGTGTAAAGGAAGGATGTCCCAATACTTTTGGTAATATAGTGCATATACTTTCTTTATTTAGCCTTAAGAGTCTTAAACCGAGCAGATCCATCAGCCATAAGGATGTATTTTCTTTTTCCCTGCTCTATTCAAATATGCAGGTATTTTGTGGTATTTAAGATATATCATAAGGTTTTTCTCTTTCCTCTTTTTAGATGTTGGATTTACAAGTTATTAAGGTTTAAACTTTTAAAAGTTCTTTAAAACATGTTTAAAGAAATCTGCACATTAGCGTATTAGAATAATTGTGAGCAAGAGCACTAACAATGATTTAATTATATAAAATATCCTGATGAGCATTATTGTTGCTAATACTAAGGTACTAAGGTAGTACTAAGGTTAATTTCCTGCACTGCTATTCCTTGACAACTTAGCACTACTCCCTAGTAGTTTACTGACTATGCTGACAGCTCTCCTGCTACCTGTCCCTTATTTAGCCATACTTTATGTTAAGATCAGTTCAGTATTGTCATAGTGGACACTACAAGGTGTTTCAGAGAGGTTGCTGCGGTCTCCCATTAAAGTGTCATTATAGGGGACCTATGATCTGTATTACACCCCCGGTTAGAATTATACAGTGACTCATTTGAATCAGGTTGTGTTGATGACTAAGTTGCTTTTCAGGCACAGTAGCACGCAAGGTTAAAAATATCTGTGTCATTTTGTTACTTTTTTTCACATTTTAGCACAGGAAGTTTTTTCAGACAGAAAATCTTAGAAGTTACAAGGCATGACAGGCTGTCAGTAACTGTATTTTCTGCGATAATCCTTGAAACAACACATTGTCAAATTAGCTGTTACGCCTTTGCAGTCATTTAAGTCCGTGTAACAAATGTTAAAATGTTTTGGTGCTATGAATAGCACAAAAAGTTGCTACCAGAGGACCAAATGAATTACTAAGAATTATTTATCGAATCACTGTATAACATAAGGGTGAGCGCATCAGCCTGGGTTCAATAAATGGGATAGTGATATAAGATGTAGGAGGAGCTAGTGAGTACCAATTATATTGCATCAAAACAAACCGTCTGTATGGAAATGAAATCATGTGACAAGACAATGTCAGCAGCTATAAAAACTGTAGTTGCTGACTATTAACCACTTCCCTACTGGACTTTTGCAGAATGACATCCGCAAGGTGGCTCAGATATCCTGGACGTTATTTGACGTGCAGAACGGCGATCAGTGGTGCGGTGTGTTGCTCTGACACACCACATCTCTGATCTTGGTAAAGAGCCTATGACGTAGGCTCTTTACCACGTGATCAGCTGTGACCAATCACAGCTGATCACAGCGGTAACCTGAAAGTGCCGGTAATTGGCTTTCCTCAGTTCGCGCTGACAAGGCGCGAGCAGAGGAGAGTCGATCGGCAGTACTCCTGACAGGGGGTTCTGCATTGATAATCAGTGCATTGGTTATCAGCACAGCCCCCCATCAGAGATGCCTATCACAGATATCAATCAGTGCTCGTCAGATGCCAATCAGTGTCTATCAGATGCCAATCAGTGCCTATCAAAAATGCCAATCAATGCCCATTAAAAATGCCTATCAGTGTCACCTATCAGTGCCCATCAGTGCCGCCTATCAGTGCCTATCAGTGCTGCATATCAGTGCCGCCTATTAGTGCCACCTCATCAGTGCAACCTCATCAGTCCTTGTCAGTGAAGGATAAAACAACATTTTATAAAAGAAATGAAGAAACATTTTTTTCCCCAAAAATCTATTTTAATTTGTTTAGCAAAAGATTAAAAAAAAAACAGTGGTGATTAAATAGCACCAAAAGAAAGCTCTATTTCTGGGAAAAAATGATAATAACAAAAATGTATTTTGGGTACAGCATTGCAATTGTCATTCAAAGTGTGATAGTGCTGAAAGCTGAAAATTGGTCTGGGCAGGAAAGGGGGTGAATTACAGTGCCCTGT
The DNA here is from genome assembly GCF_965119305.1 of Pelophylax lessonae. Taxonomy (NCBI): domain Eukaryota; kingdom Metazoa; phylum Chordata; class Amphibia; order Anura; family Ranidae; genus Pelophylax; species Pelophylax lessonae. The sequence continues at coordinate 128,888,204 of NC_138774.1, forward strand.
ATTAAAGTTAATAAATAGACCTGTCTAGGGAGCCAACCTTGTCCTCATCCAAGCCGGTTCTTTGCAGTCTTTAGGTCCCCGGTGGTAAAACACAGCCAGCTTTCCAATGCACATGTGAATGGTCCAGCAGCTTCCTGGGACCTGTGACGTGTCCTAGAAGGTTGCAGGCAGAGAGGGAGCGCCAAGTTTCTGCTCGGTTGTGGGAGTGGGTACCAGCCAAAACTTGGTACCTGCTCCCCCTCTTGCTATTGGGGCACTCAGAAAGAGGGAGGTGCCAGGAACCTCTGCCATAAAAGGAAGATCAAGGCTGCTCTGAGCAAAACCATTGCACCAAGCAGGTAAGTATACCATGTTTGCTATTAAAAAAAAATCCCTTTACAATCACTTTAGGCTGTATGTTGTGTTACAGAAAACTATGGACAGTGTCAGTGACACTATATTCTGGCATCACATATTTTGAATGTGTAATTGATTTTTTAATTTTTACATTTAGCTAGGCTTAAATACAGCTACAGTATCCCAATCTGATTCATTTGAACTTAAGGCTTTATGCTATTTTTAGATAGTTTAAACTGTGACAGGTTTATAAAAAAAAAAAACATTTATACTCACCTAGGTGGATCTGTCCCCCTCTGGCTCTGCACCGAGAACTGAGCGATCAATCGGTTCTTGCCTCCACTCTGAGCTGAGAGCCGGTGACTGTCAGTCACCACCTACTGCTCTGCCCTTCCAGCGCTCACTGGAACACTGGACTGTGGAGGGGTGGGAGCAGCTGGCTCAGGCTCTCCACAGCTCGCGGAGAGGCTGAGTCAGCTTCCGGTCCAGGCATCTGGGTGTATTCCAACTGTAAAGTCAGGATTGATCCAGAGCCTGGACTGGCTGAGTGACGTCAGCTGACAGCGAGCTTTAACCCACTGTTTGCTGAGAACAGGTCACAGGAGTCACAGTGAGCTTCTGCGATCTATAGGAAAAGTAGGGCCCAAAAAGCTTTGGTCATACTTCTCCTTTAAATCTAGTGATAAAATGCCTAAATTCAAAAGCAAAGGTTGCTATCACGACAGATCAAACATGGTAAAAATTAGATAGCATCAGGACAGCACACAAGCATTTAAAGAGTCAGCAAATAGAGACAAGAGAGACATTATTTTGCAATTAAATTTAGAGTGTAATATCTGAGAGACAATAGCCACAAATATTGCACTGTGGCTTGACAGTGTGTAAGCAGCTTAGTTAGGTAGCAATATGAAAAGGAGAGACAAGGCAAGCTTAATCATCAAAAAAAACAGTGTATTATCTGAGAGATAAAAATCACAAATATTTTTGAGTGCCAGAGCACCAGAAAAGAAAATATACTGAGTGGCACATGCATACATCAGTGTACATGTGGCCGGGGTCTACTGTGCCTGTTCACGTGAGGTACCCCCTTGTCCGAAGGCATGCTCACCAATGCCCGGGACCAGGCGGAGACCGTGGTCAAAAAATCAAACATTATGGCAGTGCCCACCTCAAAAAATTAGCCACTTGTGTGCAGTTGTTAAAGACAGAGTTCCTCTGTAAGAAGGGGACAGGGAGATTTGCCTCATTATTAAAACCTCCTGCTACACTGAAAGCCCTCTAAGAAAGCAAATTGCCTACAAGGCAAGCCAAACACTCCAGCACATGGTGTGTAAGCTCTAGTCAGTGTTCCAAACTGGACACTTAATAATCAGTTCTGAGAGTGTCTGCACCAGCCTTAAATCCAGTTAGCAATCATGAGGTTCAGGTGCTCCCTGTAAGTGCTGCCTGCAGCTGAGTGTTGCCACTGTGGTTTAAAATATAACTTATGAAAACAGTGTTGAGGCAGCCGACTTCTGTCAGAGATCAGCAGATTAGAGGCACGTTAGTCATCTTTGGTGATCCTGCTTTATCAGGAAATGAAGCAAATAAGGTTCTTAACTATTGGTAGTAGATTGACCATTTACGCTTGTATTTGGTTCCAATAGGGTGGCTACCTAATAGCAGTCCCTGTCTTTCATGCACTGAATCCTTGGATCCTTATGCAAGTATTAAAGCATTAAAGACTCCACAAATTTCCTGCAACAGAGGGCTCTGAGCCTTCTGTTTTGCTGAGAACAACACTATCCTTAACAATCCCACCCCACACTTGGACTGGGAAGGGTGAATGGTCCCCTTGAAATCTGACCCACTTCCTCCTCTCCATAGCCATTCTCCAATCTTCTTCCTCCTTTTCATTATCCTCTCTTGCCTTCTGCTGCCTCTGCCTCACAATAATAGAGGTAGTAGGCAAAGTATCCTGCTGGCATTGAGACAGCAGCAAGTCCCTCTCTTTCTCTTGCTGCAGTACCTGCAATGCCTGGTCTATCAGGCCATGTATTGTTGCACTAATCCTCAACTGGTCACCTCTTCAAAAGATGTCAAAATGCTGCACACATCCTGAATGATGAGACATCCTGCATGAAAATCACATAGTTACTAATTAATAGCCCACTGCTTTTGTCACAGCCTCATTAGCATGACCAACATTGAATTCCGATGCATGAGAGTTTCACAGATGTGGCTGTTGGCAAGTAATTAGTGTTGGCCCTGCATTTCATACAGGCACACGCTGGATTGATATGACCACCTAAAGTGGCCACAATCCCTTCAAGCAAGGTCAATGCAAATTTTCTCTGGTGCAGGGTAAATAACAGGTTAGTTCTGTTGTCCCGCATGACTTTGCCTGGTTGAAGATGGAAAAAGGTCAGCCACAGCTGGGCCATAGCTGCTGTCCCCAGGCATATGAGCTGAAAAACCACATCATATTGTTTGGGGCACTATTTCTGAATAGGACAGTGAGGACCGTGAGGCCAGTGAGGACAAGGGAGTACGGGTGATTGCTGTCATCAACATACAAGACCCGTGGTGTTAACACCAGCTCCAGCAGTGTGCCTTATCCACCATCCTTTCCAGGTGCCAGAAGACCGATCTTGTGTGCCGTAAACAATATGTAGCACCTCTGCCTATGCTTGCTTGAAAATGCATATGTGGTCATGTGTACCCTGCTGCTGATAGAATGGTTCAGACATCCAGACATGTTACAGTCCACATGCTGATGGAGAGAAGGGATGGCTTTCTGTGCAAAATAATTGTGGCTGGGTACCTGCCACTGAGTACTGCAAAAGCCATAAACAGGGAAGGGGGCTGAATCCATGAGATGAAGTGGGAGCAGCTTCAAAGCAAGCAGTTTTCCCCAACTGGCACTAAGATGCTGTCCATGGGGGGTGATTTGGGGACCTGTTTTTCTTTTGTTTCAGCAGCTGAAGAAGAGATTCATGCCTTGGGGAGGGATCTTGCTGGAGATGGTGATGTGGGCATGGGAGAATTCTACTCAGTGTGACCCCATGACCCTTTTCACTGCTTGATGTGGCATCCCTGTCACTAGAAGCCACAGAAGTTGTGGCTGATGAAGCAGGAGAATCATGTGTGGGGGGTGGCACATGAGTGAGAGCCTTCTTCTACTAAATTGTCTCATTGAGGTGCAATGCCTTGTGTTTCCTCATGCATGTGATACTCAAATGACTGATATTTTAACCATGGCTAATATACTGCAGGCAACGGCTGTCAACAGCAGATATGTATAGTATTGGGCCTGTGCAACAAGGTGCAGCAGTCTACAATGATGAGCGAGCCTGAAGAGCTGGTGGAATGAGGGACCAGTATTCATAACAGTGGTGGAAGCATAACCAGGTGGGCTAGCATTTTCTTTAGTTCATGCTTTTTTGTTGAAGAACCCCTGCATGGGCATCTATGTCTATAGACTTTTCTTTGTTTTTCAATTAAATTGGGCTGCTAAGCCCTCATAAACAAGCTTGAACTGATGCAAAGCGCACTATAAACGCATCTACTATATTAAGTCTAATCGTCCCATATCACAATCAAGTTTTATATTTTTAATATTTCACTTTAAATGATATTGAAATCACTGCTCCCACGGAAACAATTATGTTTGCTTTGGTACATGTCCTCCAGTGCCGTGCCCAGTCCCCCATGCCATTTGTCTGACAATCCCTTGCTTTTTAGAGTAGAAAATTACCAGAATTTGTTTTTTTTTGTTTACATTTGGCTCTCACTGACATCAATGGGGTTCGGATTCGGCATCCTAACTTTAGTCATGTTTGTCATACCCTGCCTAAATCAAACCCAGGTGGGTTTGGTTTATCACTAAGCAGGATCGAGTAGTTGAGCTGCAACTGGATGTCAATTTATTTAATACAAAAAATGGGATAGAGAAGGATGGGGCTTTGCGGGCCAGTGGGAGTAGAAGGATCACACACAAAACCAACTTGTATAAAACAATTTACATTTTATTGAGTTAGAGATAAAAAAAACATGGGCAAACATGCACAAGGACAGACCACATAAAAAAAGAGAATTCCTATAAAATCAATCAATAAGAGTCATTTGAACATAGAAATACATCCCGTGAGGGAAAAAAAAACCAAGAGCCTGTGTAGGATGGAAGATAGGTCTCAGAGTGGAATGCGGTCAATGTAGGTCCCCAGCAAGCCGACGCGTTTCGCTCAAGGCTTCCTCAGGGCCTGAGAGACCATAACAGACCGGTATTTCTATTAACCACTTGCCGACCGCCGCACGACTATCTACGGCGGCGGTCAGCCCCTCACAGGCAAAGTGACGTAGGTCTACGTCGCTCGCCTGTGAGGGTTTAGGGAGCGAGCGCGCGCCGCCGGAGGCGCGCTCCCGCGTGGTCACGGACCCCCCCGCGCGCGTGACCGGCGGACCCGATCGCCGCCGGCCACTCTGCGATCGGCGGGGGAGAGGGAGATAGTCAGGCAGCTTGTGTAAACAAGCTGCCTGTCATTCTCCTCTCTGTATGAGAGCTGATCACATGGATCTACTATGTAGATCCATTGATCACTCTGCATACAGTTGAAGCCACAGCCAATCACAGTTAGAATCACGCCCCTAGGGACACACACAGCCCCTCCCTCTCAAATAAAGTTAACCCCTTCACTACCAGTGCATTTTTACAGTAACAGTGCATATGTATAGCACTGATTACTGTAGAAATGTCACTGGTAACCCCAAAAGTGTCAAAAATGTCAGTCAAGGGTCCGATCTGTCCGCCGCAATGTCGCAGTACCGCAAAAAAAATCGCAGATCGCCGCCATTACGCGTTAAAAAAAAAAACAACAAAAATGACAAAAATCTTTCCCTTTGTTAGTAAACGCAATAACTTTTGCGCAAACCAATCAAAATACGCTTTTTGCGATTTTTTTTACCAAACATAGGTAGCATAAAACAAATTGGCCGAAAATATTAAAAAATTTTGATTTTTACATTTTTTTTTGGGGGAATTTCATATAAAAAAAAGGGAAAAATATTGCTATTTTTGCAAAATTTACGCTCTTTTTTTGTTTATAGCGCGTGATCAAAAAATCGCACAGGTGATCAAATACCACCAAAAGAAAGCTCTGTTTGTGGGAAAAAAAGGACGCCAAATTCGTTTCGGTACAGCGTCGCACGACCGCGCAATTGTCCGTTAAAGTCACGCAGTGCCGAATCGCAAAATGCCCTCTGGTCGTTTAGCAGCCAAATCCTCCGGGGCTTAAGTGGTTAATGATGTGAGATATAACAAAATAACAATTAGTAACTCATAAGTCCATCAGTGAATCATCAATACATGTATAGTCATAAATAACGGTGGTTTTGTACTGACCCGTTTTAATGACTCAGGAGGTGGCAAGTTGTGGCGAGACATAGAACAATAAATATCACTCCTTCAGTATTCATATACAGCCTCCATATTGTATATATATTATTTAAGCGTGGAGATCTGTGTGAATATAAATCCAAAATGTCAAGATTGTCTCTGGCAAATGATTACATGGATATCTTCCAGTGTGGGCACCTTTTCCAATGACAACAGATTGGACTTCTCCTGAGCAAAAGTCTCCTCATTTTCTTCCATGTCTCTGGGGCACATATCGCTAAGAAAACTTTTTTATGACTTTTGTAGCCACAAAAAAAGAACAATTTTGGGAGGAGTCCTGATTCAAAGAAGAGCTCCAATTTAGACTGTTGTAGTAAGTAAAGATAGCCCATTTATTTATACGGACAAGCAGTATTTTTTCAATGCTGCACAATGCTTCACATCTATGCATGCTGGTGGGCTAAAGACCCGTACATTGCGCTGCCCTGCCTAGGTAAGTTGGGGTGCCCTTTGAAATGAACAGAACTTTAATGCACTGTACTGCCCTGCAGATTACACTGGGATAATTACTTTTTAGGTGGTGTTAGTGAAGTTTTGGTGTACTTTGTCAGCTGGTCCACTGTGTTTATGAGGAGAGCATAGAGTTTCTGATGAGACCAGCTTTTTCACAGACAGTGGAGACGAATTGATAACACTGGTAAAGCCGCTTTCCAAGCGTAATCAACAAGACTGAGCTGCCATTTTTACAGCCCTCTTCTGCAGATTGCAGGAGATAGTAGGTGTTATCCAAAGTCAGGAAAGGCTCCCACCCCAGGTGCCCCCATCACCACCATTTTTTTTATACATTTTACCTTATTCATAAAAAAATGCGCATAAAGAATTCTTATGTTGTGCTTCACAGCAACCAACTGGGTTTTCCCTTTAATGTGGCGTGAGTAAGTTAGAAGATGAAACATAAGCTGATGACAGATTTTGTGTGATATGGTAAACTTTGCTTTCAGATGTGGAGATGTGGTTAGGGAACTTCGTTTTCTCTGGTGGTGTACAGGACCATGCTAATACATCAAACAGGACTTAGTTGTGGGTATAATCAGTCAATAAGATATGTACCAGGTGCAATACCAATACATTTCCTGCTCTTTGTTTCGATTGGTGCCTGAACAGTGAAATCTGACCAAGAGATTAAATATTTGGTCACTAAAGCCTAGTACACAGGTCACTAAAACCTAGTACGCACTCATTTTTTGCTTGTTTAACCCAGCAGGGCTGAATGAAAAAAAAAAAAAAGACAGCTCAGAAGGAGCCACTGTACTAACTATGCGATGTCAGTACAGCAATCTCCTCCTCTGCTTTGCCATTGTGTTCTGACAGGGGTACAGCCCTCCCTCCCCGCCAGGACACTTTGGTCAGCATCTGAGAGCGCTGATCGGGAGCTGATCGGCATACCTTTTTCAGTCATGCCCCTTCAACCGAAGCCGGCCAAATGGCCAGCTTCTGTCGGGCTAGCTGCAGTACACGCTGGCTGAATGTAGGCCAGTTTCTAATTAACCGGTCGATGCCGCCCGACATTAGTCCCATATGCACTATATGCTTTAAAGTGGTTGTAAAAACCTTCTGTGTGCAGCAGCCCCCCCAGCCCCCCTCTAATACTTACCTATGCCCCCTCTTGATCCAGCGATGTCCACAAGAGCCTTGCCTCCCCTGGGACTCACACTGCTGATTGGCGTTTGGCAACAGTGGGGGCTACTGGCTCCCGCTGCTGGCAATCACAGCCTGTAAGCCAATCAGGAGACGGAAAGGGCACGGTCGAACCGTGGCTTGGGATCGTGCCTGCTTGGATGCCCCCAAAGCAATCTGCTTGCTGTGGGGGCTCACAGCAGGAGGGAGGAGTGCCAGAGTGGGACACGAGAAGAGGGCTCTGAGAAAGTGGCCAAGCCTCGAAACGCGTCAGCCATTATCTGTCAAGGACAGTGAGCACCGACACAGATGGTTCTTGATGTTTGGATTGAATGTTGGTTTACTACCTTTATTTGTGAGTAGAATCTTTTTTAATTGAATAAAGCCTTTATTGAGGATAATGCGCCAGGCCGGTGTGCCCTTTGTTTGTTTTTTTTTGTGAGAAGAGGGCTACTCTGTGGAAAACCATTGCACAGAGCAGGTAAGTATAATATGTTTGTTATTTTTTTTTTAAAAAAAAGGCTTTAAGCTAGCCATGGCCAGTGGAAGGTAAGACCTGCAGAAACAGTCACACCAGTTCTTATTCTTTCTTTTGAAAGAGATTTCCAAAAAAAAGGAAAACAAGTGTAATCAACATAGAGATCATCGCCTGACGATCCTACGTCTATAGAAGATTTGAAGTGAAAGTATAGGCTAATATAAGTTTGTTAAAAAATTTTGCTTTCCCCCTTCTCCTACCTATCCAACATACTGCTTGTGAAAGAGATGTGTGTAAGTACCTTTTTTTAAAATCAGCTTTAAGTGGATTTTCACTCACTTTACCACTTTAAGACCTGAAGGATTTACCCCCCTTCCTGACCAGCCCCTATTTTGCGATACCGCACTGCTTAACTTTATCGAAAATTGCGCGGTCGTCTAACGCTGTACCAAAATAAAATTGATGTCCTTTTTTCCTGCAAATAGAGCTTTCTTTTGGTGGTATTTGATCATCTGTGCGATTTTTATTTTTTGCGCTATAAATATAATTTTGAAAAAAAAAAAACAATATTTTTCACATTCTGCTATATGACATTCTCAAAAAAAAAAAAAATCAAAATTTTTTAACATTTTAGGCCAATTTGTTTTCTGCTACATATTTTTGGTAAAAAAAATCACAATAAGCGTATTTTGATTGATTTGCGCAAAAGTTATTGCGTCTACTAACTACGGGAAAGATTTATGTAATTTTTTTTATTTTTTACTAGTAATGGCGGCGATCTGCATTTTTTTGCTGGACTGCGACATTACGGTAGACAGATCGGACCCCTGACTAACATTTTTGCCACTTTTGGGGGGACCAGTGACATTACTACAGTAATCAGTGCTAAAAATATGCACTGTTACTGTAATAATGACACTAGCAGGGAAGGGGTTAACATTGTGGGTGATCAAGGGGTTAAATGTGAGCCTAGGGGAGTGATTCTAACTGTGGGGGGGGGGGGGCGTGGATTCTGAAATGACCATAGAGACATGTGATCCTATATAGAAGGATTACAGGGGCTCTATGATCATTTCAGGGAGAAGAAAGGTCAGCTGTGTTTACAACAGCCAACCGTTCTTCTCTCTCAGCGGGGAATGATTGGGGGTGTCAGGCAGCAATCAGAGCCACCTGCCCGCCGCATCGGCTTCCCCACTGACGACCAGGGGCAGGAGCGCGCCGCTGGTGGCACGCGCTCGCCCCCTAGCCTCGTGCTCTCGAGCTCCATACATGTATGGCGATTTGCCTGGGAGCGGCTGACTGCCGCTGCATAACTGCGGCGGGCGGTCGGGAACAGGTTAAGTAACATTGACTATGTTTTATCTATTCTGCTTTTTACATTTCTTCAGTTAATTCCTCATTTCCATACCTAGACAAATGATGTCATACATCCCAGGAGTCTTCAGGAGGGGAGGAGAGGTATTCTAAGCTAAGCACACCCTCCTGCCTGCATGCCTGAGCTAAGGACAGATGGACTCCAGGAAATAAATGCTACATGAATCATCTGCCCTTACTTACCTGGTTACTGGTTACTTGGCCTACAATATCCTGGTTCAGGAAAAAAAACAAAAACAAATCTCACTGGCATTATCTTCTACAGAAGCTGAATGCTTTTCTGCAGTTTATGCTAGTCAAGAAGTCATTTGGTTGTAGCAGGTACTTGAAGATTTTGGAGAACCAAAAAAGTGCATTGTGATTGTACATCTCTGAAGAATGTGATTGATGGTGAATGTACATTGTGGGACATTTTTAATTTTTGTATTTATTTTATTTTTTTAAAGGACTGTGTTTGTGCTTTTTTTTTTTTTTTTTACTGTTTAATTTTTTTGTGAATGAGTAGGGGTGCTATGTATTAGTGTTGAACCGATATTGATACTGGTGTCGGTGCCGATACATTTGCACAGGTACTTGCACTCGTGAAAATGCTCTGATTATAAAACCGATACCTTCAAGTCTGCACACTGTAACCACCGCCTTTATGGAGAGAGACACAGGAGGACATTGCGGCATTGCGGCAGAGTGAGACGTGACATCTGGACCACAGAAGCTCTGGCAAGTTCTCTACCGCTACATCACCAGAGCAGAGGCAGGTGAGCTGGGCATTATGTGTAAAAAATAAATGCATCCAAGAGCAATGATCGGTTTTATGTTTGCCAGTCTACCACTACACCACCAGGGCAGAGGCACAGCAAATAAGTTAAAAATAGGTATCGGTAATTGATATCGGCAAGTACTTCAGAAAAAGTATTGGTACTCATACTCTCTCTGAAAAAAACTTGTATCAGTGCATCCCTAGTATGTACTCCTTACTCACTCACATAGGGAAAGGCTTTTGACACTGTCCCACATAGAAGACTTATCAATAAACTACAGTCATTGAACATGGACTCCCATATTGTTGAGTGGATTAGGCAGTGGCTGAGTGACAGACAACAGAGGGTTGTAGTCAATGGAGAACATTCAGAACAAGGTCATGTTACCAGTGGGGTACCTCAGGGATCTGTACTGGGACCAATTTTGTTTAATATCTTCATAAGTGATATTGCAAAAGACCTCGATGGTAAGGTTTGTCTTTTTTCTGATGACACAAAGATATGTAACAGGGTTGATGTTCCTGGAGGGAAATGCCAAATGGAAAAGGATTTAGGAAAACTAGAAGAATGGTCAGAACTCTGGCAACTGAAATTTAATGTGGATAAGTGCAAGATAATGCACCTGAGGCGTAAAAACCCAAGGGCAGAATATAGAATATTTGACACAGTCCTGACCTCAGTATCTGAGGAAAGGGATTTAGGAGTAATTATTTCAGAAGACTTAAAGGTGGGAGGACAATGTAATAGAGCAGCACGAAATGCCAGCAGAATGCTTGGATGTATAGGGAGAGGTATAAGCAGTAGAAAGAGAGAAGTGCTTATGCCGCTGTACAGAACACTGGTGAGACCTCACTTGGAGTATTGTGCGCAGTACTGGAGGCCATATCTCCAGAAGGATATAGATACTCTAGAGAGAGTTCAGAGAAGAGCTACTAAATTAGTACATGGATTACAGGAAAAAACTTACCAGGAAAGGTTAAAGGACCTTAACATGTATAGCTTGGAAGAAAGAAGAGACAGAGGGGATATGATAGAAACCTTTAAATACATAAAGGGAATCAACTCGGTAAAGGAGGAGAGCATATTTAAAAGAAGAAATACTACCACAAGAGGACACCGTTTTAAACTAGAGGGGCAAAGGTTTAAAAGTAATATGAGGAAGTATTACTTTACTGAGAGAGTAGTGGATGCATGGAATAACCTTCCTGCAGAAGTGGTAGCTGCAAATACAGTGAAGGAGTTTAAGCATGCATGGGATAGGCATAAGGCTATCCTTCATATAAGATAGGGCCAAGGACTATTCATAGGATTCAGATATATTGGGCAGACTAGATGGGCCAAATGGTTCTTATCTGCCGACACATTCTATGTTTCTATGTTTCTATGTTTCTATGTTTCTAAGGTTATCTTGGTACCCCCTTATGGGGCTTCCAAATTCATTTAAGCCCCCTGCCCATAGATCCCCACTAGCACTGGTCCAGGGTTGTAGAGGAAAGGCCCAATGTTCTCATGTTGAGGGCATGTGGCATATTATAGCTCGGAGGGGGAGGGGTAGCACACTTGTCTTCCACCTTTCTGGCCTGCCAGGCTGCATGCTTGGATAAGGATCTGGTATGGATGTTTGGCGGGACTTTTTTTTTTTTTTTTGTTCTTGATTTTTGCATTGGGTTCCACCTTACTTCCCCCAAAGTCCTGGTATAGAATTTGGGGGGAACCTCACACTTTATTTTGGTTTTTGTTTGCATGGTGTCCTCCCCATACAATCCTTACCAGGCCTTAAGGGCCATGTGTGAATTATGGGGAACCCTCACACTGTTTTTAACTATCCCCTGTTCCTTTGTTTACATGGCTTGGGATTCCTGGGCAAGTAAGTGAATAGGACCAGTGACGTCAATGGTTTTCAGGGGAATCCGCAGTGCTTGCACCAGCCAGCATCCAAAACAACTATTGACACCAGGAAGCTGTCATGTATAAAAGTAGTAGTAAAACTGCTATTATACATGATATTTGGCTCTCCCCCAATGGGTAAATTTTCGGCCTTTTTTCTGAATGCCTGAACAGAAAAAGTTTTCATTGAATTTGTGTTTGGACTAAACCTTCAACTCCTCCTCCCTAATATCAACCATTAGTTTTATATCAGGACAATAAAGGATGTATAAAGTTTTTTAAAGAATGGAAAGATCAGTGCCAGATCCAAGGACATTGATGTCAGGTGCCATTACCTCCGAGAAAAATGAAATTGTGCTTGAATACTGTTACAATTCTAAAAATGACAGTTGACGTATTATTAAAAAACCACTACCAATGTCAAAGTTTTAAGAACTCTTAACCTGTTTATGGTGGTGCCTCCCGACCCTTTAAGAGGTTTAAGATGCCAGGAGGTGGGGCGGGGTTTCAGATCATGTGACCGCTGTGATTGGCTGTCATGGCGGTCACGTGATCCAAAAACTTCCGAACCCAAGTAGTGATCGGGAGCTTTCAGTTAGGCGCTGGTAACTGTGCTGGGAGCACGCACAGCTGTATTGACCACAATTCACACAAATAGGCCCAGGCGCTGAGAGGCTGCATATTTGCATACAGCTGACGCCAAGGAGTTAAAGAAGATGGAAACTGTTGAGTGGGGGGTGTTAGGATACTGTTTATATAGACATACTGTAGGTGCAACAACCATTCTCATGCATTATACTGTCATCACCAATTCTGCCACTAGGTGGTAGTGTCAGATGAAATGCTGGTGTAGTGTAAAGTTTTCTCGAGCAGGGCTACATAGTTACAATGTAATTCTCCAATAAAAAATCAAAAAGGGCTCAGCCATGTGTCCAGCACCATCTTGATTGGGAAAAGTCATATTTGCAGCAGCCTGTTCAACATAAGGCAGAAAAACTAGGCTGGCCACACAGTAAATCGATCCTACGGCCAAAACTACATTCCCAAAAAAAAAAAAAAAAAATAAAGTTGTGCTAATTCTTCTTATTGTCAAACTTAGTTTGTTGAGTAGTTTAGCAGTTCTAGAGTTAAAAGTTGTGTTTACTAATCGTCTGATCCCATCAAAGGAACTTAGTTATCCTCATTAAAAAACTTTGCAAAAATGGAAATCCCTTGTAAAATATTATTGTCTAGCCCATCACAGTCTAAAGAAAAGCAAATATTGATTTTGAAAAGGCATCTAAAGTTATAATACAACAAGCAACAACAGTTGTCTGTAATACTTTGAAAGCGTACTCAGGATGCAACATGCTACTGTTTGTTCTCCTTAATACATTTCAGATGTGCTCAAAGACCAAATCTTTACAGTTCCACCTGCAAGTCTACTCTACAACAAGACAGATTCCCATGTTTGCATATATACGGAATTGACTGGCAAGCAAATAACCTTAAAAAAAAATAAAAAAAAGAACGCCCAAAGTACAAAGAGAATGGCGGCTTCATAAGTGTCTGATTTATGAGACAAACAGGATCAAAATCTATTTAATACAATTACTCTGGAGGCTTGTTTTTTCAAAGTAAAGAAAAGCCTCTGTGCTAATTTATGAAAGGGAAAACAATGTATTCAAGGATATAGCTTGCAGAAATTTTATGGTATTTAAAAAAAAAATCAGAGAGAGAGAGAAAGTTGAAGTGGGCAGGTGTTCACTGGCAATTTGTCAGGGTGCTAAGACTCCATTATGTTGATGTGAACCAGTGAAAATTAGTAGGGATCAGAGTGCACAGATATGAGCTGTCATGCACATAATCCAGGGGAGATAATGGCCACATTTAAATCTGCGATCACAAAGTGGAGAACTGGATTTTCTTTTCACTTAAAAGTCTGTTTTTCTCTTACAGATTTAATCTCATGAACTACAGAACATTCTTTGCCGCATCTCTAGTGAAAGCCTAACACACGTTCTAGCACTTACTACTATTATGTTTATTTCAATTTAAATAAACATACCTGGAACAAAACTATTTTGGGCGCTGCCTTTTTTTTTTTAAAAAGTTTATCTTAATCCTAACTGGATGACAAAAGCTAAAGCACTGTGTATAATAAACCAATACTTTTTTTTTAATAACCTTTTTTCCAAATTTTTTTCATCCTTTTTTGCATTTTAGTGTTGCCCCCATCCTCCTTTGGCCACTTCCTATCTACATGCACTCATTCCAACATCAGCTGAATATCATTGTTCTGGACTGCCTTCCCGATAGTGGCAATGATGACATTACCTGGGAAATGTGTGTTGGTATGGCCATCTATAGTCTCCACCATATCCTCTTGTCAAAAGGAGAGAACACAGAAGCACAACTTGGAACTAGTTGTCACCCTACAACAGGAAGTGTCTGATCAAAGATCTTCTTGGAATGGTCTTCAGTTATTATTCAAGGCCTCCTTCAAATTATTTGTTGTGTTCACACTCAGGTGTTTGAAACAAAAAAATACAGCACTAAAGATACCTTTCTTTTATTTACCTCTTTTTTTATATATGAAGTCCGCCCCTGCTCCCGATGAACGTCACTCGCCTTAGGCAAATGACGTGCACGCGGCATGCTGTGCCTCCTGGGATATGTACCTCACATATCCTATATACAGTGCCTTGCAAAAGTATTCGGCCCCCTTGAACTTTGCGACCTTTTTGCCACATTTCAGGCTTCAAACATAAAGATATAAAACTGTAATTTTTTGGTGAAGAATCAACAACAAGTGGGACACAATCATGAAGTGGAATGAAATTTATTGGATATTTCAAATTTTGTTAACAAATAAAAAACTGAAAAATTTGGCGTGCAAAACTATTCAGCCCCCTTAAGTTAATACTTTGTAGCGCCACCTTTTGCTGCGATTACAGCTGTAAGTCGCTTGGGGTATGTCTCTATCAGTTTTGAACATCGAGAGACTGAAATTTTTGCCCATTCCTCCTTGCAAAACAGCTCGAGCTCAGTGAGGTTGGATGGAGAGCGTTTGTGAACAGCAGTTTTCAGTTCTTTCCACAGATTCTCGATTGGATTCAGGTCTGGACTTTGACTTGGCCATTCTAACACCTGGATATGTTTATTTGTGAACCATTCCATTGTAGATTTTGCTTTATGTTTTGGATCATTGTCTTGTTGGAAGACAAATCTCTGTCCCAGTCTCAGGTCTTTTGCAGACTCCATCAGGTTTTCTTCCAGAATGGTCCTGTATTTGGCTCCATCCATCTTCCCATCAATTTTAACCATCTTCCCTGTCCCTGCTGAAGAAAAGCAGGCCCAAACCATGATGCTGCCACCACCATATTTGACAGTGGGGATGGTGTGTTCAGGGTGATGAGCTGTGCTGCTTTTATGCCAAACATAACGTTTTGCATTGTTGCCAAAAAGTTTGATTTTGGTTTCATCTGACCACAGCACCTTCTTCCACATGTTTGGTGTGTCTCCCAGGTGGCTTGTGGCAAACTTTAAATTACACTTTTTATGGATATCTTTAAGAAATGGCTTTCTTCTTGCCACTCTTCCATAAAGGCCAGATTTGTGCAGTATACGACTGATTGTAGTCCTATGGACAGAGTCTCCCACCTCAGCTGTAGATCTCTGCAGTTCATCCAGAGTGATCATGGGCCTCTTGGCTGCATCTCTGATCAGTCTTCTAGTTGTTTGAGCTGAAAGTTTAAAGGGACGGCCAGGTCTTCGTAGATTTGCAGTGGTCTGATACTCCTTCCATTTCAATATTATCGCTTGAACAGTGCTCCTTGGGATGTTTAAAGCTTGGGAAATCTTTTTGTATCCAAATCCGGTTTTAAACTTCTCCACAACAGTATCTCGGACCTGCCTGGTGTGTTCCTTGTTCTTCATGATGCTCTCTGCGCTTTAAACTGACCTCTGAGACTATCACAGTGCAGGTGCATTTATACGGAGACCTGATTACACACAGGTGGATTCTATTTATCATCATTAGTAATTTAGGTCAACATTGGATCATTCAGAGATCCTCACTGAACTTCAGGAGAGAGTTTGCTGCACTGAAAGTAAAGGGGCTGAATAATTTTGCACGGCCAATTTTTCAGTTTTTTATTTGTTAACAAAGTTTGAAATATCTGATAAATTTCGTTCCACTTCATGATTGTGTCCTACTTGTTGATTCTTCACAAAAAATTACAGTTTTATATCTTTATGTTTGAAGCCTGAAATGTGGCAAAATGTCGCAAAGTTCAAGGGGGCCGAATACTTTCGCAAGGCAATGTATATACGTATATATATATAAATACCGTATTTGCCGGCGTATAAGACAACCCCCTAATTTTCAAGGTAAAACAGAAGTTTTGTGCTATACTCGCTGTATAAGACTACCCCCCTTCTGTACCGTAGCAGGGTACTTTACATGGCCCAAAACAAACTTCCCTATTAATCTCCAAGTATGGTAAGTACACAAACGTCCCTATCAATCTCCAAGCAGGGTAAGTCAACAAACTTCCCTATTAATCTTCAAGCAGGGTAAGTACACAAATGTCCCTATCAATCTCCAAGCAGGGTAAGTACACAAACGTCCCTATTAATCTCCAAGCAGGGTAAGTACACAGGGTGTAATCTCTCAAAGCGCTAGCTAGATGTGTGGGAATACTGTACCGGTATGTACCATAGCTTTGGCTACATACAGTGTATCGCTCTGAGCCAATCATGGTGAACGATGTATTCTATTATTGAATGCAAAGCCTGCTCAGATTGGCGGAGTCAGAGAGGCAGGCTGATGATGTTACTCTCTCTGACTCAGCCAATCGGAGCTGGCTTTGTATTTAATAATTAATACATTGCTCACTGTGATTGGCTCAGCGCGGTATACTGTATGTAGCCGAAGCTACGGAACATACCGGTACAGTATTCCCGAGCGCACATCCAGCCAGCGCTTTGAGAGATTACACCGTGTACTTACCTTGGAGATTAATAGGGACGTTTGTGTACTTACCCTGCTTGGAGATTAATAGGGACGTTTGTTTTGCGCCATGTAAAGTAGCCCTCACATTTTATACTCCGCATATAAGATGACCCCCCTATTTTTGGGGGATGTTTTTAAGGTTAAAAAGTTGTCTTATATGCCTGCAAATACGGTATTTTTTTTTTTTTTGTCAATATACTCATACATTCACAAACACATATGTGGGTATAATCTTTCTTTTGTCTTGTGGTATTAAGTACATTCTGCCATAGCATCTGCAAGAAGTTTCTGATGTGGTTTCAATAAGAAAAGCATTGAACTAAAAAGAAGTGAAAGTCATAAATGAGAGATGGTGACTGGGTGGGACTCTACAACTAGTAATCCATTGTAAACGAACCTTTTGACAAAGGCCATTTAATAATGTATTGACATGAAACAAGGGACTGTCTTTGTGGTTTGGTTCATGATGAAGCTTTTCTGTTTACCAGACATTTATGGGATGTACAGTCGTTTGATAACATGACTCAGCTGCACAGCATAAAAAAATACATTCGAAAAATGGACAAAATACATTTTAAGTCATTAGTGCAGATTTTAATTGTAATACAAGGACAAATACGGGTTTTGGACACTTCGATCAATTTATGTTTTTATTAAAAAGGTGCTAAACAACAATCCATACACATCCACTACTTAATGGCCCTGTAATCTATTTTTCATTAAGTTGTTTTTTTACAGTGATACCTCCTTGTAGTGTCCTCTGCAAGCTCCCAAACCTTTCCTTTTCCACCCATTACTTTCATCTGTTTGGATTGAGCAGTGCACATTGGTGTATGTGCACTACAAATCCCGTAGTCCATCTCAGGAGTGAACAAGAGAGGATGGTTATGCTCCTACATACAGTGGGACCATGAAGAACGAACGTAGCCACCTTCTAACAGATCACTGCAGCACAAAATAGGAATCTGGAGATTTAGAGGAAGCTGAAAGCAATAGAAGGTACTTTTTTGATTTAGAAATACATAGTTGAATATATATATATATTCATTTTTTTTTTAACCAGAGTTTAGTGTCACTTTAACTAAATAGGTATTTACCTACCGACATAATATATAAGCATGTTCTCTTTTATATTAGAGAATATTGCTTTTAAAAACTCCTATTAAATAGAAAAATTGCCATCATTCATAACTCAGTGGTGCGTTTTCTGAGCAGCTAATCGCCACTTGAGGATTAATACTGATTGCCCAGTGAGAGAGCATTGGAGAGGTATTCCGGTTGCCTGCATATCTTTCAGATCTCTGCTGTCCATGACCCTTGTGATGAGGGTCCTGGTCATCCGGTAAGAGTCAGTATTTTTGAACCTGGTGGTGGCTCTTCTGACTACACTCTAGCGTTTCTTTGGTGTGGAGTGGACACTCATACATTGGGGACTGTTTCCTGCTAATATGGACTTGAGCATCTACTATATTCTATTTGGATCAGCTACACCTTTAATTATTTGTCTATTGATCTACTTTTGCATTCAGGATCTTGTGTTAGCCGCTTTTCAATTTTAATGGTGTCATTGTCAATTTTAAGCGGAGCGCAGCAATACATTTTTAATATATTATTAAATAGAAAAAACAAATATAAATGAATCTTTACTAGGGCTTTTTTTCTCATAAAATAGGTACAAGAACTCAACCACAACCCCCCCCCCCCCCCCCAAAAAAAAAAAACTTTCCCCCCGACACATACACCTTCCAAACTGCATCAAATAGTGGGTATGGTCAATTTTCAATAACAGTGGGAGGGTCTTAAAGGACCATTAAATACCAGGAGCGCATTATGTACAGAGTGCAGAGTTTGGTGGGGTTATACACAGAGGGCAGAGTTTAGGGGGGCTCCATGTGCAGAGTTTAGGAGTGCACTACACACAGAGTGCAGAGTTCGGGGGGGGGGGTCCATGTGCAGAGTTTGGGAGTGCACTACACACAGCACAGTTTGGGAGTGCACTACACACAGAGTGCAGAGTTCAGGGGGGGTCCATGTGCAGAGTTTGGGAGTGCACTACACACAGAGTGCAAAGTTCAAGGGGGCTCCATGTGCAGAGTTTGGGCGTGCACTACACACAGAGTGCAGAGTTCGGGGGGGGGTCCATGTGCAGAGTTTGGGAGTGCACTACACACAGCACAGTTTGGGAGTGCACTACACACAGAGTGCAGAGTTCAGGGGGCTCCATGTGCAGAGTTTGGGAGTGCACTACACACAGAGTTCAGAGTTCAGGGGGCTCCATGTGCAGAGTTTGGGAGTGCACTACACACAGAGTGCAGAGTTCAGGGGGCTCCATCTGCAGAGTTTGGGAGTGCACTACACACAGAGTGCAGAGTTCAGGGGGGGGGTCCATGTGCAGAGTTTGGGAGTGCACTACACACAGAGTGCAGAGTTCAGGGGGGGTCCATGTGCAGATGTTGGGAGTGCACTACACACAGAGTGCAGAGTTCAGGGGGGGGGGCTCCATGTGCAGAGTTTGGGCGTGCATTACACACAGAGTGCAGAGTTCAGGGGGGACTCCATGTGCAGAGTTTGGAAGTGCACTACACACAGAGTGCAGAGTTCAGGGGGGCTCCTTGTGCAGAGTTCGGGAGTGTGCTACACATAGAGTGCAGAGCTCAGCCTTCTTCCACAACTGCTTACCTCTGCATCCCCCATCCACATCTCAATTTCTTCTCTAGTATCTCTCCACACACTGTGGGTGGCTCCGCCTCTCTTGCTTGCAGGGAGATCATTCAGTAGGAGCGTCCCCATCCCCACTGCACCCTGGGCACCTGCATCTCAGTTGTCCAATCCTGCTCTCAGTAAGAGCCACTCAAGAGATCAGATCTATGGAAGACAAGCTGTAACTTGTAAACACAAAAGCCAGACCCCTGTGTTTACAAGTAATAGTGGTGAGCAGGGATCAGAGGGCCTGAGCCAAAGGTGGTGGAACTAAGTTCCACCAAGTTCCAGCTGAAAAAAAGCCCTGATCTTTACACTGTCTTCATAGGGAACAGTTGTTTTTTGTAGGCAGGAACAAGGAATACACACAGACATGGAACTTGCGTCATGTTTAATCAGGATGGAGATGCTGCTTCAACCTAGGAGAACGGTTTACTTTGTATAGGGCAACTATTTCTGTAGTACAAAGAAAAGCCAATCGCATTGCAGCTGGCAGTTTTTTTCTTTGATGAAAAAAAAAGAAAGAATCTGTAGGCTGGATGCCAATTTACCTGGAGGCTTTTATCTTCGATTTTTATATCACATACATTACAACTGTATATTTTTTTGGTTTTAGAGATGAGTGGCTTAACTTTAGTTACAGTAGCCTCGACTGTGCCTACCCTGGGACCCATGTCAAATGCCTGGCACTGGGCCCTGCAGCATCTAGTTACCCTTGGGTGCACAATCCCCTAATGACACACCCACACGAACATTCAGCCTGTTTGCTTTTCATGTGGTTTAAAATCATGCTTAAGCCCTCTTTTTATTTTTATTGCAGATTTAACTCTGGCATTTATTCTTCCACTCAACTGATCACTGAAAATAACCATAATTGATCTGCAGTCTTTCTTTTTCATCACCAGGAATTTCCCCTATACCGTCATATAATATACCTGTGCCTGCTAGTTCAGGTATTTTCTCCATGCTGTGGTATCTGTTGCAAGCACAATAGGATTGCATCTATTTAAATCCAATATTTAGCAATGAAAGGTGAGATCTTAATTGCTGAGCTGCTGTACTGTAAAGTGGCAATTGGTTAAGTCGGCAATTGTCACCTGATATTTCGGTGAAATGTAAGAAGTGTAGTGAATTTATCCCAGCATTCAGAAGTGCCACACACTAACTGCTAATCATATTTTCGTAATCCAATACAGAGAAGAACCAGCTTGTTGTGTTTTGTATTCATTTTCTATCAGTGTGCATGTTCACATATGCCAGTTCTGAATTTCTAGGTAGATGTGCAATGCAGATCTATTGGGCCTCATCTATAAAGAAATAGGACCCCCACTCCCCCTTTGGACTTTCATTTGCGCAAACCTTGTGAAATGAGCTACGAAAAAAAGCAAGCCTGTCACACAATGTTTAATTGAAGAACAGGACAATACAGATTTTTTTTTTTTTTTTTAAATTTCTTTATAGCTGGACTGCAGGGAAGCAGTTTACGCACAGTTTAAATATATACAGTACATATACACAACGTACATATAGGATTTGCTTTACCAGCAGGAAGATTTATTATTCTTGTTCCAATCTTGTAATCCAGATAGGACAATAAACTATCAGCAGCACGCTGTCAAGGTCATCCTTCTATGCACTCTTATCTCTCCTCCTGACAGCATGATTACTGTCACTGACAAGGTCATCCTTCTAATCACTCTTATCTCTCCTACTGTCAGCATGATTACTGTCAATACTTACGGCAAACCCTGATTGGCTTAGAATGCTGGTTCGCCCTCTCTCATGCTTCAAGTGTATGGGGCAGTACCACCCTACAACTACAATGCATGAGACTGTGGTGTTCGCTTTTCAGGGTTAAGACAGAATGATTCCTCACCACTTGCCAAATGCCCCCTGAAAAGCAATCCACCTCAGATCCCTCGTTATAGTGCTAATACAAGTGTAAATGAGCTCTAAAAGTCGGAAATGCAAACACAAGCACAGTTAACCACTTGCCGACCGCCTGCCACAGACTCGGCAGCGCGAACCGACGTAATACTACTATGGCCGCGTGCGTGGTGCTGGGGGGGCGTGCTCCCGCCCCCGCAGCAGGGATGCCGCCGGCCACCCGCGATCGATCCCCGCTGAGAGAGAAGAACGGTCAGCTGTTGTAAACACAGCTGACCGTTCTTCTCTCTGCAATGATCACAGAGCGCCTGTGATCCTTCTATACAGGATCACAGGTCTCTGTGGTCATTTCATAAGCCCCTCCCCCCACAGTTAGTAAACACTCCCCTAGGCTCACATTTAACCCTTTGATCACCCACAATGTTAACCCCTTCCCTGCCAGTGTCATCATTACACGAACAGTGCATATTTTTAGCACTGATTACTGTAGTAATGTCACTGGTCTCCCCAAAAGTGTCAAAAAGGTCAGTTAAGGGGTCTGATATGTCCGCCGCAATGTTGCAGTCCCGCAAAAAAACGCAGATGGCTGCCATTACTAGTAAAAAAAATATATAATAAAATGACATAAATCTTTCCCCTAGTCTGTATAACTTTTGCGCAAACCAATCAAAATACGCTTATTGCAATTTTTTTTTACCAAAAATATATAGCAGAATACAAATTGGCCTGAAAGGATAAAAAGATTTTATTTTAACTTTTTTTTTATTTGGGAATGTAATATAGCAGAATATGAACAAAAAAAAATATATATATATATATATATATATTTTTTTTTTTTTTTTTTTTTCAGAATTGTCGCTTTTTTTGTTTATAGTGCCAAAAAAATAAAAAAATCACACAGGTGAACAAATACCACCAAAAATAAGCTCAATTTGTGGGAAAAAAAGGACATCAATTTTATTTCGATACAGCGTTGCACAAACTGCGCAATTTTCTGTTAAAGTAACGCAGTGCCGAATTGCAAAAAATGGTAGGGCAAATCCTTGCGGTCCAGAACTGGTTAAAGTGCATGTAATCTCTAACACTAAATTCCACTTATTTTTTCCCTTTTAATCTGTTAAATACACTAAGGGAAGCATTTTTTTTTTAAATCCTTACAAAATAAAAAATAGCCGTTCATCCAGCCAGAATTTTTTGAGCTGATAACTTCCTCTGGACTGTTGTCAGCTAGCATGGTTTCCTGCTATCTCTGTAGACTACAAAACACCTCCCCCCTGTTATGGAGAGGATAGGGAGGTGTTATGAAATCCTAAAACACTCACTGTCCTAGACTTACGGTTGTCACCTTAGGACAGGAAGTTAGTTAATGACAGGATTATCAGGTTTAGACCAAGGAGAAAAGTGTGAAAAAAGAAAAATGAATGCAGCCACTGAATTTCTGGACTGACCGGCTGCAAAACTTTTAATTTTTGTTCTGGGGCTTACGTAAACTTCAAGTATGGACATAAAGAAAGTTGTTAGACTGAGCCCATATATAATTAAAATGTAAATGCTTGTTCCTGGTGTAGGTGCACAGGTATCATCTGAGCTTTGGGTAAAAAGAAGAAAATAAGACACTGATGTAGACATAGAAATAAAAGACATTAGTGTGATAGGAGCTGGCTGTTCCTGTCCATGGAATGGTCTGGGCTTTCACTTTGGATGGCATTCTGTGAAAGCAGTCAAAACAACTCCGATTAAATCATCTCACATTTTCTGTGTGCTTCGCCCGCTGTCACTGTCAGTAAAAGTGATTGTCTGAAACAAAAAAAAGTACATTTCGATTTAATGACCTAAAGCATTTTTAATTTTTTTTGTTTATTTTTTATTTTTTTCTGAAACAGAAATAGAAACCTTTCTGGTGCCTAAATGTATTATTTAAATAATTACTAAAAATGTATGGTAAATCAGTTAAAACCTCAGAGGTGCTTACAGGTACACACGCAGCTTAACAACACTTTAAACTGTTTTATGCAAAGTTTAGAATCGACCCAGCAACAAACAAAGCCGGTTTTGTATTTGCTAAATAAAGCATGAAAGAAGAGTGACAAAAGTGGGAGGGCTTGAGTTTGTCTGGACAAAGCCGGGAGGAGTGGTCCCTCTGCAATGGAAATGCAGTTCAGTGGTCCCGAATTGATATGCTCATCCTTTAAACCCCTAGGGCTTGGAGATCACAGGGCCAGAAAGTCCATCAAAGGCCATTTTTTCTGCATTGATCCAACCTCGAGCGGAAGGTTGGTGGGGGCAGCTGAATTTTATGGGGCTTCATGGAGGGTGTTCCTTTCTTCCATAATGTTAAGGTCAAAGTAAAATGTATAGCACACACAAAACACATAAACAGCACACAAAATATAAACATTATAACATTAGAAAATAAATATGTGTGATATTCATGTAAATGTTATCTTTGGAGACTTTCAATATAGTTTTACTTTAAAAAAAAAAAATTTAATAAAAAAATGATGTTTTATATTAACCGCAATATGTATGCATTTGTTTGAACTTTTTAAAATGTTGAAATCTAAAATGCTTCTTTTCTAAGCAGTGCTGGATTACAGTATTCAGAAAATTTGAAAACAAAATAGAAACTCTTTTCATTTTTTGCATTCATATTGCTTTTGCTCAATAATTGGCAATGAAAGAAACAAAATTTGAGTGTTTTACCTCCTTTTTTTTTTGTGTCAGCTGCCGAAAGCTGGAAATTCTAGAAAATGTTA
The DNA here is from genome assembly GCF_965119305.1 of Pelophylax lessonae. Classification (NCBI taxonomy): domain Eukaryota; kingdom Metazoa; phylum Chordata; class Amphibia; order Anura; family Ranidae; genus Pelophylax; species Pelophylax lessonae. Next base: position 128,912,427 of record NC_138774.1, read on the forward strand.
TTCAAACAGTGATGCAGAATTATAATAGGAAATTAATCTGAATTTTGGAATGACCCATCAATAACTATTTCTTTTTACATTATGGACAGATTTTCTTATAATTATCATTTTTTTAAATAAATATTAAAGTGTGTTTAAACTCTAAAAAAAAAATGTTCAGCTGCGGATAGAGAAAGGAAGGATTAGAACACCAGTCAGGTTTTATTTCTGTCTGCGTCCCTATTAGGAAGATTCAATTTATCCTGGGCACTGGGACAGGGCGAAAGAGTGGAAGAGAGTGAGGGAAAATCCCAAATTTTGGGTTGTCACCAGAAAAGAAATTAGGGAAATTCCTCCAGTGGGGACACTTGTTTGGGAGACTCAGTTAGGAGATGCTAGTCTTTATCATGCCTTAAAGCGGAGTTCCGGGCACAGAAACATTTTTTCAATGAACATACCCCTGGGACAGTCAGGGCTAGTACATTCCACAATGGCTAGCCTCTGATCTGTCCCGGTTCGCACTTACCTGCAAGAAGAAATACTCACTTATAAAATTTCTTCCACAGCGTTGCCATCTCTGTTGTGGGCAGCTGAAGCCAGCACGATCCTCTTCTGCGTCCTCTTCCACGTCTTCTTCTCCCAGAATGCGCCTTCACCGGCCCCTCTCGTCACTTCCGGTGTGGGGCTGCATATTTACACAGCTTCTGGGCATGCCCAGAAGCTGTTTAGCAGGGAATGCGGGGTCGCACCGGAAGTGACGAGCGGGGCCGGTGCCGTCGCATTGATTCCTGGGAGCGATGGCGTTCAGCTCCCAGGAATCATTGCAAACCGGAAGTGACGGCGCGGGCCGCAGCCACAGAGGGAGGAAGTGAAAAAAGGTGAGTATTTCTTTCTACAATTACGAAGTAAGTAAAAAATAATCCTAACTATCCAATTCCTTTTCAGGTGAAGCAAAGCAAGCGGATGGGCACAAAATCGATTAGGTCGATTTTGTGCCCGGAACTGCGCTTTAACATGGGTCCCACAATGCATTATTTTATGATTTTAACATTGACTACTCAAGCCATGAAGAAGGAGGGGGAGGCTTTTTTTTTTTTCACAGAAACACGTTGGATGTATTAGATGCTCTTATGCTCTAAATGTCTCAGAGTGGAGTAAACTTTTGTACCAGGCCCTTCTCTGTACACATCCAAGAATTTACCGTCTGGTGAGTGCTCCATTTGTCGCTATCAGAGACGTAGCAGCCTAGGACTAGAACAACGTCTACCAACACTCTATTTTCATCAGGGATCTGATACTTTGAAGGAAAATGCACCTTAGGGTATATCCATTAGAACCAATTTTAACTTCTATCTGTCCAGTGCTATCATACATGCATCATGCAATTGTCCACAAGGGAATCTCACTCACTTTGAAGAGTAGTGTCTACAGGGCAGGAAATCTTCCCAAGGAGACACAGATAGCAACATTTCTCTAAAATCAAGAAAAAGCCACAGCTACTTGTCCTTACACCGAGTATTATTTCTGACAATGGACTTTGTGTACACAGCAGTTGATTTGTCATTGGACTTGTTTGGACTTTGTTGGAAGCGCTTAATCACACCAGAATATGTGTGTACATGTGTTGTCTCAGTGTATGTTGACATACAGTTTGGATGCTTTACGTTGCAGAAAACTTCATTTGATTTAACTTGAATTCAGGCCAACACACTTTTGCAGCCTACAGAATGTTTTCTTTCCAATGCACTAGTATGAACAGGTTCTAAAGAAAATTATATAATTTCTCAAGCCAATGCACTGTGATCCCACATAAACACAGATGTGGTCAGTAACAGGAATACATGCTTGTAAAATAAATAGTGTCTCCTTTTTAGCCTTATAGAAGCTGTGCATGAGCAAAGTGTAGCAATCTCACCTATGTCTTGCTACCCTGTCATCTAGATGAAGTATTAAATGTATGTACAATAAATGATTGTTGCTTGAAGTTCAATGGATTGCATTCTTATTTTACTCCTGTTGAATCTCAAAGTCACCGATAAAATATTGAGATAGAATTGCAGCTTAGGGTGTAACTTTCTTAAAGTGGAACTAACCTCTTCCATCATTTACAGCCAAGGAAGCTGCCATCTTATTCTCTGTTTTGTTTTCAGTTTCCATGGTGCTGCATATGTGATCAGTCATGACACCAGCCATTTGGTGGCTTGACAGCTTGGTTGAGAGCACAAGCAACTGTGACAGTTACTTACTGTTTCATTCTTGGCATAGCTTGAATGCAACTGTTTTGGGAAAATTGTAAATCAGTGGGTTTAGTTCTGCTTTAAGAGATGTATTGGGTAAAATTCTGTTCTGTTATGGTTCCTGAAAGTACAAGAGTGCTGACTATGTAGTGCAAAACGATCTTGCTAGAGCCTGAAAAAAAGAACACTTTACTGAAATTTCATGTATAGATTTAGCAGAACATGCTTTAAAATTACTGTACTTGCAATGTAGGTTATATGTATGTGCACAGACATGTATAAAGCATTTTTTTTAAAAAAATCTGAAGCCAAAATATTTTTTTTTTATTTTGGGGTGAGTAGGGTATGGTTACAACCACTGATTGGTTTTTTTTTTGTTTTTTTGCCTTCTATGTCCCATTGGGAGGATTATTCTTCACTTGTCCTGTAGGCACAACAGGAAGTGAGGGGACATTTTTCCAAAGTGAAGTTAAACCTTTTTTAGACAGAATGGTGACAAACCAATTGACCCATCAGAAGATTTCTCCTCTATGACTTCCTCTATTACATTGGTGGTGCCAACTTAAAATGTTGGATTTTCAGACTTACAGTCCCAGGATGATTGGTCACAACAAGGACAAATAGGGAAACAAAGAGAGAAGGTGAATCCACACTATGTCTTTGGTGGGGAAGTTAGAAATTGAGAGATGATGTAACCCCTCATCGCTCTATTCAAAGCTGAAAAAAATGCTTTACATACATTTAAGTTCTGCACACATATTACTACTGTAATCTAAGTCAACTTTAATTTCTGTTTACAGAAGGGGTGACATACCACAGTACAAAAAATATTAACCCATCAGTCTGCTCAGTAAGAGCTTTGTAAACATGAATATATGGAGTCTCAGGGAATGATAATGTTGATTTTTTTTATTAAAACGCAGCCAGAATTGCCAGTCCTGGAATTGGATAGACTGATAGAACCTAGCATAGGAGCATCAAAGCCCTTAAAACTCCACTTTGACCAAAAAAAATCTTCCCATTACCACCCATCCCACCCTCTTTTAACCCACCCTGCCAGACTTAGTGGTGTGCTTACCTTGCAAATCATCCAGTAATACTCATCTAAGTCCCTTGTTCAGGCCCAACATTACCACCATTTCAAGTAGGAGGACTGCTAATACAGCACTATTATGGTCCCGTAAAATAATTGGTCCTCTCTAGAGTTGAGCGGACACCTAAATGTTCGGGGTTCGATGGGTTTGGCCGAACTTCGCAAAAAAAAATGAACTTTTGAGCACTAAAATTGCTCTAAAAAAGTCATGGAAAGGGCTAGAGGGCTGCAAATGGCAGCAAAATGTTGTTAAGAGCATGGCAAGTGCTCTGCAAACAAATGTGGATAGGGAAGTAACTTAAAATAACATAAAATCCATAAAAATAATAATCTTGATCTAGGAGGACGAGGTCCATATGGAGTAGGAGGTTGAGGTGGCGGTGGATGTGGCAGTGTAGGTGGAAGCGGCGGTGGAGGAGGACAATGTAGCCAACACTGTTTTTTGTTTTTAATTAAATTTTTTTTCTAAATTAGGGTACAGCCCAAAATACAACAATGGCTGGGTAAGGCCGGTATACATGTCCGTACCTTGTGCAGAATAGACAAGTCCTGTGGGATCCATGCCTGGTTCGTTTTAATGAACGTGAGCTTGTCCACATTGGCTCTGGACAGGTGGCTGCGCTTGTCTGTGATAACGCCCCCCTGCCGTGATAAATACACGTTCAGATAATACAGTGGCTGCAGGGCAGGCCAGCGCCTCCAAGGTGTAAAGGGCAAGCTCAGGCCATGTGCCCAATTTGGAGGTCCAGAAGTTGAAGGGGCCAGTCCCGTCATTCAGTATGTGTAGGCATGTGCACACATACTGCTCCACCCTGTTGATGAAATGCTGCTAAGACGTTCCCTATCAGCTGGTGGTGCTGGTTGTTGTGGCATGCTGACAAAGCTTTTCCACATTTCGGTCATGCTAACCCTGCCTTCTGAGGTGCTGGCGGTGCCCTGGCTGCGTTGGCGACCTCTTCCTTCTCCTCTGCCTTCGCCTTGTGCTTCCACTGTGCCCCCGCTGTCAGGTGGGAGAATGCCACCAGCAGTGTGTCTACCAGCGTGCACTTGTACTCACGCATCTTACGATCACGCTCCAGTGAGGGAATTAAGGATGGTACGTTGCCCTTGTAACGGGGATCTAGCAACGTGGCCACCCAGTAATCAGCACAAGTTAGAATGTGGGCAACTCGGCGGTCGTTGCGGAGAAACTGCAGCATGCAATCACTCTTGTGTGCCAGGCTGCCCAGAGGCAATGAAAAGCTGTTCTCTGTGGGAGGTGAATCGTCTGTGTCCTCTGTATCCCCCCAGCCACGCACCAGTGATGGCCATGAGCTGGTCTGGGTGCCACCCTGCTGTGAACATGGTTCCTCCTCCTCCATCTCATCCTCCACCTCGTCATCCTCCAGAACTGTGCCCTTGCTGGACAATTGTGTACCTGGCGTTTGTGGGTGCAGGAACCCACCCTCAGAGCCACTTGTGAATGACTGCCCTGAAAGCCTTGGAAATGATCCCTCTTCCTCCTCCTCCCCCTCCTGTGCCACATCCTCTTCCATCATCGTCTGAAGTGTTTTTTCAAGGACGAATAGAAGTGGTATAGTAACGCTGAGAACGGCGTCATCGGCACTGGCCATGTTGGTGAAGTACTCAAAACAGCGCAACAAGGCACACAGGTCTCGCATGGAGGCCCAGTTATTGGTGGTGAAGTGGTGCTGTTCCGCAGAGCGACTCATGCATGAGTGCTGCAGGTGAAACTACACTATCGCCTGCTGCTGCTCGCACAGTCTGGCCAGCATGTGCAAGGTGGAGTTCCACCTTGTGGGCACGTCACATATGAGGCGGTGAGCGGGAAGGCCGAAGTTACGCTGCAGTGCTGACAGTCGAGCAGCAGCAGGGTGAGAACGCCGAAAGTGCGCACAGATGGCCCACACTTTTTGCAGCAGCCCTGACATATAGGGGTAATTTTTAAGGAACCTCTGCACCACCAAATTCAGCACATGCGCCAGGCAAGGGATTTGCGTCAAACCGGCTAGGCCCAGAGCTGCTATGAGATTTTGCCCATTATCGCACACCACCAGGCCGGGCTTGAGGCTCACTGGCACCAACCACTCATCGGTCTGTTGTTCCATGGCCCTCCACAACTCCTGCGCGGTGTGGGGATTTCCCCCCAAACAGGAAAGTTTTAAAACTGCCTGCTGTCATTTACCCCCCTGGCTGTGCTGAAGCTGGTGGTGAAGGTGTTACGCTGACCGAATGAAGAGGCGGTAGAGGATGAGGAGTAGGAGGAGTTAGCAACAGGAGGCAAACTGAAGCGCCCTGCAATCCTCGGCGGTGGAAGGAGATGCGCCAAACAAATTTAAAAAGGTGTATCTCACATGTACCGATACAGACTATGCCGTAATTTAATTTTTTACACTCAAAAAGGGTGTATATTGAATAGCGGAATAGAAAAAAATTTATAAAACGGTGTATCTCACACGTACAAACGCAGACTAGGCCCCGATTACAATTTTTTTGTACCCTAAAGGCAGGATGAGGATGAGGAGTAGGAGGAGTTCGGAACAGGAGGCAAACTGAAGCTCCCTGCAATCCTCAAAGGAGGAAGATGCGCCCCAAAAGATTGGAAGGTGTATCTCACATGTACCGATACAGACTATCCCGCAATTTAATTATTTTTACCCCAAGGGTGTAGATTGAATAGCGGAATAGAAAATATGATATCAAAAGGTGTATCTATCTCACACGTACAGACCCAGACTAGGCCCTGATTACTATTTTTTGTACCCTAAAGGCAGGATGAGGAGTAGGAGGAGTTCGGAACAGGCAGGAGGCAAACTGAAGCACCCTGCAATCCTCGGCGGTATAAGATGCGCCCCAAAAATTGGAAAGGTGTATCTCACACGTACCGATACAGACTATCCCGCAACTTAATTATTTTTACCCCAAGGGTATAGATTGAATAGCGGAATAGAATATATGATATCAAAAGGTGTATCTTTCTCACACGTACAGACCCAGACTAGGCCCGATTACTATTTTTTGTACCCTAAAGGCAGGATGAGGAGTAGGAGGGGTTCGGAACAGGCAGGAGGCAAACTGAAGCACCATGCAATCCTCAGCGGTGTTAGTGATTTGGTCAATCCCATCCCCACTATACTTAAGTCTAATCTGTTCTATGTAAGAGCGGAGCCTCCGGAAGAGTCCTTTGCCACTGGAATAAACACAAGTAGTCTGCGTGTGGTACAAAGGATTTCTCGTCTGTTTAATACATATCCAGAGATCTTTATACAAAGAATACAGGAAAGTTTTAAAACTGCCTGCTGTCGTTTACCCCCCTGGCTGTGCTGAAGCTGGTGGTGAAGGTGTTACGCTGACCGAATGAGGAGGCGGTAGAGGATGAGGAGTAGGAGGAGTTAGCAACAGGAGGCAAACTGAAGCGCCCTGCAATCCTCAGTGGTGAAAGGACATGCGCCAAACTGCTATCCACCTCAGGCCCAGCTGCCACTGCATTTACCCAGTGTGCTGTTAGGGAGATATAACGTCCCTGACTGTGCTTACTGGTCCACGTATCCGTAGTTAGGTGGACCTTGCCACAGATGGCGTTGCGCAGTGCACACCTGATTTTGTCCCCCACTTGGTTGTGCAGGGAAGGGATGGCTCACCTGGAAAAGTAGTGGCGGCTGGACACGACGTACTGTGGGACAGCCACCGCCATAAGGCTTTTAAAACTCTGCATTTCCACCAGACGGAATGACAGCATTTCATTTCATTTCAGGGCCGCTCCACTATTTTGCACCCTGCTCCCTCTTCTACTGTGCTGGTGGCTCTGTGTGACCACCGCCTCTTCCTCCAAAACACACAGGTCGCCTGCATGACGTTGATTCCATGTGGGGTCGAGGACCTCATCGTCCTCCACATCATCTTCCACCCAGTCTTCACCTCTGCCCTCCTTGTCGGTCAGCACAATTCTGAAAGCCGCAGCAGTTGGCATCTGTGTTTCGTCATCATCCGAGACGTGCTGCGATGGTCCTCCCATGTACTCATCTTGAAACATAAGTGGTTGGGCATCGGTGCACTCAATCTCTTCCACTTCTGGTTCTGGGGCAGGACTGGTGGATGTCCCTGGGAAACCCTGCTAACAGAGTCATCAAAAAGCAGAAGAGACTGCTGCATGAATTGGGGCTCAGACTGCTTGGCTGATTTGCAAGGGGGTGAGGTGAAAGACGTGTCGGCTGCATGTGCCAACTCTGATCTTTCAGCAGGAGACTGGGTGGGAGACAATGTGAAGGAACTGGAGGCACTGTCAGCAACCTAATCTACTATCGACTGTACTTGTTCTGGCCTCAACATTCGTAGAGCCGCATTAGGCCCGACCAAATACGGCTGCAGGTTCTGTCACCTACTCGCACCTGAGGAAGGTGTTTCCCTGCAATAGGAGCTCCACCAGCAGCACCACGACCGGGGCCATGTCCCTTATTTGATATTCTTATATTTCTCAAATTTAGGATCTTGCCCTTAATGGGTGTTTTTTGAGTAGCAGAATAGAACAACAGTATCTAAAGGGTGTATCTCACACGTACAGATACAGACTAGGCCGCAATTAAAGATTTTTCCCCTAAATGGGTGTTTTTTGAATAGGAGAATAGAACAACAGTATCTAAAGGGTGTATCTCACCGTAACATATGCAGATGCAGCAAAAGCTGCAATATTAAGTATTTTTCCCAAAAAGGGTGTTTTTTAAAAGAAAGAAAATTATAGCTGTATTTGTAGCTTAAAATGCACACTGACTAATGCGGCAGAGGCCCCAGATGGCGGGTATTGCCAAAAATGGGTGTTTTTTCAAAGCCTGAAAATGATTGAAGTATTTCAAGCTTGTTTTTATCACAGATGCAGCAAGGGCTGTGAAATTTTACTAACACAATATGACAGCAGTATATAACGCTTGAATTTGACATGTACAGATGCAGCAAGGGCATTGAAATTGTGTATTTTAGCCCAAAAAAGGTGTTTTTAAAAACACAGAAAATTATAGCTATATTTATAGCTTAAAATGCACACTAACTAATGCTACAAAAGCAAAAGATGTAGGATATTGCCAAAAAAGGATGTTTTTTCAAAACCAGATTATTATTGCAGTATTTCAAGCTTGGATTTGAATGTCACAAAAGCACATATGCAGTGCTGGTGCACTGAGCTTGCATAAAATGAACGCCGCCGCCCACCTAACTAAAAGACGGATAAAAGTTATTTTTCTCTGTCACTGGGCTCAGGGCAGGGTAAAAAGATTGTGCACTGCACCCACACAACAAAATCTATGTAGATCGCTGAGTTATTCTCAGTAAAGATTCTGTCCTCCTATTCTCTCCCTCAAAGCAGCAGCCGCAGCCTTTCCCTACACTAGTTAGAGCAGAGTGACGTGCGGCGATACGTGACTCCAGCTTATATAGAGGCTGGGTCACATGCTGTGATGGCTTCTAAGGGCACACAAGTTAAACGCTTGTTGATTGGCTGCCCTGTAGCTTTTTAAAACATGCCATTAAATTGCCAAACACCGAACTCGATTCTGAACATACAGTAAAATGTTCAGGTCCGGGTACCAAAAACCCTAAAGTCTGGTACGAACCCGAACTTTACCCTTGTCCTCTCCTCTCCACTGATGTAAGCCTTCTTTTCAATCCTGAGAGAACCCCGCTGCTGGCCATCCAATTGGAAGTGTCCACATCATACAGGCAGTGATGTGAACACCCAAAGAAGGACCTATACAGGAGGTTAAAATAAGGGGAGGCTTGGAGTTGAGTTTCAGGGAAGGCTTCAAAGAACTGCATCTAACTCACATGACATGTGAACCAGCAGCCTTCTCAATAAAGCCAGTTCACTTTATGTGGGCTGCCCATGGTCCATTTAAAAAAAACAAAGTCCTGTGCATTTTTCTTGCATCTGATAAACAAAACTGCACCAGACTCCTTTTAAAAAATGTGAACCAAGGCTTTTGGATGCTGTTAGCTGTTAGCTTTCTTTTCAATCCTGAGAGGACCCCACTGCTAGCCATCCAGTAGGAAGTATTAACATCATACAGGCAGTGATATAGATACCCAAAAAAGGACCCATTCAGGAAATAAAAAAAAAAGAACGCTTTGAGTTGAGTGTTAAGGAAGGCATTTCAATTTTAAATTAGATTTTAGAGGCTGGTAGATGGGAGGAGTGGGAGGGGGTATGATTTTAACTTGGGGTTTAATATTATACCAAGAGAGAGACCAAAGATTCTGCTGCTATAAATGATAAATTACCAGTGACATTTTTTCATCTTCAAATAGAGTGAATAAAAAATGGCCTTATTTACTGTAATGGGTTTAAAAAAAAAGCCAACTTCTGTCCCTCCCACACTTTCTGGAGTCTGCCAAAGCAGTAGATGTAGCATTTGGTATTAATTGCTAAAAGGTAAGTATGGTGCTTTGTGGGTTATTTTATTGTTAATGGGCTAATATCATGTTAGGGCTTAGGTAAGACACTATAGCAAAGCTTGATGCAAGTTCCACACATACTTTAAAAAGCACTTGGCGTAACTGGGAGAAAAACATACCTGTATAGAAAAAACGATGGACTACACATGTTTTCTTCATCGCGGGGCCAGACATCACCATACTTACAAGATGGATCCCAGGGAATGCAAAGCAGGTGAAATCTTGTGCAAAGGCTCTATAATCTATTGCAAGAGTGTCTTCTTGCAAGATTTCTGCTGCTCTATATTTTCTATGATTTATCAAGAAGACCTGTGGTTATACATTTACATAGGCATTGCAGGCAGCAGACAGGGTTAAGATAAGTATGAATCTTTTTTTCTTTACAGGTATGCATTGTACCCAGTGACATTGGGTTATTTTTTTTAAGAGGAAAGAGGAAGAACAGTATATGCAGACCTTGTATTTTTTTGAAAAGCCTACTGTAATGTTAGAGTTAGGTCCAAGCAGTGGTGAACAAAGTCAACAAGAGGACCCTGTGCACAAATGTATAACCTCTTCCCCCAAAACAGTAACAATGGTTGTTTGCCAAAACAACTGTTATTTTTAGCAATGAGGGTCAATGAGAGCTGAAACTAACAGTTTAATGGAGGTCCATAGTGTTCACAGTTAAAGCCAAACTCTGAGCTAAGGCCTCCTCCTCCCATAGTAGCACACCTTAAAAAAACACTCTTTGGTCTGTTTTCATGAATCACAGGTCCTCTTTACTATCTTTTTTCTCTTACAGTGGGCAGCTCCTAAATGCTGCAGAAAGCTGTTACACATCAATCATTTAACCTACTTCCTGTGAGTCCTCATTGGGACAGCACCAGAGATCACGTAAGTATAGCCCCCCGAGATTTTTTATTTTTTATTTTTGATAGATCCTAAGGACAAAGATTTTATTGTCTTTGCCCCAACTGGAGTTTGGCTTTACCTTTGGGCTAAACCTTTCTGCCTCTGCATTCCATTAGCATAACAACTATTCTAAAGCAGGACCTCAGTTCTTAGTTCAATTAGGGGATAACTAGTCTATCAAGCCTTGATTTAGGTCCTCTAGTGCATTTCATGGTGATCCTACACATCCATTGGTCAAGTCATGAAGGAGGGGGGGAGGTATTTTCCCACAAAACTCAATGGCTGTATCTGATGCTCTTAACCAATAAACATTTAAAAATACTTTTTAAGTAATACAATCCTTTGTACTAGGGGCGCCTTAATTAACTTCCAAAAGTTGTCCATTAAACAATTCAAATATCATGATAAGAGTGATAGCAGCCTACCACCAGGACAAAGTCCACATACACTATACTTTCACTGCAGATCTGCTTCCTTAAAAAAGTGCACTCCATTATATATCTTTTGGAACCAATTCCTACTTCTGTTGATCCAGCAGTATCAAACACACATCAGACAATATTTAGAGCTAATTTGCCTGAGTTCAATCTGCTAATGGTTTGACGAACCCTGAGGTGGTGAATCCCACTGAAGTATTACAATTCTGGACATTTTTAGGACTAATAGGCAAACTACTGTAACAAAAAGCAAGCTAGTTGGACATTGCAAGGGACAGACACCAATACCGTACAGAAGTTAGGGGGTCCTTTCATGTGGCTGCAAGGGCAACATTAAAAACACACAAATCCTTTGAATAACATGCCTGGGGGGATATCTTCAAGTAGTGCATGGTGTTATGGAACGGTACAGTTTTCACAGCCAAACAGGTCATTTTAGAAGTAATTTTTCATCAAATAGTAAGGGCCTGGTTTGACTAGCAGATATAAATTGACCAGTAGTTAGCTAAGGCTATCCTTGTTAGCTAATTTATATACCTTTAATTGAGAATTAGAAAACCATCCAGCAGTGTAAAATTGGCAAGCAGCAGGACATTTAGTAAATACAAAGAGCACAAGCTGGGGCTTTACTAAAAGAATTAACCACTTGCTGCCAAACCAGTTCTGACACTTCTCACATACTTGTAAAATCAAATTTTTTTAAATTAAAAAATTACTTAGAACCCCCAAATTTTACATAGTTTCTGAAAGCAAAGGCCCTGTAGAATAAATGGTGGTTGTTGCAATTTTTTATTTCACACAATATTTGTGCAGCGGTTTATCAAATGCAAATTTTCAGAAGAAAATACACTTTAAATAATTTTAGTGCACACAAACACAGCTCAATACCCAATTTGGTAAAATATGATGTTATGCAGAGTAAATAGATACCAAAAATGTCACGCTTTAAAATCGTGCATGCCCAAGGAATGGCGACAAGCTATGGTACATCAAATTGTCCTTAGGCAATGCTTTAAAAACCTTTACAGTTTACCAGTTTACAGTTAAACAGGAGGTCTGGCACTAAAATTATTGCTCTCACCCTGACGCTCACATTTATACCTCACGTGAGGTGCGATCACTGTACCTGCATATGGTTTGCATTTGCATCTGAGCATGGGGGGACATAGGGATGGGGTTGCTTTCCATGTACATTTTCTAGTTATTTTATTGAAATCGATTATTTTTTCTTACTCCGTCACTTTAATTTATTTATTTTTAACTAGACATTAAGCCCGTTAAATTAACGGGCGCTAGAACATATGTGGTCAAACATTTGTAAAAACAGACTTGTTCCAGTTAAGCGAGAGCCTCTGTCAGCTCTGCATCCCTGTTGTCCTAGCAACGTCGGGGACATGCGCAGAGCTGACTGAGCGGCTCTCGCTTATCTCGTTCTTTTTTTCTAACAATGCGAGAGCCCCATGACGTAGCCAGCTCTGCACATAGCGTCCCTGTTGCCCTAGCAACATTGGGGACACGCGCAGAGCTAACCGAGCGGCTCTCGCGGGACATCGCTCGCCCGCCGCCACTTGTAACTGCCGCTTAGCAGTAAGTCCACGTGAGCACGCACCCGCCACACCCGTCGCTTCATCAGTTTCGCCCATTGTCGTGTCAGATAATGCCTCCCATCGAAGGATGGATCCGACAGACTGACATCACTCCAGCTGACTGCTCCGATCAGCTGTACTGGCGGTGACGACACTGACATGCGCAGTTTGTCGGATGCACTATCCGACGGTAGATAGAGAGCGGAGGGGAGAGAATCTATTGTCAGATTCTGCCTTGCTCTCTGTTCTATCTATGGGGACGGATTGGATTACAGAGTATTTATTCTTATATGAGAAATGGCAAAATATTGTCTGATTAGAGCAGTGGTCCTCAACCCTGGCCTACAGGGCCCACTAACAGGCCAGGTTTGCAAGATAACTGAAATACATCCCAGGTGATATGATTTGCTGCTCAGTGATTGCAGTACTCTAGTCTGCATCTTCCCAAGGTAATACTTAAAATCTGGCCTGTTAGTGGGCCCTGAGGACCGGAGTTGAGGACCACTGGATTAGAGAACACAAACACAGCTCTTATCGGGGCACATTAAAGGGGAGTGCCCCGATAAGAGCTGTGTTTGTGTTCTCTAATCAGACAATATTCCTCCAGAGGTAGAGGCAGAGGTAGCTGATGGTAGAGGTAGGTGGCAGAGGTAGGTGATGGTAGAGGTAGGTGGCAGAGGGAGGTAGGTGATGGTAGAGGTAGGTGGCAGAGGTAGGGGATGGTAGAGGTAGGTGGTAGAGGTAGGTGATGGTAGAGGTAGGTGGCAGAGGTAGGTGATGGTAAAGGTAGGTGGCAGAGGTAGGTGGTGGTAGAGGTAGGGGCAGAGGTAGGTGATGGTAGAGGTAGGTGATGGTAGAGGTAGGTGATGGTAGAGGTAGGTGGCAGAGGTAGGAGATGGTAGAGGTAGGTGGCAGAGGTAGGTGATGGTAGAGGTAGGGGCAGAGGTAAGTGATGGTAGAGGTAGGGGCAGAGGTAAGTGATGGTAGAGGTAGGGGCAGAGGTAGGTGATGGTAGAGGTAGGTGGCAGAGGTAGGTGATGGTAGAGGTAGGTGGTAGAAGTAGGTGATGGTAGAGGTAGGTGGTAGAGGTAGGTGATGGTAGAGGTAGGTGGCAGAGGTAGGTGATGGTAGAGGTAGGTGGCAGAGGTAGGTGATGGTAGAGGTAGGTGGTAGAGGTAGGTGATGGTAGAGTTAGGTGGCAGAGGTAGGTAGGTGATGGTAGAGGTAGATGGTAGAGGTAGGTGGCAGAGGTAGGTGATGGTAGAGGTAGGTGGCAGAGGGATGTAGGTGATGGTAGAGGTAGGTGGCAGAGGTAGGTGATGGTAGAGGTAGGTGGCAGAGGTAGGTGATGGTAGTGGTAGGTGGCAGAAGTAGGTGATGGTAGAGGTAGGTGGCAGAGGGAGGTAGGTGATGGTAAAGGTAGGTGGCAGAGGTAGGTGATGGTAGAGGTAGGTGGCAGAGGTAGGTGATGGTAGAGGTAGGTGGTAGAGGTAGGTAATGGTAGAGGTAGGTGGCAGAGGTAGGTGATGGTAGAGGTAGGTGGCAGAGGTAGGTGATGGTAGTGGTAGGTGGCAGAGGGAGGTAGGTGATGGTAGTGGTAGGTGGCAGAGGGAGGTAGGTGATGGTAGAGGTAGGTGGCAGAGGTAGGTGATGGTAGAGGTAGGTGGCAGAGGTAGATGATGGTAGAGGTAGGTGATGGTAGAGGTAGGTGGCAGAGTTAGGTGATGGTAGATGTAGGTGATGGTAGAGGTAGGCGGCAGAGGTAGGTGATGGTAGAGGTAGGTGGCAGCGGTAGGTCATGGTAGAGGTAGGTGGCAGAGGTAGGCGATGGTAGAGGTAGGTGATGGTAGAGGTAGGTGGCAGAGGTAGGTGATTGTAGAGGTAGGTGATGGTAGAGGTAGGTGGCAGAGGTAGGTGATTGTAGAGGTAGGTGGCAGAGGTAGGTGATGATAGAGGTAGGTGATGGTAGAGGTAGGTGATGGTAGAGGTAGGTGGCAGAGGTAGGTGATGGTAGAGGTAGGTGGCAGAGGTAGGTGATGGTAGAGGTAGGTGATGGTAGAGGTAGGTGGCAGAGGTAGGTGATGGTAGAGGTAGGTGGCAGAGGTAGGTGATGGTAGAGGTAGGTGATGGTAGAGGTAGGTGGCAGAGGTAGGTGATGGTAGAGGTAGGTGGCAGAGGTAGGTGATGGTAGAGGTAGGTGATGGTAGAGGTAGGTGGCGGTAGAGGTAGGTGGCGGTAGAGGCAGGTAGGTGTCAGTGGGGTGCGGTGTCCTGTCGGATAATGCCTCCCCACCTCTTCTCAGTCAGCTGTTCTTCCCGCACTGTCTCCCGACGAAAAATGCATCTGACGTCACCCGTGCTCACTGAGCACGTGATCGTAACGCCAGCCAATCCTGAGGAGGATGCTGAAAGGTGGGCGGGGATCCGCTCCTCTACATGCCCACCCAGCGCCGGCCGGCCGCCCGAAGTCTCTGCGTCCCAACGGCTGTCCGTGGGGCACATGCGCAATCCCACGGACACAGGGACTGAAGTGGACGCAGAGACACTTGCATTTTATTAATATAGATAACTTTATTACCATCAGAAAGGATAAAGAACATCCATTTTGATAGCATGGGCAGTGACAGGTACTTTTTATCAAAAGATCTGGGGTCCATTAGACCCCAAATCTCTCCTCTGCCCTCCAAAGCAGCCAATCAAACTAAAATTGGTCTCATTAGCCCTTTACTAGCTGATAGCAGCTAGTAAACAAACCATATCCCCCCCCCCCCCCAGCTGTAGCCATGGTCCTGGTAAAAACAACTCAAAATCAAGGACGTATGGGTATTATCTACTGTGGTAAGGTATAAAAAAAGAAAAGAAAAGCGCCCATGGGACTTTAAATGAGGTGGGTACCGTAGGCCATAAATACTGCATTTTATTTTGTCATAACAATACACAGTAGACAGGATCAAACAGCAAAAATACAGAAAAGTATACATATAGGTCCAAAACAGTAAAAATTGCATGTAGGTACATAAACATCTTGAGGCTCAGTGCATTTCATGAGGTTCGACTCACTTCTTTAAGAGCAGATGCGTATTTGGTCTATAAGTATAATACAACATAGTATCAAAATACAATGCAGTAATCATAAAATTAATTTAAAATGGACCTAACGACGGATAAGTACTCACATCGGCCGAGCCGGGATGAGAGACCCGTGCAACCCCCAGGTAGTGGCCGCAAAACTCCTGATCCGGGAGTTGAAGGAATGGAACAAACAGACAGCCTCCAAGGGGGGACATGTGGGAGATAAGTGTCGTGTATCAAATTTGGGAAGATATCCCTTGTGCTCCATAGCGGTTTGCTGTAACAAATATATATGTATATGCGTATATAAGAATATGTAAAAATAATGAAGTAAGGTCATCTACTATATATATAATAATGGAGTAAAGGGGGTATCTGTGTAATAGACATATTGTAAAGCACAAGCAGGAGTATAGGACAAGGGATGAAAAGAAAAACGGGTGTGTAGTGAAACAGATGGAGACCGGAGAAGTGGAGGAAAAAGAAACAGTGATACCGATACTAATTTACCACATGTCCCTCCTTGGAGGCTGTCTGTTTGTTCCACTCCTTCAACTCCCGGATCATGCGTTTTGCGGCCACTACCTGGGGGTTGCACGGGTCTCTCCTCCCGGCTTAGCTAAAGTAAGTACTTATCCGTCGTTAGGTCCATTTTAAATACATTTTATGATTACTGCATTGCATTTTAATACTATGTTGTATTATACTTATAGACCAAATACGCATCTGCTCTTGAAGAAGTGAGTCGAACCTCACGAAATGCATTGAGCCTCAAGATGTTTATGTACCTACATGCAATTTATACTGTTATGGACCTATATGTATACTTTTCTGTATTTTTGCTGTTTGATTCTGTCTACTGTGTATTGTTATGACAAAATAAAATGCATTATTAATGGCCTACGGTACCCACCTCATTTAAAGACCCATGGGCGCTTTTCTTTTCTTTTTATGTACGAATAGGGATGGAGGTGTGTCACCTATAAAGCGGTTTCAGACCCTGCTCTCTTTCTTTTACTGTGGTAAGGTAAGATACTGCAGAGTATGCGGCAATGTAAAACTGGTCAGCAGCAGGACAGTTTTAATCAGGGGTAATGAATAGACCTAACGTGTATGCCTAACTTTAATTTTATCTATAAGAATTCAGTGAACGTGAGTGATAATATGTGAGTTGGATTATATGCACACTGTTCTGGCACTTCCTTTTCTTTCTTCCAAATAATGCAGGAATGTGCTGCAAAAAAAGAACAGCTCCAAGATGGTTAGTAACAAGTAAATGCTGAGCTTCGAGCACTCCAGAATATCAACCCCTGATATATAAAGGAAGGCTTGCTTAAAAAAAAAATCAGTTTAATCTAAAATTAAGGCCCTATCAAATAGTGCAGGCCAGTCCAGTTCATCTACCCCAAACGTTCTCATCTGTGTCTTTATGGACCTTGTTTGTGCACTGTTGCGTAGTCATGTTGGAACAGAAAGGGCCAACCCCAAACTGTTCCCACAAAGTTGGGAGCATGAAATTGTCCAAAATGTCTTGGTATGCGGATGCCTTAGGAGTTCCCTTCACTGGAACTAAGGGGCCAAGCCCAACCCCTGAAAAACAACCCCACACCATATCTCCCCTCCACCAAATGATTTTAACCAATGCACAAAGCAAGGTCCATAAAGATATGGATGAGCGAGTTTGGGGTGGAGGAACTTGACAGGCCTGCACCTGACCTCAATCCGATAGAACACCTTTGAGATGAATTAGAGCAAAGACTGCGAGCCAGGCCTTCTCTCGAACATCAGGGCTTGACCTCCCAAATGCGCTGCTGGAAAAATGCTCACCATAGACACACTCCTAAACCTTCCCAGGAGAGTTGAAGCTGTTGTAGCTGCAAAGGGTGGGTCAACTTTAATTACCACTTAAGGACCAAAAGGTTTTACCCCCTTAATGACTAGGCCATTTTTTTGCAATTTGGCACTGCGTGACTTTAAGTGGTAATTGTCCATTTATGTCCTTTTTTTCCCACAAATAGAGCTTTTTTTTTGGTGGTATTTGCTCACCAGTGAGATTTTTATTTTTTTTGCGATATAATCAAAAAAAGACCGAAAATTTTGAGAAAAAATTAAATTTTTTACTTTTGCTTATAAAATATCCAATAAACTAAATTCTTGTCATACATTTAGGCCAAAATGTATTTAGCTACATGTCTTTAAAAAATCTTAATAAGCATATTTTTTTATTGGTTTGTGCAAATGTTATAGCATCTACAAACTATGGTGTACGTATATACTGGAATTTAGACCGCTTTTACTTTCTGACTGCCTATCTCATTTCTTGAAGTGCTAAAATGGCAGGGCAGTACAAAACCCCCCCAATTAAAGGGCTCCGAAAAACCAACCACCGCCTTTCGAAAGGGCATAAATTGTTGATGTCACTACCTATCACAGTTTTGTTAACCATACCACTCCTCACTACCTATCACAGTTTTGGAGGCCATGAAATGCCAAGATAGCATAACCCCCCCCCCCCTACCAAATTACTCCTTTTCAGAAAGCAGATGCCCTAAGCTATTTGCTGAGAGACATGTGGAGTCCATGGAATATTTTATATTTTACCACATTACATTACAAATTTTTTTTACACAAAGTTGTGAATTAAATGATCTATTGCTCAAACATGCCATGGGTATATGTGTAATTACACCCCAAAATACATTCTGCTGCTTCTCCTGAGTACAGGAATACCACATGTGTGAGACTTTTTGGCAGTCTAGCTGTGTACAGGACCCCGAAATCCAATCACTGCCTTCAGTGTTTCTAGGAGCGTAAATTGTTGATCCTACTCCTCACTACCTATCACAGTTTTGGAGGCCATGAACAGCACAACAGCACAACCCCCAATGACCCCTTTTTACAAAGTAGGCACTCTAAGCTCTTTGTAAAAAAAACACATTTTCCTTTTCTTTCTTCATTTTCCAAAACAAACGAGAGCTGCAAAATACTCACCATGCCTCTTAGCAAATACATTGGGGTGTCTACTTTCTGAAAAGGGGAGATTTAGGGGGGTTTTCTGCTATCTTGCATTTCATGGCCTCCGAAACTGTGATAGGTAGTGAGGAGTGAAATCAACAATTTATGCCCTAATGCCCCATACACACGTGCAGATTATCTGCAGACTTTTGTCTGCAGACTTACCAAAACCATATAATATGAGGTCAAACCTAAACACTTTCAATTTGTATGCAATCCGGCAGGCCCTTGCACTACATAGAAAAGGTAAGTCTGCAGACAAAAGTCTGCAGATAATCTGCACGTGTGTATGGGGCATTAGAAAGCCTGAAGGCGGTGATTGATTTTCTGGGTCCTGTACACGGCTACATTGCCAAAAAGTCTAACACATGTGGTATCCCCATACTCAGGAGAAGCAGCAGAATGTATTTTGGGGTGTAATTTTACATATAGCCATGGCATGTTTAAGATATGTGTCATTTAACTGAACTTTGTGTAAAAAAAATTACAATTTTTTGTCATATTCCGGAAACTTGTGGCAAAATATAAAATATTCCATGGACTCAACATGCCTCTTGGCAAATATCTTGGAGTGTCTACTTTCCAAAATGGGGTAATTTAAGGGGGGGGGGGGGTGTGCCATCTTGACATTTCAGGGCCTCTGAATCTGTGATAGGTAGTGAGAAAGTAAAATTAGCAATTTACACTCTTAGAAAGCCTGAAGGGGGTGATTGGTTTTGGGGCCCCGTACAAGGCTAGGCTCCCAAAAAGTCTCACACATGTGGTATCCCTGTACTCAAGAGAAGCAGCTGAATGTATTTTGGGGTGTAATTCCACATATACCAATGGCATGTGTGAGCAATATATCACTTAAGCCCCGTACACACGTACCGATCGTCGGCCGCAAATATTCGGCCGACGACCGATCGGCCGATTGTAGGCTTGTTAGTATGATGCTTCCGACAGCCGACAGCGCATTTTCGGCCAAACAGAATCTGTCATGCAGGCATTAAAATTTTTGTTGGCCAACACCAGGACGGCCGATTGTTCGCCAGTCAGTACAGATTTCGGCCGACAGACAGCAGATTTGCAAGACTGGGCATGCTCAGAAAAAAAAAAGACAAGGAAAGTTAACCATCACATGACATCACTTCTGCAGTCGGCTGTTGTTGGCCGACAAAATTCGTGTGCAGTCTTTTGCAGTTTTCAACAGACACGACAGCCCTGGACAAAAGACGGCCGATCGTTCGGCCGACGATCGGTACGTGTGTACGGGGCTTTAGTGACAACTTTTTCCTGAAACCTGTGGCAAAATATAAAATATTCCATAGACTCAAGATGCCTCTCAGCAAATAGCTTGGGTGTCTACATTCCAAAAAGGGGTAAATTGGGGGTTGTTTTAACTGTCCTGGCATTTTATGCCCAATATTAGAAGCTTATGCCCCATATCACTCACTTTTCTAACCACTTGAAGGCCAAGCCTTTTCTGACACTTTTTGTTTACATTAATTTTTTTTTTTTTACTAGAAAATTACTTATATATATATATATATATATATATATATATATATATATATATATATATATTATTAATATATATTTATATATATATATATATATTTAAAGCAGAGGCCCTACAGAATAAAATGGTGGCTGTTGTCAAAAAAACACTTTTTTGAAAGGTATTGCACAAATACACTATGTATTGCCAATTTTATGCTGAGTACGTAATTAACAAACATGATATGCTTTAAAATTGCGCACACCAGTGCAGCTGCGACAAAATAAGTACATTTTTGAAAGACATTTAAAAGCCTTTACAGGTTACCATTTTGGATTTACAGAGGAGGTCTACTTCAAGAATTACTGCCCTCGATCTGATGTTTGTGGTGATACCTCACATGCATGGTGCAATTTCTGTTTACATATGGCATGAGACAGATGCTTGCCTTGCCTTGCCTTGCCTTTGCAAGCAAACACGGGGGGGACAGGGGTGCTTGAATTTTTTGGTTAGCAATAAAACACAGTAACAATAAAATATTACAATATAATAGTATACAGTAGAGTAAAAACGTAGAATTGGTGGTATCTGCAAAGCAAACTATGGTTAACAATTAAAAACACAGCAACAAAAAACATCTATAATAATAAAATGCAAGTGTCTCTGCGTCCAGTTACCCTGTGTCCGTGGTATTGCGCTACTGCGCATTTGCCCCACGGACAGCCGTTGGGACACAGAGAGACTTCGGCGGCCGGTGGAGAAATTACAGCATGCTGTAGTGTAAAACCAAACTTCCCGCCCACCCTCATCCCATACTATTGTACAGCCCAATCGCCTTCTTTGTCCCCGCCCACCCCTATCGCAGCCTATTAAACAACTGAATCACCTCCCTCTCCCCGTCCACCCATCTCACGGCTCACCGTGCAACCAAACCTGTCTACCTATCACAGCCCGCGCTACAACCGCCCCTGCCTTCCAGTCCCCGCCCCCTCCCGATCACAGCCACATCATTGGCCCGGGCTTGGGGAATGCTGGGAGCGTTGTTACGCCATGGACGGTGATTGGGGCTCTCCCCGGCTCTGAGGTGACTGAACCCCAGGAACTCCTCCGTCCGTCTCCGCTGTCTTACCATACGGTGTTTGCCGGGTCACGACTTCCCCAGGGTGAGTCCCAGGCCGCCCCTCTGTGTGAGGGGGAGGGGGGGTTAGACCCTCAGCCGGGGTGGGGGAGGGGAGGTGGTGTTGGATTTGGGGGTCTTTTCCTATTGGATGATCCACTGTTCTATGTGCGTGAGGAGCTCCCCTCCCCCCTCCTCTCTGATTTCCCGCCCTCACATCTCCCCTCCCCCACACCAATCTCCAACCCGACATATATCGTTCAATCCCCCCCATACACTACAATCCCCTCCCCCCCACACTACAATACCCTCCCTCCCCCTTACACTACAATCCCCTCTCTCCCCCATACACTATAATCCCCTCCCACCCCATACACTATAATCCCCTCCCCCATACGCTATAATCCCCTCCCCACATACACTACAATCCCCTCCCCCCCATACACTGCAATCCCCTCCCCCCATACACTACAATCCCCTCCCTCCCCCCACACTACAATCCCCTCCCTTCCCCAACACATTACAATCCCCTCCCTCCCCCCAAAGCTACAATCCCCTCCCTCCCCCATAAACTGTAGAACCCCTCCCCCATACACTGTAGAACCCCTCCCCCATACACTATAATCTCCCCCCCCATACACTACAATCCCCTCCGTCCCCCTATACACTACAATCCCCTCCCTCCCCATACACTACAATCACCTCCCTCCCCCCCCATACACTACAATCCCCTCCGTCCCCCATACACTGTACAATGGGTTCTACATCCATGTCAGGAGATGGAGCAGAGTTTGTACAATCAGATTGTATCCCGTCTGATCCACTGTCGCTACATTATTATATATATATATATATATATATATATATATATATATGTTTTTGAATAAAGTGTGGGAGAATTGGAACTCCTGTCAGAGATGTGTGTGTGTGTATATATATATATCTATACATATAAAGTCCAAGTGTCTCTGTGTCCAGTCCCTGTGTCCGTGGGATTGCGCTACTGCGCATGTGCCCCACAGACAGCCGTTGGGACTTGGAGCGCAGAGACTTCAGGCGGCCGGTGTCCTGTACGATAATGCCTCCCGTCGAAAAATGAATCTGACGGACTGCGCATGCACGGTAAATGATGTCACTCCAGCTGACTGCTCCGCTCAGCTGGGGTTGACGTCATTATTGCACGTGCGCAGTCTGTCAGATTCATTTTTCGACTGGAGGCAGTGCAGAGACTTCGGGCGGCCAGGCAAAACTGTTGAAGCGGCGGGTGCGTGCTCGCGTGGACTTACTGCTAAGTCTGTTTTTACAAATGTTTGACCACATATGTTCTAGCGCCCGTTAATTTAACGGGCTTAATGTCTAGTTACATTATAGTAGTATACAGTCCAGTAAAACAGTAGAATGGCTAATATCTGCTGCAGCAAACTATGGTCATCAATAAAAAACAGTACAGTACAGCAGTATATTATAAAGTACAGTAAAGCAGTAAGAACAGAAAATTATCTCAATAAAATGACAACTATTTTTGGCTTTTTTATTTTTAAATTTTTTGACATTTTTATTTTTATTTTTTTTTATTTTTTTTTACACTTTTTTTTTGTAACTGTAATAAAACTTTAAACCAGGCTAGGGTCTCAAAATGCGATAGCCATCTAACATCTTTCAAGACCCTGTGTGAAAGTGTGCCCTAGACTGTGATGTACCCTATACTAATACTCCACTAGTGTGTGGTAGCGACAAAAAACAGTCTCCGATGAAGAGACCAGGTTGGGCAGGACAGGAGGGATAAAAAAGCGAGTGTCACGCCTATATCTGCGTTTTCTACAGACACAATCTTCTTTGGGGTGCTCTTTGGGTAGGAGTACCAGGGAGGACATCCGGAAAATTCCTCTCATGCAGCTGGCTCACTGCATCTGAATTGTGAATTTGGGCCACAGCACCATCTGTATTCAGAAGGGCTGTGATAGCACATGAGCGTTCAGCAGAGCCAATTGAAATAAGTATACAGACACTTTTTTTGTACCAGCATCTGGCATTATGTGCAATTAAGTATGGCGCAGACATCTGGTCATTGCAGTCCACCCCTCCCATGTTAAGGTTGCATTTGTGACACAGAGGGGCTTCTCAACACCAGTCGCCGTTATAATTTGGACAGTCATATCTGCGTGAATGAAGGACAGAAAGAAAACATTCCGTGTGTCCTTTAACTTCACTGCAAGCAAATTATTACACTTCAAGCATGCTCTCTATCCCATCTAAGTCGGGAATCTACAAGCCATTGGGGGAAGCCCCAGCAATTAGGTTGCACGGTGCCACATGTGCCAATTCCAGTATCAAAAAGGTGACTAAAAAGTGGCGCTTGTGTAATAATTGTCCACATGTAAATGGTACCCCTTTTCAGAATAAGGGTGACACCAATTCCCAAACAATGTTGCCACTGCTCCTTATGTAGTCTGGGCAGTCTGGGGGCTCCACACTGTTTTTTTCCCTTGTAAATCCGGAAACTACATGTATAGTCTGTCGCCCTGTCACAGAGCTAATTCATCTTGACCCCATATCTGGCAAGCTTGCTGAGGAGAAACTGTTTGAAAACAAGGTGGCAATAAAATTTAATCAGGGACTAATCAAAGCAGACATTGAAGTAGACATACAAGGCTGCAAATTTTTGGTTTTTGTTGTGATTTACGAGGGGCTGAATTTTGTCTAGCTGGTCATATCCAGGGTCACCCCAAGGATGACAGAGTTCATTGTCATTTAACCGCAAGTTTTGCTCATATCTAGTCCTAGCCATGGCAGCAGAGAACACGGGCATATGATGAATTGGGTCTGTGGACCAATATGACTGCAACTCACTCTTTTTGGTAATGCCCATGATGAGGAATAGGCCCAGAAAGGTTTTAAATTTGGAAACAGTGATAGATTTTCATGCAAATTCTCTGGTAAGAGTCAAATTTGGGTTTGCGGCAATAAATTGATCGGCATATTAATTTGCTTTGGTCCACAATAGATCTGTACATATCTTTAGTGAAAAACAGCTCATAAAAACCGAAGGGTGGTTTTCATCTGAATTCCGGGTTGGCCAGTGAATGGGGGAAGTACGGGAAGTGGTGGGCTCCCAATCAGGATTTGCAAGTGCATCAGGAAAAATACTGTGGGCATTACGGGCCTGTCTTAAAATTCTTGGTGGCTGCGGGAAACTACTTGTGCTAGGCACCGCACCAGCTTGAACTGCACTTATGAGACTTGCCAAGTTACCAAGTGTTACTGCAGTGCTGGTTTGTCTATGACCCAGATTTACTAGGCCGCTGGTATTTGCCAGTTCACCAGAAGGTTGAGAGGCACTAGTACCGACACTCTGCTTCATACCAGAACCATGCGATTGTTGCACCTCAGCAACAGAAGAACAGGGTCGGGTATGCCTGACCTTAGCAGGGACCTCTACTACATCGTCAGAGATATCTGTCAGGGTGCCGTTGCTCTTTCCAGGTTCGAATACTGAGCCTGATTCTGACAGTGAGGCTTCCCCATCGCTCTCATCTGTCATGCTCAGCATTGTGTGGGCCTTTTCACTAGTGTACCTCTGTTTGGACATTTTGGCCAATAAATTTATAGGTACCTAGTGTGACTCACAGGTAAAAAAAGCAGCTGATTGTCAAGGACTATTTGAACCGCTACCAAAAAATGTAACTACTAGCGCTAGCAGAGATCAGGCCTGACTCTGCTATCACTGCGGTTTAGTGTGCTGTGTATCAGAACTGACAATGATCTGCTGATACTGCACTTCTTGGGGGCTGGGAAGAGGGGCTAAACACAGTTGCTGGCAGGTGTCGGGCTGATCCTGCTAACGCCGTGTTTAGGGAACACTTTACTAAACTATTGGGGACGCTAGTATAGTTCTGATCTGATATTGATCCGTTCAGGTACTATACTAGTAATGGAGGTGTTTAGTGTGTGTGTCACTGGAAATCAATGGGTTAAAATGTATAACTAAATAAGTGGTGGGCAATCTGACGCTGTCCTGGATTGACGCTAACTAATGTTAAAGCTAACTGACGCCACCTGTGACACTAATAAAGTGATCAGAAAAAAGATCTGTACACCTAATAGTGACACTGTGACAGGGCAGTGAAGGGGTAAACTGGAGGTGATCAGGTGGTTAAATCTTTATTAGGGGATATTTGGCAGGTGCACTAAACCTATCTGGGACAGACGCTAACTACCACTAACTGCCTCTCACACTAACTGGCATCACCAGTGACACTAATACAGTGATCAGTAAATTATCTGTACACTGTATATAGTGACACTGTGACAGGGAGTGAAAGGGTTAACTGGGCAGTGATCAAGGGGTGAAAAATGTGTGTACTGGTGTCAGTGTAGTGCTTGTGTACTCGTGGTAGATGCTCTCTCCTCTCACATTGGACCCAAAAAGTGCTCCAGGAGAGGAAATTGCATCATTTCCTGTGCTTGTGTTACAACGTTCTTTGATTTGCCAGAACCGATCAGCAGGTTCAGGTCATAAATCACTGGCCGGGACCTGGTGAGCGATCAGTTCTGGAGCCAATCCCCCCTACCCCTGCGTGCGACCGATGTACAGGTACGTCTATTCATGTAGCTGAGCCACCTTGCTGCAGTAAAACTGTGGCAGGTGGTCGGCAACTGGATAAAGTTCATGTGCTTGTAAAGGCAGGCATCCCAATACCCAATGGTAATATAGTGATTGTAACACGCAACATAACATGCAAAGTGCAGCATCCAGTATGTTTAACTCAACACCATTCAATGTTTGTTTTTGATCAATTCGAATGAGAAGGATTGAATATTGTTTTTTCTCAAACAAATGTTTTTCTAGGAGTGGATATGTTTTTTTTCTTTTTGGAAACTACATTCATTCCAAAATGTGAAAAGCAAATTAAGATTTGAAGTACTTTTGAATGACTTTGTGTTAATCTACCAGTGTATGGCTAGCTTAAGACTGATGAATGCACAACCTTTTTTTGTCAGGAGCAACGTTGTTTTTCCTGATCGGTTTTATGCCAAACCAGCACTTCTCTCCTGTCTTACATACAAATTAAAGTAGTATTAAACCCAAAAGCAAATATTTATTATGTTGCAGCCTACCAATCCTTAGATGTGATGGCTGCAACGGTTTTATTTTTTAGGCTTTCTTTCTTCTATTTTCATCTTGTGAACCAGCCATAAAGTTTGTTGTTTTTTAGAAGCACAAGCTCTCCAGCTGCAGATCCAGCTCCAGCTCTGACTTTGGGGTGGAATACCCTAGCTTGGTGATTTAATTGCCCTTACCAGGAAGAATTATAGCTCCTTATAATTATATACAAAAAATATATTACATTGCCAGAGATGTATAGTAACGAAGTAGAACTACTTAAGTACTGTACTTAAGTACCGAAATGCGGTATCTGTACTTTCCTAGAGTAGAATTTTTTTCTCCTACTTCTACTTTTACTTCACTACATTTTTTCGATGATTTCGATACTTCTACTCAAGTATTTTTTTTTTGTGCTGCATAGTTACTCGTTACTTTTAAAAAAATTACCACTGCCAGAACAGTAGATGGCAGGTTGCATAAAGCTCAAAAAAATGTGTATAATGTCATTTGTAAATCAGCGCATACGAAAATAAAGGCTGTGTATAATAAAAGCTGCTATACCAAATCTTTCCAATAAAAAGAAAATATGAAACAAACAAATAAATGGTGCTACAGCGCTTAAAGTGCATCAAGAAACTACTAACAAACACTGGTTAATCATTTGAATAAATCATTTGAAATAATAAAAACAATATGATGTTCATACTTTTGACTTCTTTCTTTAATAACTACATAACACAGTACTTGTACTTCTACTTTCAGTACTTGAGTAGAAATTTTTTTTCAAAACTACTGGTACTTTTTACTTTTAGTACTTAAGTAGCAAATTTTTTGAAAAAACTACTTGCAATACTTAAGTAAAAAAA
Organism: Pelophylax lessonae; assembly: GCF_965119305.1. Taxonomy (NCBI): domain Eukaryota; kingdom Metazoa; phylum Chordata; class Amphibia; order Anura; family Ranidae; genus Pelophylax; species Pelophylax lessonae. Next base: position 128,939,750 of record NC_138774.1, read on the forward strand.
ATGTTGAATACTTTAGTACTTCTACTTAAGTAACTTTTTCTGCGAGCACTTCCACTTCTACTCAAGTAATTTTTTGATCGAGCACTTGTACTTTTACTCAAGTAGAAATTTCGAGTACTTTATACAAGTCTGTACATTGCCTTTTGCCAATCAAAAAAGTGAGATTCCCATGGAATATACTCCTTCACTCACCAAAGGTCCCTGAGGAACAAAGAGACTGCTCCACCGAGCACAGTGCAGATCCCCTTTATGAAATCGTAAAGAAAAACAGGAAAGAAACAATTTATATATTTTTTTTAAATGTCATTCTTATATATGGGACTGTGAGACAGAGAGTAAGAAGAGAGGAGAGAGGGACCTATGCTGAGCCTTCATTTTAAAGTAATGGAAAAAGACTACTGCTGCTTTTCAAAGTTATACATCTAATAATAAAGATCACTTGCCTTTCTAGTATTTCATTTGAGTTATATAAGGACAATAACTGGGAATATAGCATGGCGGGGAATTACCACTGTTTATGGTTGACCAGAGATTAAAATATGAAGTGATTAAAGGCACTTATTTTGTAGCAGTTTTATTGAGATTTAATGATAATTCCTTGGGAAAGCTCAGCATGCATACCAAAATCCGCAAGGATTAGCCTATACAGTACAGTAGTCTGCCAGTTTGGTACTCTGTGCAGCCACCCTGAATAATCAAATACAGACACAAAAGTTGTGAATCCTCCTTAAAGCACACTACTTTATTAGATCTTTACGCAAAAAAAAAAAAGAAAATGGGGCTCATCTGATCAGTCAGAATTCCAGGCATCTGATTAGGCTACTATTTTCTCAGCAGGATCCCTCACTTTTAACTGTTAACTATGGAGGCCTGCGGGAAAAAAAATGAACTTTGGACTACTAAATTGCACCATTATGGTTATTTAGTGTAATTTATGAAAATAGGTAAGTCATGATCACCTACTTTTTCTCGCTAATGACATCTCCATTTTCTAGACAGGTAAACCACAAGATCATTTTTTTTTATCATCCCTGTTTCACATAACACAGTCCAATTAATGATCAAGAGAAAATGTTTTTGCGTAATGCTGTACAAATGATACATTAAAAATTAATAGCTTGTCAGCGGGCCTGCTATTTGGGTTATTGCCATTGATTCATGTTTTCAAATTTTCTTGATTTAATAATCCATAAGTAATTTTTAAAGATGAGCGACAGACTTTGTACAGAATAATCATCAATTTTAAATTCAATTATAAAAAGGAACTTATGAAAATGTGAATTCTTAAAGATGTAAGTCTAGCCACAGGGAACTTGAAATTGTATACTATAAATTACTTTGTTCCATAGGTTTATTGCATTATTATAGCTACATATGGCACTCCATATGAGCATTACAAGATATTAACTATTTTATTTAAAATTTACAAATAGATCTTCAAATAGACTTTAGAACACACAGATGCACACATAACATATTTGTATGACAGTATTGTTATGTAATATTGATGATAGTACCAAAATATTATAATATAAAGGAATTGCATTAAAATAAATTGTAACTATTAAATAATTAACCTCTTATGGACCACCCCACGCAGATATACTGTGACAGGGCGGCCCTCCTGCGTGAAATTGCATACCTGTATGTGATTTCGTGCACAGGGTCTGGAGCACGCATGCTTGCGGCCGGTGACCGGCTCTCGCTGTGATTGGACACAGCAGGAGCCAATCAGAGAGTCTGGCGGACGTGATGTCCGCCGGGACCCACTGATCTGTCACAAGAGAGGCAGAATAACGGTCTGCCTATGTAAACAAGGCAGACCGCCATTCTGTCAGAAGGAAGATGGAAATCTTTTGTTTTTGCTAAGCAGAAACACAGGTCTCTGTCTTCCTCCAGCTAGCCATCCCCCACACAGCTAGAAAGCACTCCCTAGGAGCACACTTAACCCCTTGATCGCTCCTGTAAACCCCTTCCCTGCCAGTGAATTTGCAGGGTTCCCGCATCGCATATGTGTGAACCGGCACTTTGTTGTACTTTTGCCCACCGCCTGACTCTAAATATACGTCATGTTTATGACGTTAATTACCAGGGTTATAGAAGCAGTTAGCTAGTTCAACCAATGAACCAACCACTTTTATAGGCAGCGGAAGAGAAGCCCACCCTCCCGCCCTGCTTCCAGGTCATTTCAAGCTTACCAGAGCCATCTGTTAATCCCGGAAATTATCTGGCGCGGTCAAACACTGGGCAGGAAGTCAAGTGAGGGTAAGATGGCCCCCACTCGGATGTATACCCTTGGAGGACCAGATCAACCTCTGACGTCACTTCCAGTTCCTTAGCATAAACAAGGGATTTTTTTCTTTCGATTAAACTCAAAATTTCAAAAAATGTTTTTTTTTTTGCTTTTGCTTTTAAAGGTAAATGAGAGACCTGGGGTATTTTTAACCCCAGATCTCTCAATAAAGAGGACCTATCATGCTCATTACTATTACAAGGAATGTTTACATTCCTTGTAATAGGAATAAAAGGAATTAAAAAAATAAAATAAACAGTGTAAAAATAAAAAATGAAAAGTAAAATAAATAATAAAAAAACAGTAAAAATGAAAAGTAAAATAGAATTTGTAAAAAAAAAAAAAATGAAAGCGCCCCATCCCTCTGCACTTGTGTGCAGAAGCGAATGCATACGTAAATTGTGCCCACATATTATAACCACACATGTGAGGTGTCATAGTGATCATTAGAGTGAGAGCAGTAATTCTAGCACAGAACCTCCTCTGTAACTCTAAACAGGTAACCTGTTTAAAATTTTTAAAGCAATACTTATGGAAATTTTTAAGTACTGTCCTTTTCGCAATTCCATGAGCATGTTTAATTTTAAAGCATGACATGTTAGGTATCTATTTACTCTTTAACATCATCTTTCACATTTCAAAAACAAAAATTGGGCTAACTTTACTTTACATTGAAGTGTATTTTTTCCCAAAACATTGCGTTTTAAAGTAGAACACAGAAAGAGATGCTCACAAAGGAGCTGGGATTTTTGAGGTGCCAAAAAAATGAAAAAGGGAAAAAATGTTAACTACATATTTTTTTTAACTCATTAAAAAATTATTATAATTTGATACATATACAAACAATAATATTAAAATTACTTCAAATTGATATTCCGGAGACTGGTCAACATGATCCAAGATTAGTAATACTGGGGTGATAATCCCAACATGTTTTGTCAACAGATCTGGCTTCTTCGGGTGATAATTTGTTATCACACCATTAGGGCATACACTAGCTATCCAGATTTGCACTTGTTTATAGGAAAAAATCGACTAGATATCGATCAAATTAGTTTGGACAGACATCCACCAATAGGCTATAAGGTAGAGCTCTCATATATTGGTCACAGGAGGAAAGGGTCAGGTCGGAAAAAATCACCCACACTAACAATAGCGAAGTGTATTGAAGATAGCAAATCACCAAATATCCACTTCTATATATAAGAAGTTTGCTCCATTCCATTCCATCCCCTTTCGCTAGCCACCAAGAAAAAAGTTCAAGTTGGAACCTAGCCTTTAAACAGAGAGTCAGCGTGACTGTCGCGGCTTCACCGCCGATCTGATTGCGTTTGAAAGACCACTGCGCAAATGCAGTGGGACATAAAATATTGCAATAACCACCATTTTATTCTCTAGGGTCTCTGCTAAAAAAAAAAATATATATATATATATATATATATATATATATATATATATATATATATATAATGTTTGCGTGTTCTAAATAATTTTCTAGCAAAAAAAACCTGATTATTACTTGTAAACAACAAGTGTCAGAAAAAGGCCTGGTCTTTAACCTGCTCCCATCCGCGCTACAGCCTATATACGGCTGCAGCGCGGACTTGAATTTTCGGGAGGCCGTTTTTAAACGGCCTCCCAGTGACACGCCCCCCGCGCGCTCCCGCGAGCGCGCATCGGGGAGAATCTGTGTCGGCCGTGTCCCTTGGACACGGCCGATCACAGATCGTGGTGAATGGCCAATCACAGTGGCCATTCACCACGTGATCAAGCCGTCCAATGAGAGATGATCTCATATGTAAACATATGAGATCATCTCTCATCTCCGGCGCTCCTTCCTCACACAGAGACTGCAGTGTGAGGAAGGAGGGAGAGCCGTCAGCCGCCGGGGACACACAGCGATGTAATCAGGGCACTGATCACCAGTGCCCTGATTACTAAAGGTAAAAAAACACACACAGTGCCCACCATCAGTGCCCACAGTGCCCGCCATCAGTGCCCCCCATCAGTGTCCACAATCAGTGCCCATAGTGCTGCTAGTCAGTGCCCATCAGTGCCTGCTCATCTAGGCACTGATGAGCACTGACTGGCAGCACTATGGGCACTGAGTGTGGGCACTGAGTGTGCTGCCCATCAGTGCTCATCAGTGCCGCCCATCAGTGTCCATCAGTGCCACCCGTCAGTGTCCATCAGTGCCATCCGCCAGTGCCCATCAGTGCCGCCTATCAGTGCCCATCAGTGCCACCCGTCAGTGCCGCCTATCAGTGCCCAGCAGTGCCACCTCTCAGTGCCACCTCTCAGTGCCCAGCAGTGACGTCTATCAGTGCTCATCAGTGCCGCCTATCAGTGCTGCCTATCAATGCCGCCTATCAGTGCCGCCTATCAGTGCTCCTCAGTGCGGCATATTAGTACCTCCTCATCAGTGCCCATAAGTGCCACCTCATCAGTGCCCATAAGTGCCACCTCATCAGTGCCCATAAGTGCCACCTCATCAGTGCCCATCAGTGCAGCCTATCAGTGCCCATCAGTGCCGCCTCATCAGCGCACATCAGTGAAGGAGAAAAATTTATTTTCAAAATTTACTCGCAGAAAATAAGAAAAACTTTTTTTTTTTTTCAAAATTTTCTGTCTTTATTCTTTTTTTTTTTTTGTAAAAAATAAAAAACCCAGAGATGATTACATACCACCAAAAGAAAGCTCTATTTGTGTGAAAAAAATGATAAAAATTTCATATGGGTACAGTGTAGCATGACCGCGCAATTGTCATTCAAAGTGTGACAACGCTGAAAGCTGAAAATTGGCCTGGATGGGAAGGGTGTTTAAGTGCACAGTAGGCAAGTGGTTAATGAGATAAAGTACCTTTTACATGTCTCAGAATCAGAACAATATCAACATCTGGAAAGAAAAACCTGTGCTATAACATTCAGTACAACGAGATTAAAGCCATTAGGCAGTCATCTAAGGGTCCGCACTCCTGAGTGTGTTACACTGTATCTACTGCAATCAGAGTGAACCCGGGTAGTGATGGAGGAACATCGGCCGGGGCGGTTCGCGAACGTCAGCCGCAAATTTTCTTAAAAGTCTGCGAAGCAGCAGGCCCCATTGACTTTAATGGGAGGCAAACTTTAAAAACCTTTAGGTCATATTTGCAGCCACAAAAGACTTACTAGCTGAGCACAAATAGTCCCAGCACATGGACAATGTCATAACAGAAGTATTGCAATTGGAAAAGTTGCCCTAAAAACTATTATTTTTTTTTTTTACAGCAAAGAAATTTTTTTTTTTTTCATAAATCAGCCAGAACTGACAGCAGCCAGTAAATACATTGTCAAATACATATAGGGTCCATTCACACATCTGTAAAATGGGTCCGCATCTATTCCACGATTTGGCGGAACGTTTACAGACCCATTGATTTTCAATTCCAGTCTAAAAAATTAGGCATTCTCAGGATAAAGAAGTAAGTGTCGGCCATTCCAGGCCCCAAAAATTAGCCCACATGCGTTTACCTGACAGCTAAGAACGTAGTATTCTGTAGCTGAAGGTACATTAGGCATTCACAGGATACAGAAGTAAGTGTCGGCCAGTATTGGCCCCAAAAATTAGCCCACATGGGTGTACCTGACATCAAAGAACGTAGTATTTGGTGGCTGGAGGTACATTAGGCATTCACAGAATACAGAAGTAAGTGTTGGCCATGAAAGGCCCCAAAAATTAGTCTACATGCGTTTACCTGACAGCTAAGAATGTAGCATTTGGTGGCTGGAGGTACATTAGGCATTCACAGGATACAGAAGTAAGTGTCGGCCAGTATAGGCCCAAAAAATTAGCCCACATGGGTTTACCTGACAGCAAAGAACGTAGTATTTGGTGGCTGGAGGTACATTAGGCATTCACAGGATACAGAATTAAGTGTCGGCCATGAAAGGCACCAAAAATTAGACCACATGGGTTTACCTGAGAGCTAAGAACGTAGTATTTGGTGGCTGGAGGTACATTAGGCATTCACAGGATACAGAAGTAAGTGACGGCCAGTATAGGCCCCAAAAATTAGCCCACATGGGTTTACCTGACAGCTAAGAACGTAGTATTTGGTGGCTGGAGGTACATTAGGCATTCACAGAAAAAATAATTGTCAGCCATGAAAGGCCACAAAAATTTGGCATTCCATGGACATGAAATGCCTTTTATGCCGCTGTATTTAGTGAAGACAAGGACCAGGAATTGTTGTGGGTGGATGGCGGTCTGGTGGATATTTGTGGCCTGTCATGAGGAATTTCAATGAAACATGGTCTACTGGTCACATGTGTTGAATTCCTCAGAGATCCATGCCTCATTCATTTTTATAAATGTGAGGTAGTCTACACTGTCATGAGCTAGGCGAGTGCGCTTATCGGTCACGATCCCCCCTGCTGCGCTGAAAGTCCTTTCGTACAGGACACTGGATGGGGGGCAAGCCAACAGTTTCATTGCAAATTGTGCAAGCTCTGGCCAGAGGTCAAGCCTGCCCACCCAGTAGTCCAGGGGTTCATCACTCCTCAGAGCGTCCACATCGGCCGTTAACCCGATGTAGTCGGAAATCTGTCGGTCTAGGTGTTCCCTAAGGCTGGATCCGGAGCCGGATGGTTCGGCTGAAAGAAGGATCTCATATCTGAAGTGACCAAGACATCTTCAAACTGCCCTCTTCTTGCAGGCGCTGTTGGATTGCTACCCGCAACAGTCTCTCTGTGACTGGAAATTCCTCTGCCAGTGCACGCAAAAGCAGAATCCAGCATTTCCTGCAGCAAGGCCTGGAAGTGCTGCATTCTGACCGCCCTCTATGATTGTGGTAACATTTCCACCATTTTTTGTTTGTACCGGGGGTCTAAGTACATTGCCATCCAGTACTGGTCCTTGGCCTTTATGCTTTTTATACGGGGGGTCCCCCTTAAAACACTGGAGCATGAAGGCCCCAATTCGCACTAAATTGGAAGCGGTGCAGTGGCCTGCTTCCAGCTCATCATCCAGGATAATGTCGTCATCGTTCTCCTCCCCCATTCACGGATAACACCAGGGATCCCAGAAAGGTTTAAAGCATGCTCTTCTTGTTCCTCCTCACCCCCCCCAGCATCATCCTCCTCTGACTCCTCTTCGGACTCCTGTTGTTGACTTGTCTCAGATGGAGTAGCACCCACTGGGAATTCATCCAACATTGCGACTTCCTCATGTTCCTGCTCCTCGACGGCTTGATCAATGACACGACGCAATGCACGCTCCAGAAAGAAGGCATAAGGTACGATGTCACTGATGGCACCCTGGCCGTGACTGACCAGTTTGGTGATCTCATTGAATGGCCGCAGAAGTCTGCATGCGTCCCACATGAGCAGCCACTGGCGAGGTGAAAAAAAACCCAAGCTCCCTAGAACCTGTCCTGCCGCAGAGTTCGTCCAGGTAGTCGTTAACTGCACGTTTCTGCTGGAGCAGCCTATCAAGCATATGTAACGTTGAGTTCTATCGCGTCGGACAGTCACAAATAAGATGCCTGGTGGGCAGCTTGTGTCGCCGCTGAATGTCAGCAAGGCGAGCCATGGCTGTGTAAGATCTTCTGAAATAGCCCGAGATTTTCCTGGCCTGCCGCAAGACGTCCTGGACCACAGGGTATTTGGCAACAAATCGTTGCACGACCAAGTTCAGGACGTGTGCCATGCATGGCACGTGTGTTATTTTGCCCTGTTTCAGCGTGCTCAGCAGATTGGCACCGTTGTCGCACACCACTTTACCAACTGTCAAATTGAGCGGTCTCAGCCACTGATCTGCCTGTGAACGCAAAGCTGAAAGGAGTGCAGGAGCAGTGTGGCTCTTGACTTCCAGGCACAACAGATGCAGCCCAGCATGGCAACATCTCACCTGGCATGTGGAATAGGTTCTGGGGATCTTGGGCGGCGCAGCGGAAGAGACGGTAGCAGCGGAAAAGGAGGAGTCAGCCAAGGAGGAGAGGGAGGATGGAGGAGGAGGAGGAGGAGAAGAAGAGGCAGGCCATGCTTGACGGCCGTCAGAAGGTTCACCCAGTGGGCAGTAAAAGTGATATACCTTCCCTGCCCATGTTTGCTAGACCATGTGTCTGTGGTCAGATGTATATTGGCACCAACACTGTGTGCCAGAGATATATTCACTTGCCGCTGAACATGGCCATACAGCTCTGGAATGCTCTTCTGCGAGAAATATTTCCTGCCTGGGACCTTCCATTAAGGTGTTCCAATGGCCACAAATTTAGGAAAGGCCTCCGAGTCCACCAGTTGATATGGCAGTAGTTTTACAGGCTATCAGTTCCGACAAGCCAGCAGTCAAACATTGGGCAAGAGGGTTATCCGGCGTCATCATTTTTTTCTGCTCCAACATTTGGGCCACAAAAGCCTGCCTTTTTCCAGAAGAACGTGACGACGGCATGATGGAAGGTGGAGTGGAGGACAATTGTGAGGAGAGAGGAGAAGGAGAAGAGGCTGGACAGTGAGAGCCTGGAGTGTGGTTTTGTGGTTTCTGACGGTGTTGCTCCCACTGGGCTCAGTGATGGGAGCTCAGGTGCCTTCTTAACCACTTGCCGACTGCCCAACGATGATTTACGATTATATTTTTTATGAACTTTTTTATGGCATTTTTCCTATTTAAAATATTATATATACTATAAGTGTATATATAAGACTTAGCCCACTATTTTTTCACTCATTCACTTATTTCACAGATTCAGTGTATCTGTAATTTTCTCCTTTCAGATCACATTATAATTATTTATTTTCCTGCCAATCTAAATTGGCCACACCTAGCAAAGTGGCTAGTGATTTCACGTTTATTTCTGGTCACAATATTTTTTCTTATATTTTTATCACTTGATCTTTCTACAATACTCACCTATATATTTATATGGTCACATTTTATACTATATATTAGATTTCATTCATAATTTATACGGTCACTGTCACTAATTTGCACTTATTCACCATATTATTACTGTGCATTTATTTGTTTATTAATATTTATTACTGTGTATTTGTACATTGCACCATATACTGATTTTAGACATTGGTTTAATGTATTCAATTTTTTATGACATACCGCACCTGATTTACTACTTTCACTGATTGTGACATTACATTTGGCAGCGCCAATTTACCTCTCCATTCACCGCAATAACTTTTGCGCAAGCCAATAAAAATACGCTTTTTGCTATTTTTTTTACCAAACATATGTAGCACAAAACAAATTAGCCAAAAATGTTAAAAAAATTAGATTTTTACATTTTTTTGTGGGAATTTCATATAAAAAAATTTGAAAAATATTGTTATTTTTGCAAAATTGTCGCTCTTTTTTCGTTTATAGCGCATGATCAAAAAATCGCACAGGTGATCAAATACCACCAAAAGAAATCTCTGTTTGTGGGAAAAAAAAGGATGTCAATTTAGGTACAACGTCGCACGACTGCGCAATTGTCCGTTAAAATTACGCAGTGCCAAATTGCAAAATAGGCCCTGGTCAGGAAGGGGGTAAAATCTTCCGGGGCTTAAGTGGTTAAGGTGGTTGTCCCTAGGTGAATGTTGGGCTTACCGCGACTTATGCGTTGACTGCAAAGGCTGCAGATGGCAACACTGTTGTCAGCAACAGACACATTGAAAAAAGCCCACACTGCGGAGCCATGTGCCGGCGTCCTGGGAGCGCCAGATGTGACTGTACATGGTTGATGGCTTGCTCTTGATACATTTGCAGTCTGCTTGTGCAATGCAATGCAATGCAAGTTCTGCCTGCCTCTCCTCCCTATCTGCCGGTCCGTCTCTCCCTCTGAACTCCCCTCCTCTTCCTCTCTTGTGGCCACCCACGTGACGTCCATAAACACGTCATCATCCACGTCACCTTCCCCACCACTAACATTCGAGATCTCGGAGTAGGCAGCAACAGCGGGGACCAACCTCCTTGGGCCTGATCTGGGTACTGTCGTCAGACTGCTGAGTGGCGACTGTTGCTGCCTCCTCTTCCTGATCCAATGCCAAGAATGGCTGCGCATCGCAAATGTCTTGTGATGGATCGGAAAATAATTCCAGTGACTCAAGTGGAGGGTATGTGGTGGTGGTGGTGTTTGTGGTGGTGTCTTTGGGGGTGCACACAGCAGAGAGTGAAGAGGGTGCAGATAGAGAGGATGAAGAGTGTGCAGAAGAGGAAGGCTGAGTGAGCCACTCAACCAAGTCTGGTGCATCCTTTGATGTAATCGAACACACTTTCTGAAACTTCACAATTTGGCCCCAGCCTACTGCTCCTGCCCTACCCCTACCACCCCTACATAAGTGTCTGCCTCTTCCTCTGCCTATCATGTTTTTAAATTACCCTGTGACAAAAGTCTCTAGAGAATCGCAGTATATCTGTTAAAAGGTATATAACACCCCGCTTCAATCTGTGGTATTGGGGGGCCACAGGTTTATCACACCAGTTCTACAAATAATTGACCAGTAACTGTTGTCACTGTGTGTAGCACAGTTAACACAGCAAAAGAGGCCACATTTTTGCAGGACTAAAATACAATCTTAGAAAAGTATACTGTTAAATAACACCCCGCTTCAATATGTGATATTGGGGGGGCCACAGTTTTATCACACCAGTTCTACAAATAATTGACCAGTAACTGTTGTCACTGTGTGTAGCAGAGTTAACACAGCAAAAGAGGCCACATTTTTGCAGGATTAAAATACACTCCTAGAAAAGTATACTGTTAAATAACACCCCACTTCAATGTGTGGTATTGGGGGCCACTCACACCAGTTGTTCAAAAAATTGGCCAGTGAGTTCGGCACAGTGTGTAGCAGAGTTAACACAGCAAAAGAGGCAATATTGTTGCAGGACACTAATACACTTGTAAAAGTATACTCAGATAACACCCCACTTCAATATGTGGTGTTGGGGGGCCACTGGTCTATCACACCATTTATAATACATTAAAAGTGCTTTTGTCACTGTTTGTAGTATTGCTGCAGCAACACTCAGTCACCACGCCAGTCACAATGCTGCACAGTGCACAATACAAATCCACTATAATATGCTTTCTATATTACAAAGTATATTATACCATGGATTACACCCCTATATAGTGTTCTGCACACCTATACCAAATAAATAGCAGCCCTTGAAATGACTTTTGTGGACATTAACAGAGCGATTTGTGTCACTGCTGATCTCTGTCCCTGGAGCACACTGGATACCTGTCCCTAAACTGAAAAACTGCGCACCTATACCAACTAAATAGCAGCCCTTGAAATGACTTTTGTGGACATTAACAGAGCGATTTGTGTCACTGCTGATCTCTGTCCCTGGAGCACACTGGATACCTGTCCCTAAACTGAAAAACTGCACACCGATACCAAATAAATAGCAGCCCTTGAAATGATTTTTGTGGACATTAACAGGGCGATTTGTGTCACTGCTGATCTCTGTTCCTGGAGCACACTGGATACTTGTCCCTAAACTGAAAAACTGCACACCTATACCAAATATATAGCAGCCCTTAACATGACTTTTGTGGACATTAACAGATTGATTTGTGTCACTGCCGATCTCGATCTGTCCCTGATGAACACAGCATACCTGTCCCTAAACTAAAAGGAAAGTGTAGTAGACCTATACCAAATACCAGCCCTCAAAAGGACTTTTTTGGATCTTAACAGAGCTATTTGTGTCTGGCAATTTGTCCCTGATGCGCACAGCCAACCTCTCCCTACGCTGACAAAAAGCAGAATGTGAAATGGCTGCCAGCTCTGGTCTATTTATAAGGAAGGGGGCATGTCCATGTGCTGAAATGTTTCAATTGGGTGTCCCGTTCCACCTGATGGCTGTGTCATGGGTCAAAGTTCTCCCCAATTTAAACTAATATGGCCGCCGCGAACAACGCCGTGTGTTCGCAAAATTGGCGGGTAGCGAACAAGCAAAATTTGCCACGAACCGACCCCGGGCGAACCCCTAAGGCCATCCCTAAACCCAGGTTTAACCACTTGTCAACTGCCAGCAGTATATTTACTACTGGTGAGCAGCTCCCCCAGGAAAGTACGGGTACATCGTGGTACTAATGCTCAGTGCTTACACCCCCTGGGGAGCATAGCGGCGCGATCTGCAACTGCTGTGTTCACTGCACACAGTAGATTGCAGTAATTGGTATCAGGTCGTTGTGAGCAGCCCAGAAACAACTTGATCGCTGTGCAATCCTATGTCACATAGTAAACAATAGTCATAATTGGAATCCATTCATGACATCATTGTTTACTATTCTAGTACTATAGGAGTGTTCTGGTAGTTCCAAACATGTCCATTATCTTTCCAATATTATGCCATGTATTGGTGTACAGTGTTCTTAGAAATACATGTTCCCACAACGGCCACTAATATCAGCTCTCAGTTATCACCAAGCATGAGTACTAAGTAAGCTAGTCAATTCCTCTGCCTCACACAATTTCTCCTTGCTCTTCTTTTTCTAACTCTTGGAAAGTCTTGGAAAGAACAGGCAATCCGGAAGTAGATCAGGCCTGGTGAGGGGACATGAAGTCAGTTTTAAACTTTAGATCTACTTTAACTATTTTTATCAAAACATTTGGACCATTATGTTCAATGAAACCTTTACCTGAATATATTTAATAGGCAATTTCTAGTAAATGTAATGATGAATCCCACTAGGGCAATTTTTTTAAGTGTTTAGTGAAAATTTTTTTATTTTTTTTTTATTTTAGCAGGGTTTCTCCAAAGATACATTTATATCATACCTGGTTTTTAAAAGGCAAGGCATTCTACCAAAACATTCATTGATATGCCATAAACACCACTGAATTTAAGCAATGTGAAAATAACTCCTATTTCATACATTCAAAACAAGATACCTGGCACTCTCTTATGGTAAATGGGCCTGGTTATTAGACTTATAGCATTAATGTGATTTCTAACCAACTTTTTTTCTTTCATTTTGATGAAAAACACAAAATAGACGTATAACTCTTTCACAAAGTGCCTAGATGTTCTCAACATAACAAAGAACCGTAAAATTTAAGTTGCAACAGATCAATCTCCTCTGCTCCCCAACTTGCTTTCTTCAATAAGGGAAAATCCCATAAAGTCTTGAGCTATGAACCAAAAAGACTTAAAATAAGCTCTAATTAAACTTTTAATCCCACCCATTTATAAATGATTAACCCTTAGCACTGATCCCTTTTCAAGTCTAAGTAAGCTCCTTACCAGGGGTCATTGGTCATTTTCTTATCAGGGACTAAGGTAGATATGAAATGTAGAAGCAACCTTCAATGTGCTACAGTATAGCAACTTTTGTTTCTAGATCAGTGTTTTTGGACAAACTATTTAGGCAGATTCCCAACTGAAAGACAAAATAAACAGTTGCGAGGACATGTAATAACTGTTTGATCTGCCAAAATGTTTGTAATTCTGTTCAAGCTTAATGTATTATAAAACAGTCCTGCAATGCTATGTACCAGGAGGGTAAAACTCTTATTCAATCCTTGCAGTTATGTAGCTTCCTCTGTCCTCTCAGTTTCCTACCTGAAGGTGTAACACTTCACTACCTGGTACATTCCACCTCCTGTTAGTTTATTAAAACAATACATACTCTAGCTCCCAATGACTAATGCCTGGTACACACAATGAGATTATGACATAGTTGTCCTGTTTTTTTTTTTTTTTGCATGCTAGTCTCATATCGAAAATGAAGAGTTTACTAAAGTGACGAAAAAATGGCAAAATAAAAATTTGAAAGTGATGTAATGTATTGTAGTCTATTTGTATTGTATTTTCGAATGACAACTGTACTGATTAACCACTTGCCTACTGGGCACTTTTGTCCCCTTTCTGCCCATACCAATTTTTAGCCTTCAGAGCTGTCACACTTTAAATGGTAATTGCGCGGTCATGCAACACTGTACCCATATGAAATTTGTAGAATTTATTTTCTCACAAATAGAGATTTATTTTGGTAGTATTTAATCATCACTGGGTTTTTTGTTTTTTTTTTTGCTAAAAAAAAAAAAGACAAAAAATTCTGAAAAAAAAAAAGTTTTTCATAGTTTGGTATAAAATTTTGCAAACAGGTCATTTTTCTCCTTCACTGATGTGCGCTGATGAGGCTGCACTGAGGAGGCGGCACTGATGGGTACTGATAGGCTGCACTAACAGGCACTGATGAAGCAGCAAAACAAAACCTCCTGCGCTCAAGTGCTGTCTGATGGAGTAGAAAGAGGTGCACTACAAACTCAGATGTAGAGAGAGCTGTTTGGTCTTGCTGCCCCCTTCAGGATCAAGGGTATCCAGAACCACTGTTAGAAAAGACAAAAAAGAAAAAGAGGGGCGCACTGACCTAGTGCATTACCATAAAACCATTTATTAAAATATTAAAAAGTGTACAAAGTACTCACAAGACTGGTGTGATACAACACACATCAAAATTGCATATACAGTCTCCAAGGTAGCCAGGTCCCAATTGTGACGAATGGACATGCAGATGGTCGCATGGGGCTGCTGTGGCTAGGCTGACCCGTTTCAGGGGCGAGCCCCCTTCCTCAGAGCCAGAAAAAATGCTGATGAAGCAGCACTGGTGGGTGTGGAAGAACAAATGAGGAGGCACTGATGGGCACTAATAGGTGGCATTGATAGGCAGCACTGATAGGTGGCATTGGTGGGCACTGGTAGGCAGCACTGATAGGCAGCACGGATAGGTAACACTGATGAGGAGGCACTGATGGGCACTGACTGGCAGCACAAATGGGCACTAATTGGCAGTATTGGTGGGCGTTATTGGGACTGCACTGATAATCAGGACACTGATAATCCATGCCCTGATTATCAGTGTAGAAGTCCCTTTCACACAAGCCGGTTATCGGCTCTGGTCTCCTCACGCTGTCAGGCTGAAAGGTGCCCCCCCCCCCCTTTCCCGCCGCTTCCCAGTCATTTTCCCCACATACCAGAGCCGTCAGTAGCCGGGAAAACAATCCGGTCCTTTCCCCTCCTAGGCAGGAAGTCGAGTGAGGGCAAGCTGGGCCCCACTCGACTCTATGGCCTTGGAGGTCATACGTCGCTTCCTCCTAACGGCCCTAAAGGGCCCATTTTTTTCATGATGAAAAAAATGTTTTTTTTTTCTTTATAGTGTAGATGTGAGATCTGAGGTATTTTTGACCCCAGATCTCTCATATAGATGACCTGTCCTGCTTTTTTCTATTAAAATGAATGTTTACATTCCTTGTAATAGGAATAAAAGTGATCAAAAAACTATTTTTTTAAAGGGACAGTGTAAAAACAAAGAATAAAAGGTAAAATAAATAAGAAACAAATTTAAAGCGCCCCGTCCCTACAAACTTGTGCGCAGAAACGAACGCATACCCAAGTCGTGCTCACATATGTAAACAGTGTTAAAAATACACGTGTGAGGTATCACCATGATCATTAGAGCGAGAGCAATAATTCTAGCCCTAGGACTCCTCTGTAACTCTAAATTTGTAACTTTTAGAAAGCGTCACCTATGGGGATTTTTAAGTACCAAGGTTTGTCGCCATTCCACGAGCGTGCGCAATTTTGAAGCATGACATATTGGGTATCTATTTACTCAGTGTAACATTATCTTTCGCATTATAGAAAAAAATTGGGCTAACTTTACTGTTATCTTTTTTTTTTAAATGCAGTGAAATGTATTTTTTCCCAAAAAATTGCGTTTGAAAGACCGCTGCGCAAATACTGAAAAAACAAATACAAATACAAAAAATATTGCAACAACCGGAGAATAACTCCAGAGTCATTGCTAAAAAAAAATATATATATATATATATATATATATATATATATATATATATATATATATATATATATCTATATATATATATATATACATATAATGTTTGGGGGTTCTAAGTAATTTTTTATCAAAAAATACTGATTTTATTGTGTAAACAACAAGTGTCAGAAATAGGCCATGTCCTTAAGAGCCCATTCACATTGAGGCGACACGACTTCGGGGGGCGACCTGTGATACCACATAATGGAAGTCTATGCAAGTCGCTCCGAAGTCGCCCCAAAGTAGTACAGGACCCTTTTTCTAAGTCGGAGCAACTTGTGTCGCTCCTATTAAAACGGGTCCCGTACTACTCAATGGACCGCGACATACCACGACTTGTCAGGCTGACAAGTCGCCTGACAAGTTGCGCTAATGCGAATGGGCTGTAAGTGGTTAAACAAGTTAGATAGACAACATTGTGCAATGTAACAGAATCCAATTGGATCTTATTGGATCCAATTAATCTTGGCACAGATTACTGATGTGGATATTTGATATATGAAAAAGAGCCTGATGTATAATTCTGAAAGAGAGGCACAAAGAGGGCAGGTAACACTATTTGAACAAAAAAACCTTAGGGTTGACACCAATTTAATATTAATTCAAGGAACATTCTTACCTGATGTGGTTGTCAGAGACACCTCTGTATACTCCTGTGAAAATAATCTGATGACACTGTGGGTAGATCCTGCCATGAGCTCCTGTCTCACTTGAATGTAAACACTGATTTGTGCCACGACAGATCACTAATTCATATGTGATTTTGATTGTAAAGGGAAGTTAATATAGAGTTATTTGAATGAATGCATACACTGCAGTTCCAAGTGAGGCTTTAGGACATATGATTACAGCCATCCTGCCAAATATTATGACTTTCTCATTTACAAAGGAGCAGGGTGACCTAGATATTTACTATGCAAAATAGCATAAAAAAAATTAAAATATAAAATATTAACAAAATAACATAAAAAATGTAAAAAAAAAAAATGTTCATCCAGAAAAGAGTGAAACACATCAATGCACTAGTTCAGTAAATCAATAAATATTACAATTGAATGCAAAATGTATTCTGCACTTCCATGTGAAAAATTATCTGCAGTGCCCAGGCATAGAGCAAAGCTGAAAATCTGTGACTTAATGCAGCTTTCAGTTATAGAATTTGAAATCTAAACTGGAGTCTCCAAAGTCAATGATTTATACACTGTTTCTGGCAGCTCTTCAACCAATATTTTTGCCTCATGCTTAATGCCCCGTACACACGTGCAGATTATCTGCAGACTTTTGTCTGCAGACTTACCTTTTCTATGTAGTGCAAGGGCCTGCCGGATTGCATACAAATTGAAAGTGTTTAGGTTTGACCTCATATTATATGGTTTTGGTAAGTCTGCAGACAAAAGTCTGCAGATAATCTGCACGTGTGTATGGGGCATAACACATTTATCAGATTTATTAGGATAAAATTGCCCCCACCCTTCCAGTCCCATGCATACTGCCACTACTGACTGCAGATAAGGGGTGAACTCCTCTGCTGCGTGGTGTTTTCTCACATGCCCCAGTAGGGAAGTTGTCTACTTGCAAACCTACAACAAACAAGCATACAGGAACATTTATTAAAAATGTGCTAAATGTTTCAATAATATTGTGCACTTGTTGAAAATATACAATGATTTCATGCATATATACATTTTCTGTAGGAAAAGATTCCTATAGAAGGTAGAATTTTTTATGATCTGATTGGTCTGTTCCTTTCCAAGCTACTCACTTGAGTTGGGCGAATGGTTCAGCCCGACCATGAGTTCAGGCCTGTTTGGCTGTTCGCCTGTTCGATGAACACCCAAATTGTTCGGCCAACCAAATGATCCCAATGCACTGTGCTTCTGCACATTGGAAGCCCTGAATGGCCCAATCATGGCTCATTGCTCCTAGTCCCGCCCCACACTTTAAAAATATTCTCCCCATAGCGGCCATTTGCAGTGTGATATTGGCGTGTACTGAGATAGAACAGGGCTCTGTTCAGTGCTACTAGCAAGTTAGTGTGCTATAGTAAATCTATTGTGAGTGTAGAGTGTCAGTGTAGTGGGAATCTAGTGATAGTGCAGTGTGAGTGTAGTTTTACCATTTTTTTTATTTAGTGTCAGTTTATTTGGTTAGGGCAGGTTTTCTGCAGTATATTTCAGTGCGTTACTGTACATTTATCGCAGTATATTTCAGTACATTACTGGACATTTATTGCAGTATTTTTCAGTACATTACTGCACATTTAATGCTGTATATTTCAGTGCGGAGTGCATGATTAACACAGTATATTTCAATGCTTTACTGCACGTTTTACAGCATATTTCAGGGCATTATATTTCACTGCATTAGTGCATGTTTAGCACAGTATATTGCAGTGCGTCAGTGTAGTTTTACTGCAGTATATTGTAGTGTGTCAGTGGAGTGTGTCTGTGTAATGAGTACTCAAGTTAAAGTGCACAAAACATTACTTTCCTTTGATGGCAAAGGTGGACATGGTCTGTCCTCAGGCAGGGCATCACTTCCTCTGTTTAGTGATGTTGCTTGTGCTATCCAGCCACAGCATGCAGAGGAGGTGGTGGACTAGCTTACTAAACCATCATCATCCTCCTTATCCTCTGTCACCCAAGCAGAGACTAGAGCACAGTCCTCTGCAGCTGCCAGAGTGGCTTATTCTGCCTCCTTGTCCACAGCTACTCTGGCCATAGCCCCAGCATCAGGCATGGAGGATTTAGCTGAGCTATTTGAACACAGTGTAAGCCACTTGCTTCTTGACGATGCACAGCCAATAGCTGATTTATCAACAGTACCTCTATAAGGTTACGGTGTGAAGGCACCACCAACACCCAAAGCCCAATTTTTCCACACCTGTTACTCCTATCTAAAGTCTGTGAAAGAGACACCAGAATTTATCCAAAAAATCTTGTTCTGAGTGCACAAAATTATGGCCTCATCATACAGACGGGCTCCCCAAGCCGTTGTTTATAAAATAAAGAAAGCTTGAATGGAAAATGTCATTTTTTTGGCTTTATAAATGTCATTATTGCTGCAGCAGGTTCTATACATGGTATAAGGGGGACCCCCAGACACTATATATAAAGGGATTTTTTATTTTTATTGTTATTTCTCATTTTTATCCTTTCACTTTAAGCATCAGTAAATCACTGCTCATTTAAAAATATTTTTTACAAATTTTCTTTTCATTGATACATGTCCCCCAGGGTAGTCCCTGCACCCCCATAACCATTGTATGCCCAGTTACTTGCATATAAACCTTCAAAATGGGCACTTTTGATTTTTCCAGTTCCTGTCACATCGATTTCAATGGCGTTCGTTATTTGGTTACGATTGTTTGCGATGTTCGAAAGTTCTGCTGCCAACCTGCTCTAGTTCTACTGCTCACACACAATCACACCCACAATTTTCTTACAAAAGAAAATATTCCAAAAGGGTAGCAATACTTTTAAGGCCAGTTTGCACCAGACCATATACCTCTGTGCATTCCCCTAAAGTGGGATTTGGCAGCCCATTCATTTGAATTGCACCAGACAGCACAAAAAGTAGCGTATGCGGTACAATTTGATATTGTGCTCGCAAACACACCAAGTTTGCAATCTGTGTTTGGGGTTCCATTAACAATGTATTGGCAACTGCTACAAATCTCAAAGGCAGTGCGTTTTAAACTGGATGTGCCTTTCCCGTGCCACTTTCTGGTGTAAACCAGCTCTTCAGAAAGAACAGTTATCTTTTGATGGGTAAAATTTGCTCTAGCTGCGATTTGTTTGAGCATCCCCTCCAAATATTAGGACACTTACATCCTATGATTTAGGTGGTAGCAAGCACTTTTAGGAAGGGTTTATCATCGTTGACTATTCAAAGAGTAAAAAACTCATTTGATTAGGCATGAACTGCACCATAGTAGAAGAGAGAAAAGGTATTGCAAGCTCAAGCAATGCCTGACCTAAGTTCCCTGAAAACTCATCTACAACAAGAAGGGACCTTCAACTATTTTAAACTTGATTTAATTAGTACCTTTTAGAATGTATCCAACGCCCATTAAACAGCAGATGACTTATAATTTAGTGAAGAACAAGGATAGAAAATCATTCTCTGTCTTCTTATTTATTTTACCTTAGATGTTAATGAGGCATACAATAATTTCTTTTGGGTATTAATCACTGCTAAAATCTGGCAAATATGAGTCATGATGTCCTTATTTTTCATACAAACAAAAGCATAATAAGTAAAATGCTTCCAAAAGTTATGTATTATAAGCTAAATTTAATAAAACAATTTTTTCAATGGTTTATCTAAAGTTTTCTTTTTTGCTGAATATTGTAATAGTCCCACATAATTCCTTAATAATAATATGGCTTAGTTGGAAGATTGATTGTGAGACACCTAAACTGTCATAATGTTATAATTTTCAGCAAACATGAGCAAAATAGTTTACAATGTGAATATATTCCCTTTACCAGTGTACATAGATCTCTCTCCTCTCATATATATATTGTAACAGGAAGTCAGCTAAATCTGGGAATGTAGTCACAGGAAGGAGATACATTTCCAGCTGACTTAGAAAGTCCATTAATTAATTTAGGGTGTTGGCTACAGAGCTAGCCAGCAGGAAGTTGAAAGGCCTTCAGCTGTTCAGAATGAGGAGATCAAGGCCTCTATAATTTGTCCAGAGAAAATCTATTGAGTGCTGCCTCCTGTCGCCGTGTAGGCTGGGAGAGGAGGACAGACATACGTGTACCTCCCGAAGCTGGTGGGCATGGGAGAAGGACTGCTGCCTCCAGAAGCTGCATCCTGTCGCCGTGTAGGCTGGGAGAGGGGGACAGTCGGATGTGTGCCTCCCGACAAGCTGGTGAGCATGGGAGAAGACCCCCTACAGCGATGTGAAGCTAAGGAGGGTAACCACGAGTGAAGACGTCTCAAAGGTGAGAAGACAAAGTGTTCCATGTGAAGAGTGTGAAGAGTAAAGGGACATGTTCAATGGACAATGTTTGTGCTGTGTGAAAAGCAAACAAATGGACATTTGAGTGTCTGCTGTAGGATCAGCAGTGTCGGCCCAACAGTAGGTTGGAAAGACTTCTTAGGTAGGTTCCAGCGTGAGAAGGTAGCCGCCCACAGAGGCAAGGATTTATTTTGTCTTTTATTTTATTTTGGCTGTTTTGATGCTTGCAATTGTGTTAAGAAAATTGCATGAATAAATCAGTCTTGTTTTCAACCTCTAATCGGCTATCTCTCTGTGAAAACGCACCCCCCCAAGGAGTCATCTACACCCGCCACCGAGCTAATCCCTCACATATGGTGGAGGTATGCAGTGGGCATAAGCAGAGATCCCTGCAATGGAGTGCATATGTTTGATGAACTTTGTCTGGTGCATGAGATTGCACAATCTATGTGTGCAGGAGAGAAGATCCTGACAGAAAAAAAAAAAAAAAAAAAAGTGTTTTAAAGAGACAGCGGTCTCAAAATTATTTGATGAACTTTGTTGTGTCTGGTGCAAGTGACTGCACAAACTGTGTGTGCAGGAAAAGAGATCCTGCAAGAGAGAGAAAAACTACATGTGTTGAAGAGACAGTGGTCTGAAAATTGTTTGCTGGACTGTGAAAAATTTGTTTGTGGAGTTATTGAAGATGGGGCGGTCCAAACGCCTGAAAAATGCAAAGATAGATGAAATGAGAGACCGGATTCTATGGATGGAGGGGATGTTGCCGTCTGAACCAGCCCCATCCATGCCTAAAGAGAGTCTACTAAAGAGGAAGGTTGTTGTCCCTAGCAACACTGATGAAACCGCTATGGAGACGCAGTGTGCTCAGATGAAAAGTAAACTCAAAATGGAGGAGATGTTGAAACATCTGATTATATCAAATGCAGCTCAACAGCAGGCAAATGCGGATTTTCAGCAGAGCTTTGCAGCTCAACAAAAGGCTCATCAAGAGAGCATGGCAGGCTGGAAACAGAGACGCCAGCAGCCAGTGGAGGCCATCGGTTTGGAGGAAACCGAGTATGTGTGCAGGGCTGAGTTGGATGCCTTGCAACGGAAAATGGAAGAAAAGGAACAAGCCTTGGAATTGCTTAAAATGGAGCATAGAAACTTGCAGGAAACGAATGAACTACTCAAGTCTCATGTGTCACAGTGGGAAGAATCCACTGCTCTTCTTTTGGTCGAGTTGCAAAAACGCAGAGAGACTATAATGGAGAAAGATACCATCCTCATGGAAAAGGAAAGTGAAATTCAGACTTTGCAGAAGCAAAGCATGTGTGAAATGTTGGAGTTGCGTAATCAGCTGGAAAAAAGTCTTCAGTGTTTGGAAGTTACAAAAATAGACCTGCAGGAGTCGCAGGAACAGAATGTTGCTCTGAAAGCGACATTGTCTCTCAGCGACAAAGAGAAAAGTGAAAGAGAGGCTAAATTACTGAGTACTGTGTATGAGCTCACTACTTTGAGCAATGTGGTAGATGAATGGCGTGCGGACTGTGAAAGTTGGAAAGGGGAAGCCCAACGTGTCCAGCAGCAGTTAAAGGAGAAAGAAGCCTGTGTGGCAGAATTACATTCTTATTCCCAGATGCTAGCCAATGAGGTGAAGGCTCTTATGCAGGGAAAAGGAGATTGTGAACATAAGAGGGAAAAAGTAGAGGCACAGCTTCTGGAATCGCAAGTCAAGGTGTCAGAAGGTGACCGATTGTGTGCTAAGCTGTCAGAGAAGGCAAACCGACTGCAGGTTGAGTTGGACAATGTTACAAATCAGCTTTCTCAAGCAGACAGCAAATCTAGAGAAATTGCGGAAGATTTTTCTATCTTGGAATCGCAGCTGCAAGACACGCAGGAACTCTTACAGGAAGAGAGGTGTCAAAGGCTGAGTTTTAGCACAAAGCTCAAACAAATGGAAGATGAGAAAAATGGCTTCCTGGAACAATTAAAAGAGGAGGCGGAAGCAAAGAAAAACCTATCAGAGCAAGTCGCAACATTGCAAGCTCAGATAGCGGATATGAAAAAACGCATGGAAGAAAGCGTTGGTTCATTACAGTGTGTTGAAGATGTGAAAAAGAAGTTTGATCAGATGCTTGGTGAAGAGAAGACTGTGTCTGCAAAATATGCAGAAGAACGCGACCGTGCAAAAACGGAGGCGCGTGATAACGAGAGCAAAGCCCTGTTCTTGGCTCGCTCTTTGGAGGAAGTTCTAGAGTGTAAGGCTGAACTAGAAAGTGTTAACAAACAGCTGCGTACAGAAATGGAAGAATTGGTCAGCTCCAAGGATGATGTTGTGAAAAGCGTTCAGGAGCTAGAAAAGTCTAAACGAGCCTTAGAACAGCAAGTAGAAGAGATGAAGATTCCGTTGCAGGAACTGGAAGAGGAATTCCAGGCAACAGAGGATCTGTCCCAAAGAGGGGATAGTGTGCCTGATGCAGTTTTTAAAAGGATCAGTGTTTTGGGGTCTGTCCTGAGTGAGCCTCAGAAATGTGATGACACGTGGCTTGAATCACCCCTTTGGAATAAACCGTTCCTTCAAAAACTTCAAGCATTGGAAAATGTATCATTAGAACTTCAGCAAATAAAGGAGTTGTGTAAGAAATGTGATGATTTCTCAGTTCAGGCTGAAAACCTAGTGGAGAAAACTAAAGCGGAGAAAACTAAAGCAAGTGATATAAATCTGGGAGGAAAAAGCAAACGCCACCTAGTGGAGAAAACTAAGGCTGTTGGTGAAAACGTGAAGCAAATGAATTTCAAGTGCCTTTCAGAGAATATTTCTAAAATGAAACTGGTAAAAGACGGGTGGCAGAAGTTTGATCGTGATCTTGAGATGCATTCCATGTGGAATTCAGATAGAGAAAAAGAACTAGGTGACCTTGAGCGGTCAAATAGTTCAGCAGAAAGTGCATTGAAGAAACCTGTAAAAGAATGTGTTGCAGTTCCATGCTTCTTCACTGATGCAGAGAGGAGGTCTATAATGGATACCACCCAGATCGCTGGGTTCAACTGTGTTGTTGCCTTTGACCCCTATGTTGGTGGAAGGAAAGTTGATGATGTTCTGGTTGGCTTCTTCTGTGAAGAGTTTGGCAAGAAATATAAACTGAATATCAAATCAAATAGTAGGCCTTTACTGCGACTCGCTCAGGAGGGCGAAAAGTTTAAGAAGTTGATGAGTGCAAATGCTTCAGATCTGCCTATGAATATGAAATGTTTGGTGAATGATATTGATATCTCTGGGAAAAGGAACAGGGGTCACTTTGAAGAAATGTGTGACAGCCTGTTGTCTCAATTGGAAAATCCTCTGCACAGCATCTTAGAGCAAGCAAAGCTCAAGAAGGAAGATCATTCCCTTTTACAACAAAAAGTCAATGATTGTGTACAGATGTATGGAGAGGCAACTCAAGTCACAGAGGGATGTCAAGAGTCCCTACTTGGAACAAAGCTTAGTGAAGCAAAGGTTCTCAAAGTTTTGTGGAAAACATTTATGGATTGCAGAGAGAGGCGTCTTAAGAATGTTGAAGACATTAAGACTAGCCCAATTGAGTTGCCTATGGATCACGGTCCTCCATGGTGGATTGGACAGACGGTTATGAGGGACAAGCTGTCTGACATTTATGAGAAAGCTGTCAATGAAGATGACAGAAACGAGAAGGAGCAAAATGATGCCAAAAATGCAGTTGAAGAATGTGTATATGAGATGAGAGACAAACTGTGTGGCATTTATGAGAAATCCGTCAATGAAGATGACAAAACAGTTTCATCCGGAAGCTTGAGGATAATAGGAGGCTTATCAGTGAGTCAGCAGTGCTTGACACATGCGTGCCTGGAAATCTGTGTCCCAACCCTAGGGTTGAAACAAGAGGGGGGGGTATGTAACAGGAAGTCAGCTAAATCTGGGAATGTAGTCACAGGAAGGAGATACATTTCCAGCTGACTTAGAAAGTCCATTAATTAATTTAGGGTGTTGGCTACAGAGCTAGCCAGCAGGAAGTTGAAAGGCCTTCAGCTGTTCAGAATGAGGAGATCAAGGCCTCTATAATTTGTCCAGAGAAAATCTATTGAGTGCTGCCTCCTGTCGCCGTGTAGGCTGGGAGAGGAGGACAGACATACGTGTACCTCCCGAAGCTGGTGGGCATGGGAGAAGGACTGCTGCCTCCAGAAGCTGCATCCTGTCGCCGTGTAGGCTGGGAGAGGGGGACAGTCGGATGTGTGCCTCCCGACAAGCTGGTGAGCATGGGAGAAGACCCCCTACAGCGATGTGAAGCTAAGGAGGGTAACCACGAGTGAAGACGTCTCAAAGGTGAGAAGACAAAGTGTTCCATGTGAAGAGTGTGAAGAGTAAAGGGACATGTTCAATGGACAATGTTTGTGCTGTGTGAAAAGCAAACAAATGGACATTTGAGTGTCTGCTGTAGGATCAGCAGTGTCGGCCCAACAGTAGGTTGGAAAGACTTCTTAGGTAGGTTCCAGCGTGAGAAGGTAGCCGCCCACAGAGGCAAGGATTTATTTTGTCTTTTATTTTATTTTGGCTGTTTTGATGCTTGCAATTGTGTTAAGAAAATTGCATGAATAAATCAGTCTTGTTTTCAACCTCTAATCGGCTATCTCTCTGTGAAAACGCACCCCCCCAAGGAGTCATCTACACCCGCCACCGAGCTAATCCCTCACAATATATATATATATATATATATATATATATATATATATGTATATATATATATATACATACATACATACATACATACATACATACATACATACATACATATGCAGTTAGGTACATATATTTTTGGTCACAGGTAGTGATGAGCCGAACACCACCAACAGCAAATGGCCTTTGCTGTTGGTGGTGCCTGAACACCGTAACCAAGCCCTCTCAGTTACTCTTGCTGGGTGCAGGAATAGGACCTGCTGGTAATAATTACATACAAATTTGAAATTGCATGTGCTATACAGGTGCCATAAATTGGGCCTTTGCTGTTGGTGGTGTATGAACACTGTAACCAACCCCTCACAGTTACTCTTGCTGGGAGCAGGAATGGGACCTGCTGGTAAGAATTTTATACATATTTGAAATTGCATGTGCTATACAGGTGCCAAAAATTGGGCCTTTGCTGTTCGTGGTGCCTGAACAACATAACCAAGCCCTCGCACTTACTCTTGCTGGGTGCAGGAACAGTACCTGCTGGTAAGAGTTCTATACAAATTAGAAATTCCATGTACTTGTCTTAGAGGTGCAAAAATATTGGGCCTTTGGTGTTGGTGGTGCCTGAACACCGTTACCCCTCACAGTTATTCTTGCTGGATGCAGGGCACAGGGACAGGGCCTGCTGTTAAAAATGGCATACGACATATAAATTGTATGCATCTGTCATACAAGTGCAGAAAAAATAGGCCTTGGGGGTTGGTAGTGACCTAAACCAAAAACAATGTTGGAAGCTAGCAGAATCAAGGTTGAGGAATAGGATAGGCAGCATATGCAGTCTTCAAGGGATGGCAGACCCCTAGCAAATTCAATCAGTTACATAAGCATCAGGGGCTTGATAGCTCTTGTTAATCCAGGACTGGTTCATTTTGATAAAAGTCAGCTGGTCAACAGAGTCTGTAGACAGATGCACTCTTTTGTCCATCACAAAACCTCCAGCAGCACTGAACGTCCGTTCGGAAAACACGATGGAAGCAGGACAGGCCAGTAGCTCCATTGCATATTGACCAAGTTCTGGCCAGTGGTCCATCCTCAAGACCCAGTAACCCAGTGGATGCTCAGCTGGAAAGGTTTCCAAGTCTGCTCTTGTGCCTAGATAATCATGCACCATATGATGGAGACGCTGCCGATGGTTGCTTAAATCTAACAGCCCTGGGTGCTGCTGAGGACTAAAGAACTGTTTAAAGGCATCAGTCAGCCGGCCACCTTCTCCACCGTTCCTCCTTTGGCTGAACGATGCCTCAGAAACACGTCCAGAGAATGTTGACCTCCCAGTGTCTGGAAAGGTGGTACACCGATTTTTTTTCAAGGCCTCCTCAAGAGGTTTCATCTTCTGCTCCCTCTGTGAAGGCAGGATGAGCTCTGCAAATTTACCCTTGCTATGGCAGCCCCTAGAGCACATCCTGCCTCGTTGGAGTTGTGCATCCTCCTTATCCACCCCCTTCTCCTCCTCCTCTATCCTGTCAGGCAGCCAAGTACAGTTAGTGACCTCCCTCCTCGTCACTTGAGCAAACTTGGCAATATGCTTCAGCTGTGGCAACATGACTGCTGGTTTCTTGTCCATCATTGTCACCCCCTCTCTCTAGGCTCACGTTATTCCCTTCATCAACCTGGGAACCAACATCACAGCTTTCAAATTGCTGCATATCCTCCAGCAGCATGTCACTGATACTATGGTAGAATAGTTCAGGTGACTCCTCCATGCATGATGGTGGGGCGACAAAAGGAGTAGCTGTGGAGAAGTAGTCTGTGGAACGGGCCGCTTTGGCAGCTGCGGTGGAAAGCAAACTACTGTGAGCGTTGGTGTCAGAGGACGAGGAGGATGAGGACGGCTCCACCAACTCTTCCACATTTTGTGGCTGAGTAGCACGGGCACCACTGGAAATAATGGATGGGCGTGCCCCTCCTGCAGAGGATTCCGACTGTGACCACCACTTTTCCCAAAGGAGAAACAGAGGCTGCTTGCCCTCTTTTCTTGGCCTGTGAGCATCAGCCTCTTCTTGTCGGCCTTTTGGACATGATGTTGATACAGATCAATATAGGGTATACGCAACTGACCAATAGATACTCAATGAGCTGATATGATGAAATCAATAGCCCTATAGATGAGCTGTGCTGCTTATAGGATGTACGCAAGTGACTTATTAACAACACTCTCACTGATATGATGTAATCAATAGCCTTATAGATGAACTTTGCTGCTTATAGTATGTATGAAAGTGACCGATTAACAATACTCTCACTGATATGATGTAATCGATAGCCCTATTGATAAGCTGTGCTGCTTATATATGTAGGCAAGTGACCGATTAACAATACTCTCACTGATATGATGTAATCAATAGCCCTATAGATGAGCTGTGTTGCTTATAGATGTACGCAAATGACCGATTAACAATACTCTCACTGATATGATGTAATCAATAGCCCTATAGATGAGCTGTGTTGCTTATAGATGTACGCAAATGACCGATTAACAATACTCTCACTGATATGATGTAATCGATAGCCCTATAGATGAGCTGTGCTGCTTATATATGTACGCAAGTAACCGATTAACAATACTCTCACTGATTTGATGTAATCAATAGCCCTATAGATGAGCTGTGCTGCTTATAGATGTACGCAAGTGACCGATTAACAATACTCTCACTGATATGATGAAATCTATAGCCCTATAGATGAGCTGTGCTTCTTATAGATGTACGCAAGTGAACGATTAACAATACTCTCACTGATATGATGTAATCGATAGCCCTTTAGATAAGCTGTGCTGCTTATAGATGTATGCAAGTGACTGATTAACAATACTCTCACTGATATGATGTGATCAATAGCCCTATAGATGAGCTGTGCTGCTTATAAATGTACACAAGTGACCGATTAACAATACTCTCACTGATATGATGTAATCAATAGCCCTATAGATGAGAAATCTCTCTCCCTACTTGCTCAGAATGTCTCATTGGCACTGCACTGTCTGACAAACTGCAAAGAAACGATTCTCTCCCTGCCTCAAATACATTCCTGTCCCTCCCTACACTGCTAGGAATGTCTCTCTGCACTGTCTGACAAAATTCAAAAAAAGCTACTTTCGCCCTGCCTTAAAAGCGTTCCTCTCCCTGTCTCCTTGTCCGCACAATCACACTACATGCTGCGGCTGCGCGGACAGCCTTTATGTAGTGTGGGGCGTGTACTTGGTCCCTAAGCTCTGATTGGCTAAAGGCAGCCTGAATTTAGTCCAAACATGGCAGACATCATTTGATTGGCCAAAGCATGAGGTCAGGGTGCATGCTTTGGCCAATCACATAACGTGCTGCACACGCGGCGCGCTCGCAATGCATTATGAGATCTTGAATTTCCCACGAAGAAGCACATTTGTTTGTCACTTGATGAACGATCGAACGACCGATGTTCGAGTCGAACTTAGCTTCGACTAGAACTCGAAGCTCATCCCTAGTCATAGGCACAAATTTCATACTTTTGGCTCTGTATGCCACCAGAATAAAATTAAAATGAAACCATCCAAATGAATTTGAAGTGCAGACTTTCAGCTTTAATTCAAGGGGTTGAACATAAATATCAAGTACAAATTTTAGGAACTGCAACCATTTTTATACACATACCCCCTATTTTCAGGGGCTCAAATATAATTGGAAAAATGAATATAATCATAAATACAGGCAGTCCCCGACTTACGAACATCCGAGTTGCGAACGACTCCTACTTACGAACGGGGGCCGCGTGCCGAACAACTCCTACTTACGAACGGGGGCGTGGCGAACGACTCCTACTTACGAACAGCGGCGGCGCCCACGTAACGTCACTGCCGGCTTCTTCCGGCTTCTTCTCGCTCCTGTGCTGGATAGCATCCATCTTAGTGCCGGCCACAACGCACGCTGCATGCACTACATGTACTGATTGCCCCACACTGCCCAGAAGCATCCCACTGCACAGGCAGAAGCTGGTGGAACTGTCTGGAAACTGGTCAGATTACATTACTCTGTATTGGGAGCAGGACCACTGTATTGTACTTGTACTTCTAGCTATGTTGAATGTAACTATCCTTCTGGGTCTCATTTAGCCCTTGTACTGGATCCCACGCTGCTGACCATGTGAAAGGCCATACCCCAATGCATGCTACAATTATTACCAAGCAACGCAGTGGTTTAATTGTTGAGATGGAAAGGCTGCTGACAGTTTGGATAGAAGACCACAATCAGCGTAATATGCCTATCAGCCTTTCTTTAGTCCAAGAAAAGGCTCGAAGCCTTTTCAAAGATTTAAAAGCTGCCCATCCAGCAAGTGAAGATGATTTCAATGAAGAATTTGTTGCAAGTAGGGGTTGGTTCAATCGCTTTAAAGAAAGAGCTAATTTGCATAACATTAAAGTTCAAGGTGAAGCAGCGAGTGCCGATGTAAGTGCTGCAACTGATTTTCCCAAGATATTGGAAGAAATTATTGATGATGGAGGTTATTTGCCAGAACAAATTTTTAATGTAGACGAAACAGGCTTGTTTTGGAAAAAAATGCCAGAGAGGACCTACATTTCAAAAGAGGAAAAAAGTGCACCAGGACATAAGGCATCAAAGGACAGGCTGACTATATTACTTGGGGGCAATGCATCTGGGGATTTAAAGCTCAAGCCTTTGCTAGTGCATCACTTCTTAAATCCGAGGGCACTACGTAATGTCACTAAGGCATCGCTTCCTGTTATTTGGAGGGCAAATTCAAAGGCTTGGGTGACAGTTGCACTCTTTGAAGAGTGGTTTTTGAACCACTTTGTCACTGCCGTTGAACGTTATTGCATTAGCAAAAACATTCCCTTTAAAATTCTTCTTCTCCTTGACAATGCCCCTGGCCATCCAAACACTTTAGCTGATATGCACCCCAATGTAAAGGTGGTATTTCTACCCCCCAACACCACATCACTTCTTCAGCCAATGGATCAGGGAGTTATAGCCTCCTTTAAGGCCTATTATTTACGAAGGACATTCTCACAAGCTGTCAGGGCTACCCAAAATAATGAGATGACCTTAAGAGGGTTCTGGAAGAGCTATAACATTTATGATGCCATCAAAAATATTGCTGATGCTTGGGATGAAGTGAAAGAAACAAATTTAAGAGGAGTTTGGAACAAATTGTGCCCCCAATTCCCACAAGAATTTCTGGGGTTTACAGATGAAGAGATCACCAGAACCAGGCAAGCTGTGGTTGCTATTGGTAATCAACTGCAGTTGGACATCAGTGAAAATGATATCATCGAGTTACTCGACTCCCATGGCAACGAACTATCTACTGAAGACCTTATTGAACAAGAGCAGCAAATGATATCATTTAGGGAAGAAAACCAGGACCTAGAAACTCCAAAATTGAAAAAAATTTCAACAAAACAGTTAGCTGAAGCTTTTCAACTCATTGAAGCAGGAATGGCAAAGTTAGAGCAGCAAGATCCTGATACAGAGAGGTTTACCAAAGTTTACCGTACAGTTACTGAAGGCCTGAGATGCTACAGGGTTATTTATGATGAGATGAAGAGAAGTGCTGTGCAAACATCCCTTGATGCCTACTTCAAGAAACTGCCTCCAGCAGCTCAATCAGATTCTGATTCTATAATAGCAGTCCCATCCTCTCCAACAAGCCCATTAACCACCATCACCATTGTTTAAAGTTGTAGTGTACTGTACAGTACAGTACAGTGTTTTGAAAATGTTTAAGCATTTACAGTACATGTATCTGCATCAAAAAGTAAATATTTTAAAGCAAACATCTGTCTAAGTTGTATTTATTTATTAGTTTTGGCTAGTACAGTACTGTATGGTGTGCTGTTAGAGCCACAATGAGGTTTGTACTGCTGTCTGTATCCTCATTAACTTTTTGGGCTGGAGTTACACTTAAAAAAGTACATGTTCCGACTTACAAACAAATTCGACTTATGAACAAACCTACAGTCCCTATTGTGCTCGTAAAACGGGGACCGCCTGTATAATGATAAATATATTGTTAATTTTGAATATTTTGTTGGGAATCCTTTACTAGTAATGACTGCCTAAAGTCTGAAATCCATGGGCATTCCCAAAGACTGGGTTTCCTCCTTTCTGATGCTTTGCCAGGCTCTAACTGCTATCTTCAGTTGTTCTTTGTTTGTGGGTCTTTCTGCCTTTAGTTTTCACTTCAGCAAGTGAAATGCATTCTCAATTGGGTTGAGATCAGGCCATTGCAGAATATTCCCCTTATTTTCCTTCCTCCTGGGTTGCCTTTGCAGTGTGTTTTGGATCATTGTCCAGCTGTACTTTGAAGCAACATCCAATCAACTTTGCTGCATTTGGCTGAATCTGGGCTGACAGTATATCTAAAAATACTGCAGAATTCATCCAGTTGCTTCTGTTTTCTGTCGCATCATCAATAAACACCAATGACCCAGTGCCATTTGAAGTCATGCATACCCGTGCCATCACACTGCCTCCACCATGTTTTACCTTCTCCACAATTTTTACTTCCTGTCATTCTGGTACAGATTAATTTTAGTTTGATCCATCCAAAGAATGCTTTTCCAGAACTTTTTTGGCATTTTTAGAGGGTTTTTTTTGGAAAAGTCTAATCTGGCTTTTTTATTCTTTAGGCTTATGAATGGTTTGCACCTTGTGGTGAACCCTCTGTATTTGCTCTCGTGAAGTCTTCTCTTAATTGTAGACTTTTACAATGATGCGCCCACCTCCTGGGGAGTGTCCTTCACTTGTCTGGATGTTGTGAATGGGTTTTTCTTTACCATAGAGAGGATCTTGCAATCATCCACCACTGTTGTCTTCTGTGGATGTCCAGGCCTTTTAATGTTGCTGAGCTCACCAGTGTGTTCTTCTTTCCTCAGAATGAACCAAACTGTTGATTTGGCCACTCATAATGTTGCTGCTATCTCTCTGATGGATTTTTTTCACGTTTGAAGCCTTACAATAGCCTGTTTCACTTGCATGGACAGCTCTTTTTAATGCGTGATGTAAGTTCACAGCTATAGATTCCAAATACAAATACCACACTTAGAATCAACTCCAGACCTTTTACCTGCCTAATTAATGAAAAACTAATGAAGGAGTAGCCCACACCTGGCCATGAAACAGCTTTTGATTCAATTGTCCAATTACTTTTGGTCCCTTGAAAAAGGGGGGTGGCTATTTTTAAGAGCTGTAATTCCTAAACCTTTCCTCC
The DNA here is from genome assembly GCF_965119305.1 of Pelophylax lessonae. NCBI lineage: Eukaryota > Metazoa > Chordata > Amphibia > Anura > Ranidae > Pelophylax > Pelophylax lessonae. Next base: position 128,972,775 of record NC_138774.1, read on the forward strand.
GATTTGGATGTACATACAGTACCCTCAAATTAAACCTGGGAGTGTTCACTTTCAGCCCATATCCATTATATACAGTTACTATAGCTTGAAAATGTTTTGGTAAATACCTGGAAAAAAATTAAAACTGTGCCTGTGTATATACACAGTATCTCACAAAATTGAGTACACCCCTCACATTTATGTAAATATTTTATTATATCTTTTCATGTGACAACACTGAAGAAATTATACTTTGCTATAATGTAAAGTAGTGAGTGTACAGCTTGTATAACAGTGTAAATTTGCTGTCCCCTCAAAAAAACTCAACACACAGCCATTAATGTCTAAACTGCTGGCAACAAAAGTGAGTACACCCCTAAGTGAAATTGTCCAAATTGGGCCCAAAGTGTCAATATTTTGTGTGGCCACCATTATTTTCTAGCACTGCCTTAACCCTCTTGGGCATGGAGTTCACCAGAGCTTCACAGGTTGCCACTGGAGTCCTCTTTCACTCCTCCATGACAACATCACGGAGCTGGTGGACGTTAGAGACCTTCCCTTTGAGGATGCCCCACAGAAGGTCAATAGGGTTTAGGTCTGGAGACATGCTTGGCCAGTCCATCACCTTTATCCTCAGCTTCTTTAGAAAGGCAGTGGTCATCTTGGATGTGTGTTCGAGGTTGTTATCATGTTGGAATACTGCCCTGCGGCCCAGGAGGGGACCATGCTCTGCTTCAGTATGTCACAGTACATGTTATTCATGATTCCCTCAATGAACTGTAGTTCCCCAGTGCTGGCAGCACTCATGCAACCCCAGATCATGACACTCCCACCACCATGCTTGATTGTAGACAAGACACACTTGTCTTTGTACTCCTAACCTGGTTGCTGCCACACATGCTTGACACCATCTGAACCAAATAAGTTTATCTTGGTCTCATCAGACCATGGGACATGGCTCCAGTAATCCATGTCCTTAGTCTGCTTGTCTTCAGCAAACTGTTTTCAGGCTTTCTTGTGAATAATCTTTAGAAGAGGCTTCCTTCTGGGACGACAACCATGCAGACCAATTTGATGCAGTGTGCGGCGTATGGTCTTAGCACTGACAGGCAGACCCCCCACCCCTACAACCTCTGCAGCAATGCTGGCAGCACTCATACGTCTATTACCCAAAGACAACCTCTGGATATGATGCTGAGCAAGTGCGCTCAACTCCTTTGGTCGACCATGACGAGGCCTGGTCTTAGTGGAACCTGTCCTGTTAAACTGCTGTATGATCTTGGCCACTGTGCTGCAGCTCAGTTTCAGAGTCTCCGTAATCTTCTTATAGCCTAGGTCATCTTTATATAGAGCAACAATTTTTTTTCAGATCTTCAGAAAGTTCTTTGCCATGAGGTGCCATGTTGAACTTCCAGTGACCAGTATGAGAGAGTGAGAGCGATAACACCAAATTTAATACACCTTCTCCCAATTTAAACCTGAGACCTTGTAACACTAACAAGTCACATGACATTGGGGAGGGAAAATGGTTAATTGGGCCCAATTTGGACATTGTCACTTGGAGGTGTACTCACTTTTGTTGCCAGCGGTTTAGACAATAATGGCTGTGTGTTGAGTTCTTTTAAGGGGACAGCAAATTTACACTGTTATACAAGCTGTACACTCACTACTTTACATGTAGCAAAGTGTCATTTCTTCAGTGTTGTCACATGAAAAGATATAATAAAATATTTACAAAAATGTGAGGGGTGTACTCACTTTTGTGAGATACTATATATATATATATATATATATGTGTGTAGCACTCTCCTAGGTAGGTGCTAGGAAAAAGCATCTATTTGCTCATTCTGCTCATCAGGGGAGCCTGATCTGTTAGTTTGCCTGTCATGTGTTTTTAGGTGTGATTCACTGGGTCTGAGGGAGTGTCCCCACTGTGTCCAATGAGGGAGCTTGTTGGACAGTGGAGGAAACCTAGCCAGGGACACATCGTGTTTCATGGCAGTCCCAGTGGGAGGGCATTGCTGCAATGCATCCTGGGATTGCCCATAAATACGGTGGGAGCAAAGTCCTAGGAGGAGGTGGACGGCTGTCTCTCCTCCTGCTGAAGTGAGGAAGGTGGTCCAGGCAGTCGGCCTAGGGATCAGGGGTTGAGCTGTGCCGCAGAAGGATCCAGTGTGCTGACCAAGTGGAGTGGCTGGGCAAACTACGTCTGGAAAAACACTGTTGTGAGAACTTAAGCATCTGCCCAGGGGTCTCCCTAAGAGAGGGGACCACTTCAGAGGGGTCAATGGGATAAAGGAGCCAGCTAACCCAGAGTGATACAGTAAAGGGGGTGCCAAGTTGTCAAGTCCTGAAGATAAGGAAAAAAGGGGGTGCCAGGAAGAGCCCTGAAGTTGTTCAGCAGTACAGTACAGATTGCTTCAGAGTACAGATTACCTCAGAGAATTACTTCAGTTCTGCGTCCCAGCTGGTGACAGACTGAAACCAGCGGCCTAGCCATGACTAGATCAAGTTCAGTGTTACTCAGCGTTAACCGGCGTTAACTGGCGTTAACCGGCATTTACTCAAGTTGTTCCCTGCCTATTGTGCATAGCTTTGCTCAGATGGAGTATTCCATTCGTCCCCTCTCCTATCCAAGTTCCTAATAAAACATAAAAACCATAACAAACTGGACTGGTCCTTGTCTGAGGTAAAAACACTTGGAAATATGTCAGAATGTTCTGCTGTTGCTAATGGTAACCCAGGGGAACCCACATTCAGCAGCTCCCATGGGAGTAGTGCTATATATATATATATATATATATATATATATATATATATATATATATATATATATATATATATATATATATACACTGCTCAAGGAAAACTTTGAAAACACATCAGATCTCATTGCGGGAAAATCCTAAGGCTGGATATCTATACTGATATGGACTGGGTATTGTGTTGGGAAGGAAAGGATGTCCCATCATTTGATGGAAATGAAAATTATCAACCTATGGAGGGCTGAATATACAGTATATACGTATATAAAAATTCTCACTAGCAGGGAGAGCAACATAAGTAAATAAAAAGCCAACAGGAGATTGAACCTGTCCCCTGCCCTAAAATTAGGGAAATGCTGAAACATTGTGTTATAAATGCACTTAGAAGTTTTTAAACATTTTAAGAATTACACATACATTAATCTACTTTTGCTAGGACTGTTTTTGTCACAGCACAAATTAATGGGACTATTCCTCTTTTTTTACTTGCAATTTGAAACCACAGTCAATTTGACTGACAGATTCATCCCTGGGCAGCTTTTTGAAGAGTGAATTATATGACTAAATATGGCAAATGTACAATGACAACTAATCAATACACAGCTCAGCAGGAAACATATTAATCTGATAATGCAGCTTTCATACTCATTATCCAGTCATCCAAGCCTAATATAACTCCAGCAGTGGAGAGAAACAAAAAGCATGCTCTGTAATGTGACATAGAGTATGCTGCGTGTAAAAAACAACGATGGCTATAGTCCATTACAATCAGATAGACATAGAAGTTTAGATTAGCCTGACCGCTGAAAGTTTCTTTTTTTAATTGGGTTGTTATGGCTGACATTTTACATAATTGTTTTTTGGTATCCATTTAACTAAAGGACAGTGCTGAATTATCTTATTAAACAGGACTATTGCACTTAAATTTAAAAGAAAAAAGAGAGCTTTTTTCACAGAACATACAGCTACAATAGACTATAATCATAATTTATTTGTTATGGTAACAGGCTCCTGCTCTGGTTTCCAGTTATATCTTTCTGTGGCTGCATGTGATTTCAGAAGTACATGAGTACATATCTGTTGGTAGCACCTATTAAGCATGTTCTTTGCCTGTTGGTAACATACAATATACTTTCATTTTTGGAGAGGAGCAACCCTGAGAGTAACATTTACAGCAAGCAAGATTATCAGCATTACATCCAAGCAATTAGCATCTTCAGAGTGAGAGGCCAGCAATGGCAATCTCCGTGTTTCTCTCATAAAAGGTTTTCATACATTTTGTGTCCAGGTCTACATAAGAAAGAAATACAAGATAACTAAAAAGGGCCAACTTACTGTCCCCTTGGTCAATTGACCTTATTTCTGTTATGGCAACATTTAAAAGTTTCCAGGCACCATAGTCTAAAATGTGAAAAAGTTATTGTTACTTACCATTGATGGGAGGGGATGAATTACTACACTCTAGTTATTCCCCTAAACTGCCAGATTTTTCAAATTAAGCCCACATTGATCTCTTTTACCTATCAGTCTATTAATGATGACTTTCATTTCACTATATGTTTGACTGATATAATCCCTTGATAGCCTGGCATCACCCCTATCACCTCTTTCACTATCCTTAATAACAACTACACTGACCCCCAAACCCCAGTCTATATTCCTAACAGCGCTCTTGCCTTTCTGCTGGCCCATCCGGTAGCTAATCGAAAGCCTTCTTCTATCTGACACAGTGCTGCATGCAGTGCCATTTACCCATGGGCAGCAATGGGCAGGCCTTGGTGCAAAAGGGAAGTGACTGTCTAGCAGGGTCAGTGTGTATCAATGGAGCATCTAGTGTATACATTGTTTGTTGCCTAGAGGTGCATACGAACAGCACCCCTAACAAACCCAGATGGCACCCCAGTAAGGAAAGGCTGACCTTGGTGTCACAGACTATACAGCCCTGACACTTATCCAAACCTAAATCTGTCCTGTGTACATAGAGGTTATATGCTGTTTGATTTTAATCAAACATGTATCTTTTAGATAGATTCATAAGACCCATCTAGTCTGTCAGTACATATTTTTAGCTATGCATACTGTATTAATCAGTGTGTCCTTGGAAGTGGCGCACTGAATACAGCTGGGAGAGAAAGATGACAATACCAGATTGTTCATCTCACCAGCGAACATTCTGATCATCAACACCTTTTGCTACAGCTTTGATGCAGATGCACCTGAAGAGCAGACAATTAGGAGCTGAAGGAGGGCTCCCATCTGGAAAGCGGGCTATACAATTTGTTCACACAATTAGAGGAGTCACGGTAGACACGCTTTGCCAGGTACTTCAACTAACAAACAGACGCCACTCTCTGCTTTTCACATTGATTCAATAAAAGTTGCACTTTCCATGACAACACATGAATTACATGACACTTGCGCCATGAATGCTAGTATTCTTTCACTTTATTTTTTCTTATTAACACAACTCACGTAGAGAGGCTCAAACATAGAGCATTTCATTCTAGCTTGCCATTTTGAGCTCCTCCCGATTGCAATAGGGCTGCGTTTTCATCTTTTTGTTACTGTTATTTACTGTCTTTCATTTATCCATCGATTATCCTCCTCTGATAACCCAACGAAAGATAATGGATGTGGAGATCGATCTGTATTATGAGTACAAGTGTACTGGACTCCACTAATGTTTTAATTTCATTTTCAAGACCCCCAGGGCTGCAGATATCAAATTACAATTGTCTATATAAATGTAACATTGGAAGCAGGTTTTCTCACTATTCAGGGATCTAATAGTTTAGGTTTCAAGGGAGTTAGTTGTGTTTTTGGATCACAGCGCTGTAAAGCAAATTAGAACAAAATGGAAATATCCACAAAATAGTATACAATTCTGTGCTTAGTGCATTAAGATATCAACAGGGAAGCTGCTCCCATTATACCTAGATATACAATATAAAAAAAATGTGATTTCCCAAATATGCTGTGCTTCTGCTTTAAATATACATTTTGAATAAGGTGAATCAATCGACTTAATACATAATAGAATACAAACAAATAAAGTGAAACAAGTGAATTATGAAATAATTGTTGTAGTGCAGCCAAAAAAAGTCCAAACAGCTTCCTTAGAGAAAAAGGTAATCCACAATATTCCAATCCCAAATCCTTATTTAGAAGACTTTTCTGTGTGAAAGCTAGCTACCACCAAAAGCACTAAGGACTCTTACCAAATATTAAGACACACATTAAAAGTAAGCTCTCCAGCAAAGCAACAGGACACCACCAGCCAATTATAAAATGACTATTTAAAAAAAATTTAAAAAATTAATATTATTTTATTCTTTTTGGAAGAGATTAGTATGTGAGTTAATCAATGGGGGAGAGGGGTTGTAATGTAACTTAGAGGAGCCCATTTTAGTTCTAACTCACTGTCCTTTTTAGCTGTTTTGTATTTTGTATTTAGAACTGTATCCATATGACTAACATTGTATGGTTCAGATTTTACTTCGCTTTTGACTTGGAGTTCAAACTGAGGCTTGGCTTAGAATGATATCTATATGATTACCAAACTGTGTATGGTTTCGATCCTATTCCGCCCACGACTCAAAGCTCAAATTGAGGCTTGGTTTGTGGTTCATATATATAAGATGATGGCGTGGTGCATTGCCCGTGCCCGAGGACAACGTCATTTATGACGAAACCCGTAGGGCAGACGATGCACTGACGTCATCTCGATTACGATACCCAGAAGTGCGGGGACTTGTTTGGATGCCCACCAGCGTTTGATTTTCAATGTGTGCTTAAGTTCTTTTGGAATGTAAGTGCAATATATTTATATTTTATTAAACGTTACCGGATTTACTCTATGTGGAGCAGTATCTCTATCCCGCATCTGACAGTCGGGACATCTGTAGGAACCCCTCAACAAGGCTTTGGCAAGGTAGTCAGCCACAAGCGCTACTGTCCTCCTATAACAAGAGGTCCAGTGCTGCTGGTAAGCAAGCATTTGCATGTGCTTTTCTGGTGGCGGTGGTTCCATTAATTTTTCACGTTGCTTTGGTGGTGGATGGTGATAGATGTCACTCCAGATAAACTACTGTGCATGACCTGGAGAATTGAGATCCTACTAATTGGGATTTGTCACATGGGACTGTTCAAGCTACATTTCTTTTATTAGGTCATACAGTATCTCACAGAAGTGAGTACACCCCTCACATTTTTGTAAATATTTTATTCTTTCTTGTTATGTGAAAACACTGAAGAAATGATACATTGCTACAATGTAAAGTAGTGAGTGTACAGCTTGTATAACACTGTAAATTTTGCTGTCCCCTCAAAATAATTCAACAAACAACCTTTGATGTCTAAACCACTGGCAACAAAAGTGAGTACACCTCTAAGTGAAAATGTCCAAATTGGGCCCAATTAGCCATTTTCCCTCCCCGGTGTCATGTGACCTGTTAGTGTTACAAGGTCTCAGGTGTGAATGAGGAGCAGATGTGTTAAATTTGGTGTTATCGCACTAACTCTCTCATACTAGTCACTGGAAGTTCAACATGGCACTTCATGGCAAAGAACTCTCTGAGGATCTGAAAAAGAAAGAATTGGTGCTCTACATAAAAATGTCATAGGCTATAAGGAGATTGCCAAGACCCTGAAACTGAGCTGCAGCACGGTGGCCAAGACCATACAGCGGTTTACCAGGACAGGTTCCACTTAGAACAGGCCTCGCCATGGCCGACCAAAGAAGTTGAGTGCACATGCTCAGTGTCATATCCAGAGGTTGTCTTTGGGAAATAGATGTATGAGTGCTGCCAGAGGTTGTAGGAGTGGGTGGTCAGCCTGTGAGTGCTCAGACCATAGGCCGCACACTGCATCAAATTGGTCTGCATGGCTGTCGTCCCAGAAGGAAGCCTCTTCTAAAGATGATGCACAAGAAAGCCCTCAAACAGTTTGATGAAGACAAGCAGACTAAGCAAAGGGTTTACTGGAACCATGTCCTGTGGTCTGATGAGACCAAGATAAACTTATTTGGTTCAGATGGTGTCAAGCGTGTGTGGTGGCAACCAGGTGAGGAGTACAAAGACAAGTGTGTCTTGCCTACAAAAAAGCATGGTGGTGGGAATGTCATGCTCTGGGGCTGCATGAGTGCTGCCAAGAATGGGGATCTACAGTTCATTAAAGGAAACCATGAATGCCAACATGTACTGTGACATACTGAAGCAGAGCATGATCCCCTCCCTGCAGATACTGAGCCGCAGGGCAGTATTCCAACATGATAACGACCCAAACACACCTCCAAGACAACCACTGCCTTGCTAAAGAAGCTGAGGGTAAAGGTGATAGACTGGCCAAGCATGTCTCCAGACCTAAACCCTATTGAGCATCTGTGGGGCATTCTCAAACGGAAGGTTGAGGAGCACAAGGTCTCTAACATTCACCAGCTCCGTTATGTTATCATGGAGGAGTGGAAGATGACTCCAGTGGCAACCTGTGAAGCTTTGGCGAACTCCATGCCCAAGAGGGTTAAAGCAGTGCTGGAAAATAATGGTGGCCATACAAAATATTGACACTTTGGGACCAATTTGGACATTGTCACTTAGGGGTGTACTTGCTTTTTTTTGTCAGTGGTTAAGACATTAATAGCTGTGTGTTGAGTTATTTTGAGGGAACAGCAAATTTACACTGTTATACAAGCTGTACACTCACTACTTTACATTGTAGCAAAGTGTCATTTCGTCAGTGTTGTCACATGAAAAGATAGAATAAAATATTTACAAAAACGTGAGGGATGTACTCACTTTTGTCAGATACTGTATAAGCAATTTTTCTTATTAACACAACTCTGTTTATGTATAAGATGAATATGCCTCTTCAAATCATCACCATACTATCATAACATGTAAAAAAGAGTGCTCCACATAGTGCAGGAAAATTATTTTACTTATTTAACAAAATCAAATACTAATGTGATGACGCCAGCATGTCATACTCCACCCAACATGTGACAAGGTGACATTATCAGGGTCCCTCTTTTTTTGGTTGCACTACAACAATTATTTTCATTTTTATTTCATGTATTTCCCTTTATTTCTATTTACTATTATGTATTTAGTTGTTTGATTTATTTCATTAACAATTTGTATTTAAAGAGATAGCACAGTTTGGATTTTTTTTTTCTAATTAAAGATGACATTGTGGAATAAGTATCAGAAAAAAGTCAGCAGTTTTGACATATTTTACTTAAAGTCTACTTTCACCCAGTATTTATATTTCAATATGTTTGGCATTATATTTTACTGTATACAGACTTGATAAGCTAATCATTTTTAGAAAATCTGATGCAAACTTTCCTACTTGAAGAATCTGCTAGAAGCAGAAAAACACCAACCAGCTTCCTCTTAGTTAAAAGCAATGTTGTTGGTCTATGGTGAGTGCTTGTTTGTTGGCTATTGGAGACCTAACAGGAAGTGCAACAGCCAATCAAAGGCATGGCAGACTGACAACACTTCAACTATTTTAGAGTTTAGCATTGCCAGTCTGCAACAATAAATGCTGATGCAGAGTATCTGCTTAAAAAAAGATCCAATAGAATAATAAAAATGATTTGTTTAAGAAATCTGTATATTGTAAGACATGTTCACAAACATACTGAACAATTGGTTAGGGGATTTCATACATGTTAATGTCTTTTCTTTCTTTTAACCGTATTAATACATGTTAATGTCAAACCCCAGTAAATGTTTTTGATGATAGTTTTGAGTAGATTGAGGAAGGGTTAATACCTTGGGTTGGATATTTATTGTTGCCTGTGTTAACAGTTAGGAGATGTCCCCTCACCCACAGTGTGTCTATTGCAATATATGGGATAAAATCTCTGAAAAGAGGATAAGGACAGCAATAAAATTACTTTTTTAAATTATCATTGGTAAGGGCTAGAATCTGTTCTGTTGTTTATGGTGTCACCAGGACAGAAACTCTCAAATGGGGTCACAGAGAGAAATAAAAACCAGACAGGTTTTTACAATTCCTTACTCATCCACACATACATGATTCATAGTTTAAGGAGTCTATCAGAACTACATTTTAAGTGAAGGTCATATTTTGCTGGAAATTGTTTCCTACTCAAATGACAGACAATATCATAGAATTCAATTTCAATTAAATTCTATAGAAGAATGCTGCCCACTGATACTTGTAAGCCTCTTTCAAACTGACAAAGCTGATGGTGTAGAGCTGCACGACAAAGTTATGTACGGTCAAATACATAACTTTATTACAGATTGAGAAACTTTTACATACCTACTGGTGAATTTTATTTTAAAAATAAAATAAAAATAACATATTTTCATTTATATTTTATTTAATCAAACATAAGTTAGAGAATAATGTTGATACTAAATGAAATAGGAAAATGTGCTAACTGAAAATTATTATATATAAATATGTATTATAATAAAAAAAATATTCAAGTTATATATATAACCAAACCTTTAATTTAGTTTGGATAGAGTATGGAAGGAGAAAAAAACCCTGTCAAGTGTGAATTGATAACTGTTCCCCAATTGAGGAGACACCCTCTGTTTGTGAGTCTTGTCACCAAGAAAAAAAATAATGGGAAATCCAAAATTCTTCAATTCTCACTGGAACAAGATATTAAAGTAAATCTTCCAAGGAGGACACCTGTTCCAGTGCCAACTGTCTAGCAAGGGAGTTCCCCTCACTTCATAGAGATTTTCTCTCAATTTTTGTTACATCTCTGGGACAGGAAATTAAGGTAAGTCTTCCCAATATGGCGAAAATGAAACTGACAGGAACCATAACTCACACAAATCAATCTTAATGTGTATCTCAAGGCAAAATCTTTTATTCTTAGTTTTGGATAGTGTGAGGTCAGATTAGATACTATTGTGTCTTTATTGCTGCCTGTGTGCCCATTGAAGAGATTCATGCCTGTATTTGTACTGATTACTATTGTCATCTTGAAATAAAGTGAGGTGAAATGCAAAATTTTGTCCCCAGAACAAGTGGAGGAAAATATTTCAATTTCTCTCATTTTGGGAGATTTCCCCTAACTTCCTAATGTGCCTCTGAGACATAAAATAAACATAAATTTCCCCAATGATATCCAAATGCAAAAAAGAATCTGGCAAGGGTTTTTACTCTCTCTACCCTATCCTCAACTAAAAAAAAAAAAATAGCTAAACATAAACTTTACAACCTGCTTTACCTGAAATTATGGAAACACCAAACCAGAGTCACAAAACATGTTTTCATCAGAATAGGTGTGCATATGAAAGTTTACAATGTGTTACATTCTGCCGGACCCCCACCTCAATATAAAATCATGACCATTTTATTCCATATGAAATGTATAATAAGAGAACAATTAAAGAACAGTAGCATTCAAAAAGCTAGCTTGCACTGAGTCTTGATGGAATTGGGTAAAACAAAATAATTAAACACCTGTTAACTGCTTAACCACTTGCCGACTGCTGCACGACTATTTACGTCGGCAGTCAGCCCCTCACAGGCAGAGCGACGTAGGGCTATGTCGCTAGCCTGTGAGGGTCTAGGGAGCAAGCGCGCTCCCGCACGGTCACAGACCCCCCCCCCCGCGCGTGTGACTGGCGGACCCGATGTCCACCGGTCACTCGCGATCGTCCGTTAGAGCGGGAGAAAGGCAGGCGGCTAATGTAAACAAGCCGCCTGTCATTCTCCCCTGTGTATGAATGGTGATCATACGGTTCTACTATGTAGGACCATTGATCACTGTTCATACACCTCAAGCCACAGCCAATCACAGTTAGAATCACGCCCCTAGGGACACACATAACCCCTCCCTCTCAAAAAAGTTAACCCCTTCACTGCCAGTGTCATTTTACAGTAACAGTGCATTTGTATAGCACTGATTACTGTAGTAATGTCACTGGTAACCCCAAAAGTGTCAAAAATGTCAGTCAAGGGTCCGATCTGTCCGCCGCAATGTCGCAGTACCGCAAAAAAATGGCAGATCGCCGCCATTACGCGTTAAAAATACAAACAACAAAAATGACAAAAATCTTTCCCTTAGTAAACACAATAACTTTCGCGCAAACCAATCAAAATACGCTTTTTGCGATTTTTTTTTTTACCAAACATATGTAGCAGAAAACAAATTGTCCTAAAATGTTAAAAAATTTTGATTTTTACATTTTTTTTGGGGAATTTCATATAAAAAAATGTGAAAAATATTGTTATTTTTGCAAAATTGACACTCTTTTTTTGTTTATAGCGCAAAAAGTAAAAATCGCACAGGTGATCAAATACCACCAAAAGAAAGCTCAGTTTGTGGGAAAAAAAGGACGTCAAATTCGTTTGGGTACAGCATCGCACGACTGCGCAATTGTCCATTAAAGTCACGCAGTGCCAAATCGCAAAATAGGCCCTGGTCAGGAAGGGGGTAAAATCTTCCAGGGCTTAAGTGGTTAAGGGCGGCCCCAGGTACATTTACTGCAGCAGTTAAACACAAAATCATGTGCGTGCCACCGGAGCCCTGCTCCCCCTGTGATTGAACACAGTGGGAGCCAATGAGCGGGTCCAGCAGACGCAATGTCCGCCGGAAATCCAGCAATCGTTTGGAGAGAGGTAGAACAGCCATTCTGCCAGAGAGGAAAATGGAGATCTTGTGTTTCTTCTAAGCAGCAACACACATCTCTGTTTTCCTTTAGTGAAAGCATCTCCCCCACAGTAAGAAAGCACTGATATGGAACACATTTAAACATCTGCCCCTGATGTTAACCCCTTCCCTGCCAGTGCCTTTTTACAGTTACAGTTCATTTTTCTTTTATCAATGACCACTGTGTTGGTGTCACTGGTCCCCAAAAAGTGTCACACTAGTGTCAGATTTGTCCACCGCAATGTTTCAGTCCCACAAAAAATCGCTGATTGCCGCCATTACTGGTAGAAAATATTTTTAAAAATAAAAAGTCCCTAAAGCTATCCCATAAATTGTAGATGCAATAACTTTTGTACAAAACAATCAATATACGCTTATTGGGATTTTTTTTTAACACAAATAAGTGGCAGAATACATATTGGCCAAAATTGATGACGAAATTTGTTTTTTTATATTTTATTTTTGGATATAAATAATAGCACAAAGTAAAAAATGTTGTTTTTTTTTTCTCAAGGTTGTCTGTCTTTTTTTGTTTACAGCAAAAAAAATAAAAACCACAGAGGTGATCAAATACCACCAAAGGAAAGTTATCTGACTAAACAGCTTTAGGTGTAATAAGACTTTTTTCCAAGTGAACTGTTGTCACAGAAGCCAGGCCATTGCTACAAACGATCCCTGTGCTGTGATATGTTAATGATGGCACATGCCCATGTACTTAAGGTGTCAACAAGCAAAGTTCTTTCTTATGATAACTATTCCTAACATTAAGAGCACAAATGTAAAAAAGCAGAAGCAAGGAATTAGCAGTTTTGCATATACCCTTTCCATTTTTAATGCGGGAACTGATGTGAATGAATAGTGCGTAAAGCACTGCATAAATAAATGGTACTATATAAATAAATGCCTGTAATAAATACAATTTAAAAACAAAAAAGGGGGAGATTAAATAGTTCTGGTTTTCTTATGTACTTAAAACTGCTTACAAACATTAGGTTGTTAGCTGTGGATGTACAGCTGATTAATTAATTTTCTAACTAAATATCTTTTTACAAACATGTATGTTGGCTAAAAGTATGTTTGTGCCTATGGAGGAGGGTGGGGGATCACTGCAAATGCTGGAATGTCATTGGGAAACAATACGATCAAAAGGGAAAATCCATCATGACCACTCAACTTTCCCCCAAGTAGGCTCAGCCCAGAAGCGTTGACCAAGGTTGTAAAAGGGCCCAACAAGCTTACAAAATGTTTCTTGATTAAAGCATAAGGGTTTGGACTGGTTGAGTATTCAATAATGCCTGTAAACACCTTCAGTTTGAAGATAGTAGAGTTAATAAACCAAAACATCTCATGCAATGTTTTATCACAGTCATTCACACAGTACTTAATAAGTCTTATCCAAGGCCAACAATACATGAGCATAATTGATGCTTTGTCTTACCTAGTCCTTGTAAGTTAACTGTATTCAGAAAATCTTCTATCCCCCTGTGTTTTAATTCCGCTTAAAGTGCATATTCTTGTTTCTTTTTGAAAATCCCATTGTGAAGTGAATAAAGAGATATTTCTAATTATCTTACAGATATAGCTTATATAGAAAAAAAAAATACATTTAATTAATAGCAGTTAGACAATAAAAAAAATCACAGTATGCTGTTTATTGTCTGATATATAGAAAATCATTTTATTTAAGTAATTAAGTAAAATACCAAAATAGAGTTCATTAAAAGCATACAGTATGTCTTTAGAAATGTCTGCTAAGATATTAGTTTAACAAAAAAAAATTTAAAAACAGGAGTATGGAACCTTCAAACTACAATTTGTGGGACAAGTGATCCTTTAAAATAGAACATACTCTTAAAACAAAAAAACATTTTTTTTAAATCTTGACATTTAAGTAATACTCTTTATTGTAAAAATGTCAAAGTGTTAAGGGGGCTTAATAATTTACAGGGGTTTATTTACTAAAACTGGTGCAGAAAGCAATCAGCTTCCAGGTTATTTTTTAAAAAAAAGTTTAATTGAACAAGCTAAAGCTAGAAGTTGATTGGCTAACATGCAGAGCTGCATCAGATTTTGCACTCTCCAGTTTTAGTAAATCAATCCCACAATGTTACTGAATTGCATACATTTTTTTTTTAAAGGTGAATTTTAATCCATAGTAAACTGTGAGTTTGGAGCTCTGTGTGTTGCAGATTATTATTCAAAATGGCAACATTGACTGTTAACTTAGCATTATTTAATATAAAACAAAACTTTGTTACTGGTTACGGGGAAACAGGATTTTTTTTTTTTTTTTTTCAAATTAGTGAGCCTGCATGATAAATACGTGCTCTTTGAGGCAAAGTTCTATCTATCTATCTGGAAAAGTCCAAAAAAATATACCTAAAAAGACAGTATTTAGTCATGAATCTGTGAACATTTTACAGGGAAACCCAAAACTACTAACTTTTAAGATGTACTTGAAATCTCCATTCCATTTGCAATTACAATGTAACCTTGCTTTCGGGTGTTCACGCTGTACAAGTGTATAGACCCTTATTAGCATGCCAATGGATTTTACATGTTTTACAGCAGATGTTTCTAAAAAGAATAAATGGCGTGCTACAAAAAAAAGCTATTAAAAGTCCAGGAAACCAAAACAAACACACCTTGTACCTTTCACAGGTGCATGTTTAATAATGCAAAGGCTGTTTATTTTTACCATTGTGCAAAGGATTGTAACATTTTCTACTAATGATGCAGCTATTTTTACTTATGTTGTCACAATAAAGAATAAAATTGAAGCTAGTTTACAATTACGTAAGAGCTATATTAGAGTTATAAATTAAATGCAGAAATCACCTTTACAATGAGGTCTGTAAAGCAGTCTGAGAAATTGCAAAAGTCACTTTTACTTTTTTTTAAATTCATGTTATTGTTGCCACAAAATCAGTACTGGTTTTTAAGTTTTTTTTTAAATATTATTATTTATTTACTTATTCATTTTGAGCACTTTTGGAGAGAGCTACTTGTGAAATGCATAGATGCTGCAGGAAAGTTAAACCTTCTCACACTGCTCCATTTTTAGATGCTGTAGAGACAGTTGTTCATCATGTCCATACTAATTAAATAGCCAAATAATTCAAAGGGGATATTTTAGCTATGGGTGGTATAGCTTTTCTGTCCACCTAGGAGTTCTGAATATTTCTGAACACTTTATTGTCTTCTAGCACCCAATTTTTTATTCTTTCTGACAAAAAATAAATAAAAAGTTCAACAGGGTGAAAGGAACACTCATATAATGGCTGCAAGAGGTTCACAAACCACAGACTCAAGCATAGAGACTTCACCAAGCTACTCTGAAGCATTGTCAAGTGACTTAACAGTGACGTAACATGTTTTTACTAATTCTTTTAGCTTCCAGGTTGAAAGGTCAGTTCATAAAAAATTCAGTTTTTGGTAGATGGTGTCCTCCACCATCTACCAAAAACTGAATTTTTTATGAACTGACCTTTCAACCTGGAAGCTAAAAGAATTAGTAAAAACATGTTACTTCACTTTGAAAATAGCTGCATACCAAAGCATTTTTTGGTGGGTGGCAGGTTTTGTCTAGTACCCATTTGAAATAACTAAGGTGTCTATTTCTAAAAAAAAATATATGTTGTGCAAAAGTCTCAAGATTTCAGTCAGCTGTTATGAATAATCCAGTTTTTTTGCCTAATACATTTATTTCCTATGAACATCAGCTGTATGCAGTGGACATAGTGGCTCCGCTGTTTCTTTTCCTCCCCCCTCCTCTAACAATAATGGAAACATTTTCTTTTGGTGGGGAGTGTGTACCTAATTTTGACCTTCACCCACTTTCTCTCGGATCACTAGGCAATGCAAACAAGAGTTTGACCCCCCCCCCCCGCCCGCAGCCTCCAAGGACACGTCACAGGTCACATAAAGCTGCAGGACCAATCACAGGACACAGTACAGCTTGCGCATGCCCAGTGGGAAGTTGGCTATAAAGCCGCAAGGACTCAGCATGGTGGCGCCAGGGACCCAATGAATGTAGCCCTGGATCCCTGGACAGGTAAGTGTCTTTTTATTAAACATCAGCAGCTACAGTATTTTTAGCTGCTGACTTTTATATATTTTTTTGCTTAATGACCGAAGATCTTCTAAATACTTCAATCAAGAAAATACTGCATTGTGGCCACTAGATGGAGCTGACTATAAGAGGAAATGAACTTATTAGGCAAAATACAGAATTAAACATAACAGCTAAATGAATGTCTTACAGTCTACAGTATATGTATAAATTCATTCAGTTGTTTCGGACACTCAGCAATTCTACAGGCCACCTCTTTTGACACTATATCCAATGTGCTTGAAACCCTTTTTCTAAATATATTTGAGGGAGGTCCACCAGGGCATCAGACCAGTGTGCAGATTGTGACAATACATGTGCAGGGCAAATTTAGACAGAAGCCAATTAAAAAAACTCTTTGGAGTATGGAAGGAACCTACACTATCCAGATGAAACCCATGCATATAAGGCACTTATGCCATCACTAAGTTACTGTGCCATCCAAACATACTTAAAGCGGAGTTCCTCTCAAAAGTGGAACTTCTGCTCATCTGTCTCCTCCTCCCCTCCGGTGCCACATTTGGCACCTTTGGGGGGGGGGTACCTGTTTGTGACAGGTACCCTGTCCCCCCTTCCTTCAGGTCTTGCCCTATGACAACCAATCACTTTTCACTCGCATTGATGCTACATTGGAAGTAGCAGCTGTGAACATGCAGCTAAGGGAATGCTGGCATGGGGATGCACGCAACATTTGTGCATCCCTGTGCCAGGAAACAAGGTCCTGCATAGGGCACAGATTAAAGTAAAATGCCCCATGTGATCAAGGCCAAAGACTAAAGTCTACAGTGAAAACACCCGCTGTATGTTTACATGAAAGGCCTGGCAGCCTGCCAGGATCAGCTCTCCATAGAAGAAACCCATTGATAAAGGAAAGAAAAATGGAAAATCTATGGCCAGCCTTAAGCCCAGTACACACTACTAGTTTTTTTTTCATTCAACTCAAAAATCTCACAGCTCAGGAGGAGCCACTGTACTAACTATCCAATGTTAGTACAGAGATCTCTCCTGCTGTGCTATTGTGTTCTGACAGCCCCATCCACCAGACCACTCTGGTCAGCCTTCTCAACCATTTTTGGTCAATCCCTTTTGACAAAAGCCA
Source organism: Pelophylax lessonae (assembly GCF_965119305.1). NCBI lineage: Eukaryota > Metazoa > Chordata > Amphibia > Anura > Ranidae > Pelophylax > Pelophylax lessonae. Next base: position 128,990,378 of record NC_138774.1, read on the forward strand.
TCCAGCCGAAGGGGATTGACCAAAAATGGTCTGCCGAACAGCTCCTGATCAGCACTCTCAGTCAATGGCTCAGTCAACTGTTGGACCAGTTGCAGTACACACGGGCCAAATATCGGCCCGTTTTTATTGAACCGGCTGATGCCACCTGACATCTGGTCCATGTATACTAGGCCTTACTGTTTGTAAGTAGGCAAAATAAATGTTGGCTGAAATATTAAATTGACCTTAGGAGTGGATATTATGAATCAATTTCAGTAGTATCTCAGAGCTGATTTAAGAGTTTCCAAGTCCATGTGACATTAAAGTTACAAAGGTTAAAAGCAACACACGGCAAAGACACGAAAAAGCATGAATTACAGTTGTGAAAGGGACTTCTCACTATTAATCTTCTCTACAACATAGCCCCATAGGATGGCTCACTTGAAAAAGCTGCTCTGAAGATGCAAACTTTAAATTGAACCAACGCTTTGTTCATGTGGAGAAAAAAAAGTATCACTTTAATGCGGGCCACCTACAGCTGCTTATACTCACCCGTCTTTTGCTCCCCCAGCTGTTGCATTCAGCCAATGGGAATGAGAAGAGGAAGTAAATCATGACTTAGAGCTTAGAGAGGGCTTAAAACTCACTTTCAATCATGTGAACAATGGGAGACTAAGTTGCCCATTGCAATAATTAGTGCCATCACATAGGAAGACAGGAGTGAGCCCCATGCTCTTCATACCTAGAAGTATTGCATATGTCACTTCAGCGCCCCAGGGAAACAGAGCAATGGAGGAGCAATGGTTGGTATAAGAAGCTGTTGCTCTATCCTGCATGAGCAAAACACAGGTTTCCTTAAAAGGACAAACCTTAATCTGATTGGTGACTGTGAAGAAATAACTTCAGTTTTTATACATCAGGTTTTATGGAGTTTTTTTTCCACAATTATAGCTTATGGCCACAGGATTTGCCTGGACAGCCAGCTCATGTATATGTAGCTTTATCATGAGATCACTTATTGACTGAAGAAAAGGAAATCACAGGCAGTAAAGATAGACAGCAGTGTGTTTGCGGACAATAAAAGCAGATGACAGCACAATAGCATGTGTTGTTCTTCATAATAAGGGGTGAAAACAGGTCCCTTTTCACACACGACTGTCTTTACAAATGGGCACTATAATTTCACATATAAACACCTCTGCTGTGGGTCTTTCACAAGGTGTCACAAGCAATGAGAAATGTACACGCTGGGAGTCACAGAGAATAGTGTGTCTCTTTGACTATTTTATACTAAGAATAACATTGACTTTAAACCATAGTCCATTTGTACAGTGTTAAAGCAAATTTACACATGATCAAGAAAAACACTGATATATACAGAGTTACACAGCAATAGTACTTCAATGGGGCTGCAGTAGCACATTACAGGATTTACTGTGGACAGCAGGAGGACAACATATCATGTACTGTTAAAATTGAGATTAACGGTTATCCATGAAATATAAAGACTGTCCTTAATTAGCCTAAAAAACATTGCAAAGGGAAAAAAAAAACCTTTAGCTTACATTCAAAAATAAGTGCATGGATGGATACCCTCATTTTGCAGAGTTAATGTCTATGATTGGGTAAGGGCAAAGGTGGAAAGTCCAGTACAGAGAGAGCTTGGAGCCCTTAATAGATATTTAAAGCCAGAATGATTCAGACATCATATTATTCCAAAATCTGAAACATGACCATTTAGTGGACTGCCCTTTAATTTGTTGCTGTCTTTAAAATACAGTCCTCATCATGAACTACAGTTCAATCTCATAAAATTATCCACAAAATATAACTGCGCTAGTGAAAAATTATATAAAAGCAGGAGCTTCCAGTGAGATAGCACCAAACAACAAATATAATATATAAGCTGCGCTAAAAAATAAATGAACCATGCAAGTGAATATGCACAAAATACAATAAATAAAGTGACAATAAATGATAATAAATAGACCATGCAAGTGAGTAAACATGATATGCAAAATTAGAATGATCAAATGACCAATATAAATAGATCAATATACTGTATGTATAAATAAGAATAGTCCAAAGAGTCTCAAGTAAAGTGACAAATTGTGCAAATGCTGTGTGGTGTCCAATGCCTGTGCTCAATCAGCCACCAACTGTGGATCTGCTTACCAGAAGCCAGAATAAGGGAGGCTTATCATTCACCAGACAGATGGATCAGAGAAGCAGGGCTTGTGTGGACCACCAGAACCTGGATAAACATAAATAGTAGAATATAAATGTAAAAACAAAGCCACCAGCCTGCTGGCGGATGGGTCACAGCATGCTGACGTCACCCGCGTTGAACCCGGAAGGATGGGCGGATCTCCAGGCAGCCGGCGGCTTTGTTCATTCTAAACCTGGGCTTCCATAACACCTGTGGCTTGTGTCCTGATTTGTTCCTGCATGTTTTCCCCATTGCTGACCTGGTGTGTTTTTGACCTGACCTTGGATTCCACTTCTGCCTTTCTGTTAACCTTTGACCCAGCTCCAATCCTGACTTTGGCTCTGCTCATGACTTTACGTTGCTTCCCACCTGTTGATTCCCGAGACACCGTTCCTGCCTATGATTTTGGCTCTCGGTACTACTCCAGTGCTTGCCTGGCTGTCTGTTGGACTAGCCCCATACACTGCTGTATGTTCCAGCCTCCAGAATCCTGATAAGCTGCCTATCCAGAACCATCAGCATAAGCAGATTGCCCCTTTAGTCTGGACCAATCCTCCGAACATAACTGCTGTTCCTGCTTCTCTGGTTACACAGTCTACAGTCTCCTCGGAGTTGCATTCCCTGCTGCAGGTTCTGCAATTAACACCCACAGGCACTCTTGTCCCTCCTGTCCCTCGGCACCCTCTGTTCCATTCTCAGTGGGGCCAGGGCGAGAGATATAAGAGAGGCCGACCTCATCAATTCAGTCTCCTTTCAGGTACCTGACAGGACTGCTGCAACCCCTGGTCCATCCAGTGCAAGTGGCGGGATACCTGGAGAATTACACTTCTCCCCATGCCTCCACATAAACACCTGCCTCTCCCAGGTCACAGAGGCTGCCCCAGTACCGAGATCCAAGCTCCTCCAGGGGTGCTATAGGGCCCCCCCACACCTCATATCTCTGCTATACGTCCTTCTCCTCCATTCCATGGGGGGGGGGAAATCAGCCCACCTACATCCTACCTCCTACTTCCTCTTCCCTTACTCCAGTATGGAGTAATGGTATGAACTGTGGAACCCTCACATGTTGCCTGCACCCCAAGCTCAACATGCCATCTTAGTGTCGCCTCAACTGCTGCCTTCTTCCCCCCACCTGCCTTTACAGATGGCGGCGGTGGCTGCTCCTCCTCCCCAATATCTCCTTCCTGCCAATCCTATCTTCAAGTCATTCCTACAAAAGAGGACTTTAAGCAATTAATAAAAGATGTCAAGTCTATCCTGGAAACTAAATTGGCTGACCATCACCTTCTACTACAGGACATGCAATGTCACCTTGAGGCCTACCTGAACCGCAGGGCTCTGAAGATCTACAATCTACTTAACAGACCCTATTTAACAACCTACTGGGTGAACCCCCCTATTAAACACATTGAGATGGACCATGCTCATCGTGTCCTCTGACCTAAAGGTCCCTCTTCTCAACCACGAGATATTATTTGTAGAATTCACTCATATCTTTTGAAAGAGGACATTATGCAAAAAGCCCATTCTTCCAGCAAAGTGGTATTTGAAGGCACCCAGGTTCAACTATGTCCTGGATCACTCTTCAAAAATGCAGACTTCTTCAGCCCCTCCTATGTACCCTACAGGAGGCAGACATTACCTATCATTTGGGAATTCCTTTCAACTTCACCGCAAAATGACAAGGCAAATCTGCTGCATTATCTAGAAGATCTTGTCATATTCTGCGACACATTGGAGCTACCTGTTCCCCAGCTCCCTGAATTGGATCTTGTGTCCACCCTTCCTATACCACCTATGGTTTGTCTGAAAGTTTCCCCTGCCAAACGTTCCAGGGGCTTGGACATTCCTCGCAAGTCCACAAGACACAAAATCGGGTAAACTATATGCAGATTTAACTCCTCCCATACATCTTTCTTACGGATTTGCCTAAATTGATATTTCACTATGGATGGCTGTTATGCCCTCGCTATTAGCTTAACAATAGCCCCCTCCTTTCCCCCTTTTTTTTTATTATTTCATTCCAGTCTTACATAATGGGCTCATTTTGGGTGAGACATGAGAGTGGTCAGCTTTTCTCTCTCATTACCCCCCTCACACTAATTGTTTAACTTCGACCTTTTATTTTTTTTATTTTTTCTCCCTCAATCACTTTGTGTCCCCCTGATCTTTATTCTGATCAGGTGGACATATAGGAACGTGAATAGTTCTAGGCCTTGACAGCTTGTTCTATTTTGTTAATATTGCATGTTATATTGCCTCTTTATTGCTATGTTAACCCTTTGTTTCTTTTCTAGTCTTTCCTTTTCCCTTCTCTCCTTGGTCCACCGCAAAGCTGCCTCTACCTGTTATGTTCCCCTCCTGGAGAATAAGTCCTGCTGGCTCTTGAAATAAGTCTATCCTGCCACTGGATCAGATAAGTGCTGTTTTCTCTGCTTTCATCCAACACTATGGTTAAGGTTTTATCTCTGAATGTTCATGGTTTGAACTCCAATAGAAAGAGGCATCTGGCACTCACATAGTCGGGGGCTGATGTTATTATGGTCCAGAAGACCCACTTGGACAAGAGGAGCTCCTTCACGTTCGCATCCAAATATTACCCCTGCGCCTATCAAGCTTCAAAACCTAGTAAAAGGGCTGGCGTTGCTATACTTTTTAAGTGCAGCTCCCTATTTATCTGTTCTGAATCTTACATAGACCCACGGGGCCATTTTGTTATCCTACGAGGTACTTGGCAAACACAAGCAGTTACCTTCTGTGCTTTATATGGCCCGAATGTCCGACAAACGAATTTCTTAACTAGAGTTTTCACCGGTCTTTTTCGTTCGGAACATGAACATCTACTTTTGGGAGGAGATTTTAATCTATCTCACTCTGCTGCTCTCGATTGCCATGTGATGGAACCCCAGGGTTCGCAATCCCGAATTCTCAAGGATTCGCAGCTTTTTCACCAACTACTAGGAGATATGCTCTTTTTGACACCTGGTGGGTTCTCCAACCTGGGGATCGGCAGTACATGTTCTATTCTGCCCCCCATCGAACACACTCCCTTATAGACAATTTTTTTTGGTAATAGTGCTATGTTTAAAATTGCCCAGTCTGCGAGTATACTCCCAAACTCCTGGTCTGATCACGCCCACATTTTGCTTGCACTATCCTTAGGCACCCCTAATCGCAAACCCTGCCACTGGCAACTGAATACCTTTCTCCCTTAACACCCTCCCTCTAAGTCCAAACTTGAGTCTAGTCTGAAACAATATTTTGCTGAAAATAACACCTCTGGCCTCTAGGTTACAAACTGAAAAAGAGCTTAGGGCCTTAGAGCATCAGTTGCAATCAACCCCATCTTTATCCCTGTTTAAAAAGGTCATCCGCCTACGCATGACTCTCAAGGATCTGACACTAAACCAAGTTGAGAGGACTTTGGTTTGAAGCAGCTTTACTATGATAAAGGCAATGAGGCCCATTCTTTACTAGCTAGACAATTGCGTTACTGCACCCATCTGACAGCCCAACATAAAATTAAGAATAGATCAAGTTGCTTACTCTCTCACCCCCAAGATTTCATTCATTCTTTTGAGGAATTTTACACTGACCTATACAATGACCCTGGTGTTCCTCATGACCCTCCCTCCCAGGATCTAATAGGCCATATGCATCAATACCTCGAACAAAGTGGTGCGTCCCGACTCCAGTCCTCTGACCTCTTATTCCTCAATACACCTATTACCATGGTGGAAATCGAACTGACTATCAAATCTTTACCATGTTTCCAGGCTCTGACGGTCTCCCATATGAGTACTATAAAGCTTTCCTTCCAGTGCTACTTCCCTATATGTATGTGCCGTCTCTATAACACTTTTCTTCAGGACAACCCTATCCCAGCAGACATGCAGAGATCTTTCATTACCTTGATTCCAAAACCAGACAAAGACCCCTTCTTGTGCGCTAGTTATAGGCTTATAGCCCTATTGAATTCAGATTTGAAAATCCTCACTAAACTTCTTTCTGTCAGATTAAACACTTTTCTCCTGTCCCTGATCCACAAAGACCAGGTGGGTTTTGTCCCCCTTCGCCAGGCTGGAGACAACACTAGGAAGGGCATAGGCCTAATTGATGTGGCAAACAGGGAAAGCTCTGCATCTCTGATACTTAGTTTAGACGCGGAAAAGGCTACATTATGTCATATTGGATTTAAAGGGGCCTTCTTACAAGCAATTAAACATCTATTATGCAGCCCAACCTCTCAGGTGAAAACCCCTTACACCCTCTCCTCCTCAATTCAAAGTAAATAATGGCACCCGAGAGGGCTGCCCACTTTCCCCTTTATTATTTGCATTATGTGTTGAACCCCTAGCTGCCTCTATGCGTGGAACCCCGGACATTCGGGGCATATCGGTCAGAGGGAAGGAATTTAAAATTTCACTGTTCACAGATGACATTATCCTTACCCTGACCCAACCTAGCACCTCCCTACTAAACCTGCACGCTGAACTGGATTGTTATGGAGCCCTCTCAGGATACAAAATAAACGCGTCTAAGTCGGAGGCCCTCCTCGTTAACATCCCTGAGGATGAAATTGGACACGGGCATCCTTTTTCCCTTACTCTTGGAAATCCACTGCTCTAAAATATCTGGGGATTTACACACTGCGACTTTCGCTACACTGTATAAAGAAAATTTTCCCCCTCTCTATCAGCCGATCAGATTAACATAACAGCAGTGGAAGAAGCATCATATCTCCCTATTGGGGTGTATCAATTCGGTTAAGATGTTTATTCTTCCCAAGCTTCTGTACCTGTTCAAAACACTACCTATTCCTGTTCCTTCAGCACACATTAAATAATTGCAAGCAGATCTTCTGCAATTTGTTTGGAACTATAAACGACATAGAATACCCCACTCAGTACTCATGGCCTCGCGAACAGATGGCGGTCTAGCATTTCCTAACTTTATAAGATACTACCAAGCGGCCCAGTTATGCGTGATTGCCTCGGTTTACTCGGCGTTCCTATAATAAATGGACTGAAATTGAAAAGCTTTGGCTTGCAGCTATACACCCTAATAATCTTTTGTGGAATGGGAATGCAAAGGTAGATCAAAGCCGACTACTGGGGGCCATGTCCTAGCTTAAGACGATTCAGCGTGTATTATTCCGCCAATACCCCCTTAAACCTGAAGCATCACTCCTGATCTCCTTCTTATATAACCCCAGGGTGCCAGACAGCCTCATGTTCCCGATGTCCTCTCCCTGGGCATCAAGGAACCTATTCCATTTTGGCCATTTGGTAGACCAGTCTCATAAATCATTGCCATTTAATGAACTTGAGAATAAATTTGATCTGCCATAGCCAGGTGTTTTATGGATATCTGCAGAATCACCACTATGCCCAAACCATAACTCCAACTTTGCAATTCTCCTCTCTTCCCTCTTTTGAATGCTTGATCCTGGAGGGCACTGCATGGAGAGGTCTGATTTCTGACATTTACCGGATACTGAACTCCTATTCAATTCAAGATCAAGGTAAACACTCCTACATGCTCCGATGGGAGAGGGTACTCAGTGGGGAAATTCCTTTCAAGGCATGGCAGGCAGTCTGGTCTCTGGCACCGGACATGCTCCATGCCATCTATCCTACTAGTTCTGACCGTTGTTGGCGTTGCTACAAGGATAAAGTTACCCTCTTTCACATACAGTATATTGGACCTGTCCGAAGATTACCCCTTTTTGGCACTCAGTACAATACCTGCTGGGTTGCCATTTTGGGGTACCTTTTCCAATGACACCAAAATTTTTTCTTTTGGGTCTATCCCCACTAAAAATCCTATAAAAAGCTGCTGCGCCATATTCTTATGGCTGCATGCTGCCTTATAGCTCTTAATTGGAAAAAGCTCTCCCCCGCTTCCCCTGATGCCTTGTATACCAGGATCAAGGATGTGGAGTTGATGGATAAACTAACTGCTATAATACAGGACAGAATAGAAATTCACAACCATGTTTGGGAACTATAGCATCTCCAGGAGGATCCACCCTGAGATCCCTTCCCCCTTTTCCCTCCCCTCTTTCTGGTGAACTATTGCGGTTGCCCCTGCTCCCCCCTTTTCCCTTTCTCTTTCTTCTCCTCCTTTTCTTCTTTTTTTCCCTTCTCTATTGTTCTTTTCATTTAACCATTTCCTTGTATGTCTTTCTCTGAGTATTATCATCTCTTCTCTTAACGAAGATATTTTGCACTATACTGCCCTAGCGGTTTTTGGGAGGGAGGATGAGAGAGAGAGAGTTCTGAGAACCTGCTAATCGAACTTTTCTTCTTCTTTCTCTTTTTCCTTCTCTCTGAGACTTCTTATATTCATGTATGGTGGTTGCCACTGCTGTGGCCTTTTCAACAGTTTTTACTGTATTTTTGAGAGTTTCCTACTCATTATGAACATAGTGTTCATATCCTCGAAAGGCTTTTTCTTTGTTTTTGAAAAAAATTATCAATAAAACTGTTATTTGAAAAGAAAATAAAGAAATATATATATATATATATATATATATATATATATATATATACTGCTCAAGGAACACTTTGAAAACACATCAGATCTCATTGCGGGAAAATCCTAAGGCTGGATATCTATACTGATATGGACTGGGTATTGTGTTGGGAAGGAAAGGATGCCCCATCGTTTGATGGAAATGAAAATTATCAACCTATGGAGGGCTGAATATACAGTATATACGTATATAAAAATTCTCACTAGCAGGGAGAGGAACATAAGTAAATAAAAAGCCAACAGGAGATTGAACCTGTTCCCTGCCCTAAAATTAGAGAAATGCTGAAACATTGTGTTATAAATGCACTTAGAAGTTTTTAAACATTTTAAGAATTACACATACATTAATCTACTTTTGCTAGGACTGTTTTTGTCACAGCACAAATTAATGGGACTATTCCTCTTTTTTTACTTACAATTTGAAACCATAGTCAATTTGACTGACAGATTCATCCCTGGGCAGCTTTTTGAAGAGTGAATTATATGACTAAATATGGCAAATGTACAATGACAACTAATCAATACACAGCTCACCATTTCCTTGTATGTCTTTCTCTGAGTATTATCATCTCTTCTCTTAACGAAGATATTTTGCACTATACTGCCCTAGCGGTTTTTGGGAGGGAGGATGAGAGAGAGAGAGTTCTGAGAACCTGCTAATCGAACTTTTCTTCTTCTTTCTCTTTTTCCGTCTCTCTCTGAGACTTCTTATATTCATGTATGGTGGTTGCCATTGCTGTGGCCTTTTCAACAGTTTTTACTGTATTTTTGAGAGTTTCCTACTCATTATGAACATAGTGTTCATATCCTCGAAAGGCTTTTTCTTTGTTTTTGAAAAAAATTATCAATAAAACTGTTGTTTGAAAAGAAAATAAAGAAATATATATATATGAGTTTCTTATGAAATGCACCTGTAAGTTACACCGCACTAACTATATGCAATTAGCAGCACATATAACCGCACAAAAAAAGATTTACATGTTTGTATGTTTATGTGCAACTAATTGTCTAACTTAATTAGTCCTTTAAGTCTACAACTGTCTATATACTTGTGGCAGCTGACAGAGTTCTTCTCTTTACACATCTACACTCATATCCTGCAACCATACAATATATGAGCAAAGGACTGCAGCTACACACCTTGCACTTCTTAGGTGATAGACTTTACCTCGAAATATGGTTCTCTGAGTAATATGTAATTGATTACCCATATAGTGTATATAGGCTTAATATTTTTTGTTACAAAAAACAAAGTTGCCAAAATTGGTTCATATCTAAAGTCTTTGGGTAACTTTGGTGGTTTTGGCTTATAATTTCTAGACTTACAATTGTCAATATTGATTGTTGGCAAAACCAATCATCGAAGGAGCATCTGATACTGCCGGTTATTAAATCTGCAAAAAATCTTTATACAGTATAAAAAAGGAAAAAGTATATATTTGGCAGTGTTTGCAGCTACAGTACAATACATCATCATGAGGTTAAGCCTTGTAGACTGGACAGTTACAATTTTGAGAATATTAGAAAAGGTCTACCTGCAAAATCTTTACTCTATAAAAAAAATAATTTAACAGGTCTAAAATGATTATGTCCTATTATAATGATGTTTTTTCTAAAATTACCACAATGTCAATGTTTTGATGCCTTGGGTGTTTACTACCTAACTTCTAATAGCTAGATAAAAATCTGAAGTGCTTAAGTAAACATATTTTGCTGTTAATTTTGAACCATGCTTTCCTCAGAATTACTTCTTTGCAGTGCTGACTTTACTTTCAAAATGCTCGCAGGCCAATTTAGAATGTAGGTCTGCTTCTGGTAATTATTTTTTTTTTGTTATTGAAAGTAGAAGTGGCCTTCCTTCAACATCAGGTGCCTCTCTTCCTGGTCACTTGGTCTTTCCACTGCTGCTTTATTGTCACCACCACCTGACTGAATGAAATGTGTTACATAGTATTCTAGAAAACCAAAGAGATTCTGTGTTATCAAGTGCTTCTTGCTTACCCTCACCTTTCCCATGGCTAAATTTATAATGAACACCAAGGCCACCACACTTCTACTGCAAGATGTAAATTTCAGCAGTTTGTCTGGTTGAGAATGCTGTTTGAAACAAAAAAAATGAATCAACTGAATGTGCAGGCAGGTAATGGCGCAAATGTTCTTCTTTAGCTTCTTTCACAATGTATATAAAAGTGGTTTCTCATGACAAAACCACTCATGGTTGGATGTTAGAGTGGGACATTTTCAAAGGGGATTCTACGAGGGATGCAAAGCAGCATGGTGGTGCCTGCGCATGTCCTCCTAAGGGAAGATAACGTGTCTCAATGGGTACTGTCATATGATCGTATGTTATCACATCATCCCTAGTTCTAATTTATTTTCCTTACCCGTTGAACTTTAATTTGACTTGGTATCAGCTTCTTGCAGTCAATGTACAGCAGAACTCAGACCAGAAGAGGAAGAAGCAGCTTAAGGTGCCATTACTTTGTGCTTCAGTGCTCATCCAATCCTTGTCCAGTGCTAACAAGGAACATGCTGATAAGTGGAGAAAGGAAGGTAACAGAGATATGAGTTCATCAGTCTACTGTTCCTTCTTTAACTGTCATGCTACAAGCCAAGTCCAGAAGAAGTATCAGAGAAGTGCTTGAAACAATGATAATTAATGGTGCAATACTGCAGAATGTCAAACAAATTTCTAAGGCTTGATAGCACTGGTAAGACTGCTATTGCCAAACAGGGTACACAAATTCAAATAGAAAATATTGTATGGATGGCACCAAACCAAAAGAAATATTTAATTATTCATCAATTAAATAAATAAAACAGCCAATGCATTTCAGGGGTCTAAACACGCCTCCTTTATTATATAACTTAGATGTTAAGTAAAGTCGGCCATAGACAGTTTGAATTCAAACCATGTATGGGCAGGCTGAATGTACCCAAGTTGATTGATCGATTAATTTGGGTACAACCAGCCTGTCAGATTGTACATGCAATTATTGCCAGCAGCTGTTATAGCTGCTAGCAATAATCACTGTGTTCTCCTGGCGAAGACGGCTTCCCCTGCCCCTGCGCCGGGAGAACATAATGGCTCCGCGGGAGGGATTCCCCATTAACACTGTCTGTGTTGATGAAGGAATTGCACGATTTTTTGTTTCCTGCAACCCGTGGTTGCAGGAAAGAAATTTGCTCCATCTCTGGCCAGCCTTAATCCTTTAAATGCCCTTTTAAAGATAGCACAGTAAACACTTTTAATTGATATGTAGTTTGGATGAGAGATCATGGATTCAGCTGTGTAACGTATAGCTGCGATCCATTGTTTTCTTTCTAAAGTCACAAGCTAGGAGGGGGACGAGGCCTGTAACCATTACTTTAAAGGGTTAGTTCACCTTTACAAAAAAAAAACACAAATCAATTCCGTGGTAAAAAGGCTACCTTATATGCATTTTATCTGTATATTTAGCCATTTGCCTGAAGTTCAGCTTTAAAACTTGGCTGTACAAAATACAATATATCAGTAAGGCGGCGTTACACTTAAAATATATTCTTTTATATAAACACTAAATATTTATATCAGCAGTAATATTAGGAAGAACTTTTAGATTCACACATTGCAAAAATCAATGCTAAAATGTATTAGGCAACAGTGCAGCATACTCTGCATATCTGCTCAATGTGCTTGACTGAAGTGCTGAAGGTCTGTCTGGGTGAGGCTTAGGGACATGCAGACATCAGCTAAAAATGGATTAGAAAAAACGCGGAAAAACATCCGCGGCTTAAAATGGCAGTAGCAGTAATTTATGAAGGCAGGGTAGGGGACGGAGATACATTGTTGTCATAATTACATGCCTGAAGCGTAATGTGTTGGGGAAAATAAGTATAAAGCTTAAGATAAATGTTTCTCATAGTAGAGAGAAGTTGTTTAGGAGGTTTCAGGCTGACAGTACATCAAGCATAGAGATGGAGTTAGGGGTGTTCAGAAAAGTGACATTTTAGCAAATCAGCCTACAAACCTCATCTGAGAAATCAGTTGGACGTGCCTTAAAATTTTGGACAGTCTGGGTCTTTTAAATGAAAAACTTTGTCTGGCAACTTTCCAACAATTGTCATGAGTTCAGTGCCTGTGTCAGAAAGAAACTTTTTGTCATTCAGATGGCAGTCTTTTCCATTTGTATTGCTGTGTGATGTCTGCCTAACGTCATGCCATTAAATCTGTTTCAAAGAAAGTTCATTCTTTTTTGTTTAATGCTGTCTTTTCTTAAAAGAGATTTGTCATATATGAAGCAAGAGTACAGTGTTGTACAGCATACTGTAATATTGTAGAAACCATTTTTCCTCTAATATTTTGTGTTGTCATTGCTAATGGTAGTAATAGGTGCTAGTAGTATCATTTGGTGCAGAGCGGTGAGTGTGGTTGCCCCCATTACAGGAGAAGGTGAGTTTATAGGACAAGGGGCTAGCTTAGCGGGTATTTCCAGTAGGCCTCGTCTACACTTGTTTTGCTGTTTGTTCTGTGTCCGGATCGCACTTCAGACAGCAATAGAAAAGCAGTGAGAAGACATTTATCACCTCCTCACCACATTTTTTTAACCCCCCTTAATACCAGAGAAGCCCGCCGCAACCGCATGCTTTTTGCGTAGTTTTGGGGCAGTTAAGGCATAGCCCACCAAGAGCAACAGGGGTATGATTCCTGCCACCAGAATGAAGCAAAGCATTGTGGTCATGCCCCAATGTACACACTACACCCTAGCTGGTGTCTCAGCATCAAATTGGGGAGCGATTGTGGGGGGCTAAAAACGTGGCTCAGCCATGGGATTCTACCGCCCGACAACTGCAACTGCAAACAGTTGGGCTAGAGATTGGAGGACTATATTTTATGAAGAAGGTAAAGTGTTGGTGGAAAGGTAAGTGTTAACAAAGAGTTACATATTGGGGTGGGGGTGCAGAATTAAGTAATAATTAAGGCAGAACTAAAGTCTGCCTATACCTACTTCCCTCCCGCAATATGATGTCCACAAGCTCGCTGTGCTGATGTCATCACATGGTCTTCTTCCCAGTTCGGCATCTTTAGCCATCTTGAGCTACTTTAAAAAAAAACTGAAGTAAACAAAATTTAATTTAAAGTAATATTTTGTATTTTATCAGTCCATAGATGTGGTAGCTATATTAATTTTCTTTTCAAGCTTTTACCTATTATTTTCACTTGGTGATCCTGCAGGTAAGGTAGAACGACCACTCGCTGGGGTACGCAGTGCAATGATCGCGGCCGCGCCTTGTTCCTAGGACATGGTGTGATCCCGATCTTGGTAAAGAGCCCATGACGTGGCTCTTTACCCATGTGATCAGCTGTGTCCAATCACAGCCGGTCACATGTAAATGCAGAAGTGCCATTTATCAGTGCTCCTCACCTCACACTGTCAGAGTGTGTGGCAAGGAGAGCCGATCAGTGGCTCCTCCTCAAAGGGGAGTCCAGGACAAGAAATCAGGGCACTGATCATCAGTGCCCTGATTACAGTAAAGCAAAAACAGTGAACATCAGTGAAACCAATCAATGCCCATCAGTGACCCCCAATCAGTGCCCACAACTGACCTCAATCAGTGCTCATTAGTGATGCCAGTCAGTGCCTGCTCATCTGTGCTGCCCATCAGCGCTGTCCATCAGTGCCGCTCATCAGTGCTGCCCATCAATGCCACCTGTCAGTGCCCATCAGTGTTGCCTATCAGTGCCAATCACTACAGCAAATTAGTGCCTCATCAGTGCCACCTCATTAGTGCCCATCAGTGCCGCCTCATCAGCGCAAATCAGTGAGGGAGAAAAATTACATATTTACAAAATTTACTGACAGAAACTAAGAAAAACTTTTTTTTTTTTTTTCAAAATGTTCTGTCTTTAATTTTTTTTTTTTGTAAAAAAATAAAAAACCCAGCGGTGATTAAATACCATCAAAAGAAAGCTCTATTTGTGTAAAAAAAAAAAAAATGATAAAAATGTAATTTGAATAACAATTTCATGGTCATGTAATGCTGTACTCAAAGTGTGACAGCGCTGAAAGATGAAAATTGGCCTGGGCAGGAAGGGGGTGAAAGTCCCCGGTATTAAAGTATTTGCGGATGATACTAAACTAAGCATGCCAATATCTTCTATGCAGGATGTGGAAACCTTACAAGCGGACCTGAACAAAATAACGGGGTGGGCAACTACATGGCAGATGAGGTTTAATGTTGATAAATGTAAAGTAATGCACTTGGGGGCCAGAAACCAGAAAGCAAGCTACTCACTAGGGGGGGAACCTCTGGGGGAGTCTAGGATGGAAAAAGACTTGGGGGTGCTGGTTGACAACAGGCTTGGCAGTGGCATGCAATGCCAAGCAGCTGCAAGCAAAGCCAACAGAATATTGGGATGTATAAAAAAGGGGATTCACTCCAGAGATAAAGAGATTATTCTCCCGCTCTACAAGACTCTGGTCCGGCCACATCTGGAGTATGCTGTCCAGTTCTGGGCACCGGTCCTCAGGAAGGATGTGCTGGAATTGGAAAGAGTCCAGAGAAGGGCAACAAAAATAATTAGGGGAATGGAGGACATCAGCTATGAGGAAAGACTACAAGCACTGAACCTATTCTCTCTAGAGAAGAGACGTTTGAGGGGGGATATGATATCAATGTACAAATACTGTACTGGCGACCCGAGCATAAGGAACAAACTTTTCAGAGTAAGGGAATACAATAAGACACGTGGCCACTCACTAAAACTAGAGGAAAGGCGGTTTAACCTTAAAATGCGTAAGGGGTTCTTCACTGTAAGGGCGGTAAGGATGTGGAATTCTCTTCCACAAGCAGTCGTATCAGCAGGGAGCATTGATAGTTTCAAAAAACTATTAGATGGGCACCTTAAAGACCACAACATACAGGGGTATACAATGTACGGTTAAAAGCAAACACACACACACATCATAGGTTGAACTGGATGGACTGATGTCTTCCTCACTAACTATGTAACTATGTAAAGTGGTTAACAGACCAAGCTGTCCAGAAATGTGGATGTTAAATGTTTGAGAGTTTGTAATCACTTAAAAAGTGTTAGCTGGAGGTTAACTTTAACTTGTTAGTAAAGTCCATCTAAATCTGCTGATGTATACAAGACTACCCTCTCCCCAGGTTGACAATGCTGATGTCCAAAGGTGGCTCTGTTGCTCCTCTGTAGATAAAGGAGACAGGAGGTGTGCTACTCACTAGATTGCCAGGTGAAAAAAGTCACATTTACTAAATAAAAAAAAAACAAATGCAGCCATGTTTAAGGACTGGTGAGCTGCCATAAATTACATTTTTGTTTTTGGGTTAAATACCGCTAAGGGACAAGTAATGTAGAGAGTTAAGGTTTAGGGTTCTTATGTGCTGGGACATTTTGTAACCTTCATACATTTATGTGAACTGAAGGATGTTCCAGGCGCCAAGAGCCCTGTGATGGAACTAAGAAGTCATTGCCAAAAACAAACATACCAAATTGCTTGGTAATTAACAGTGAAAAAGCCACTTTCATTTACTACCACTTGGTTATAGAAAAATCAAAAGTTATCAACATTGCAGATATTTGTCCAAAAAGCCATACCATACCATACCGTACCATAGTATAACATTAATCTGACGGCTATAGATTTAGGAAAACCATACATCATTACATGATACTAAATTGTTGCATATTCATATGTTCTCATCAGTTGACAGATTCCTTTAATATTGGAACGTTACATTTTATTATGATGTTGCTGTTATCATCATCATTACCATCAAATAAATGTTTTTCGGTATTTTTCCGTGCTGTACACATGGCTGTTGGTTACCTAAGGTCACAGGCTCTCTTGCTGCCTTCACTATCAATGGACACAAGATCACTCGGAATTACTGATCCTAATCAAATTCAGCTATAATTGAGCAGAAATGACAACAATGGCCTTTTCTCCCATGGAACACCCTCACTCGTCCCTAGCTGGGGCCTCCCAGAAAAGCCAGAGCACACAAATGCACTGCCCGAATCCCAGCTTAAAAGTGACATAATGAATGCTTCTGCTTTATAATTGAATGTGCGATTTTAAATGCGCTGGGTAAATACAGGTCATTGTCCCGCTTGTATAACAGTTGTTTGGAGAGCCGTATGAAGAGCTGTTCAATTAAGGTCCTATTTTTAAATAAATTGAAAGTACATTAATGCTAGATTTTGAAACATTCCCGGTTAACACAATACAACAATATACTAACACAGTATATTTAAAATGCCTTTACAATTATATAGAAACGTAATACTGAGCATTGAAGTCTGATGATGATATACTATATATCTATATCTATATATATATATATATATATATCTATATCTATATATAGATATATATATATATATATATATCAGATGTGGTGTGCTGGCAATGTGGTTGTGGAGTAAACAGCAGTAGAAAACCAGGCAGCTCTTCTGAAACATGTAACATACTATAGATCTGTAGGTGGAAAAAGGTTGAGCAGATATATCAGGCCCAATTCACAAAGCAAACACACCAGGATAAGGAAACTCATTTTCCAAAAAATGACAGTTATTTTCAGTCCAATTAGATTTGAAAATTACAGTCAGATGTCTGGAAACAGCCTTAGGCTTGTGTAAAGCTTTCTGAATTAATCCCAAAGTAAGGTCCTTAATTATTTTAGCAGCACCTTGTATGAAGCCCAAGAAAGGGTCCAAAGGGATCTTGAAATCTTGCATCTTCAATAATGTAAGTTAGCCAGTAAGGGGTATCACTTAAACTCCAAACTTCCCACATTAATCAATGGCTAACAAGGTACAAGGTTCTACTGTAATAGCTAATTGGACAATGTTGACATCAAGTATATCCCTATAATGTATTTTGTAAAGGCTCTGACGCCTGACTATGACAAGACTTATAAAATGGAGTGAAGGAGTGGGCAGTCTACAGGCAGCAGTAGCATATAAAATCTGCAAATGCATACTGTATAATATATAACTATTGGTATTCAAAATGTGGAGGGAGGACACACTGTAAAGGCAGGTAAAAGGTGTAGTTGTCCTTCAGGCTGTATTCACATCTTTGCTGTGTATTTTTCTTATGCAGTGATGCTGCACTAAAGTTGAGCTCCAGTAATACTGAAAATTCACTTTGTATTATACCACCTCACAGGTGAGGGTTCATTTCTTGTTTCATTTAGGAAGTGAATATAAGGTGAAATATGTATTTTATTCCCCACTGGCAACTGGTTCTCCACTACCTGAAGCTTCTATGGGTGGGCCCTTGGCATCCTTATGTATAATCAGAGTTGTATAAAGTACTCGAAACCCATACTTGAGTAAAAGTACAAGTACTCGATCAAAAAGTGACTTGAGTAGAAGTGGAAGTGCTCGATCAAAAAGTGACTTGAGTAGAAGTACTAAAGTATTCAACATTTTTTGTACTTAAGTATTGCAAGTAGTTTTTTTAAAGATTTTGCTACTCAAGTACTGAAAGTAAAAGTACCAGTAGTTTTGAAAAAAAAAATTGCTACTCAAGTACTGAAAGTAAAAGTACAAGTACTGTGTTATGTAGTTATTAAAGAATGAAATCAAAAGTTTGAACATCATATTGTTTTTTATTATTTCAAATGCAGCTTTTATTTATACATACAGTAGCTTTTATTTTTGTATGCGCTGATAATACACATGTTTTGAGCTTCATGAAACCTGCCATCTACTGTTCTGGCAGTGGTAATTTTTATAATAGTAACGAATAACTATGCAGCACAAAAAAAAAAAAAAAATATCGGAGTAGAAGTATTGAAATCATTGAAAAAATGTAGTGAAGTAAAAGTGGAAGTAGGAGAAAAAAATTCTACTCTAGGAAAGTACAGATACCGCCTTTCGGTACTTAAGTACAGTAGTGAAGTAGTTCTACTTAGTTACTATACATCTCTGTGTATAATGCAGGATCTCCATTGACTGTGATGACACCAGAGAGCTGTGACCAGCTATCAGTGAAAAGGAACCAGTTTTGGGGGAACATTCATACAGCAAGATGCAAGGCAATAAGTATTTTACTTTATTTCTGTCCTGTATATGAAGCAAACAATAACCCTTGGAATTCAGGGTGGGGTGGGGAATTACTAATTTACTAAGGAAAAATTTTCATAATAGCTGGATTTCAACTTTAAGAGAGCTTGTCCATTTTGTACTATCTTCAACACACAAAAAAGTTCCTCCACTTGGATAATGCATTCACATTTGTGTATTGTGGTGTGCTGTGGTGTAGGTGTATCTGTACGTTGGGTTGCTATTACATACACGCTCACTAAAATTACTGGTAATCTAAAGACTATTGATGAATTAAAAACAGCAGCTGGAAAGGTGCAGAAAGTGCAAAGGAGTTCAGCAAGGAGAACCATTAGTGGCACAACAGTGACACAACAGTGGCACAACAGTGACATCAACAAATCTCACTCCAAATCATATGAGAATGTCAGTCAAGCACAGAACCTTAAATGATATCACTACAGATATACATCTATAAGGCTGTAGGCATAAGGAGTGTTCTTCTATTTTTGAGAAGGAGTTTCAAGCAACAGGTACATTTTTCAGGTTAATGCGTGGGCGCAATTAGCATTTCTAGATATTCCTTATAGCTTAGCAAATTTTCACTTTACAGTAGACACTGCATTCATTTTCTAAAATATGCTTGCTAGGATTAAATTATACGTTCCCTTTTTTTTATTTTTAAAGAAAATTTTATTGATTTTCAAATAAACAGTACAGAGAAACATGAACATAAAATGGTTTGCATATTCCATAACTAAGGGAAAATGCCATAATAAATAAATAGATGGGAAGGGGTGTTGAACTGAAGGGGGGGGGCAGAAAATAAGAACGGGGAAGGGGGAGATAGGGGGGTAAGGCTAGGTCCCTGGAAAACACAGTGCAGAGCAAAACATTGCATTATGTGCCATTATAAAAATAGTCTATAAATTATTGCACTAGATGTGAACATGAAAGGAGCGAACTCGGTTAAGATCCATTATAGCGCTGCAGGTTAAAGGGGATAAGGTGCCTCCATAGAGTGAGTACAAAGTTAGTAGTGCGATATAAGAAGTTGACCAATTACTAGGTGAGTCTCACATGGGTTAGGTCCAGTGTTACATTCTTGTGTTGATAACAGTGTATGGCTCATCAGTTAGCTGGTGTTAAGTGGATAGCTTGGTGCGGTAATCCCAGCAGGTATGGGAGCAGGTTTGAGATACGTTCACTCGAGATTCGAGTCTGACATGGTTTTAATGAAGACTCATAATTTCATAATCACATTTGCAGTGTTCAATTCAAACATGACTTGTAATAAATGATAAAAAATGAAAACTTTTTGTTTGTAGACCCTGGAAGTGGTTAGGTAGTTATGTTCTTCTTAGTGCTTGTCTTTGTTAAACAATAGCTAAAACTGTTTGATTCGTACCGTTTGCGTGTTGGTTGCCAGCAGGACTATCACAAAGAAAGAAACTCAACTTCCTATTAAGACTGTTTTTTTTTTTATAAGAAGTACTGTTCAACACATGGCCTGCTTACCAATAGTAATCATTTGGCTTAACAGTTTCTGTTGAAATATAAAAGGTTGGTTGAACACTAAAAGAGTTTAAATTCAATAACAGCTGGAGAGCCACAGACTGCTTACGCCTATCTAGGGTTCTGCATGAGGGCACTCCGCCTTTAAAACAGCCTTTGCTCAGTCTAATAGCTCTTCAAGCTATTCAGTATACGGTGATAAATGTAAGCTCACACTGACAACCCCAGTGTGCATTTAACCATTTTCCTTCCCGTCTATTCGATTTTTGAAACTATTGATAGTTTAAGTCCCTAGTATGAATAGAACCTGCCAAAAAAAGCAATAGGTTCTAGAACAATGTTATGGTTATATGTTCTTCTTGAAAGGTGTAACAGGTGATTGATTATGTCTTATCCTTTTAGTTGCCATTTTTAAAAGACTAGCCTTCCCACTACTCACATTTCAGGGTTTGGTATATAATTGAGAGTTAAATTGGAACACCACACAAAACTTTTTTTCTAGTTTTGGTTGGAGTGGAAGAGTTAGAAGCTCTGTTCTTCCTGATGTCTCCCATTGATTCGATTCTCTATTTGGACCGCTGGTGGCATCAGTACAGAAAGTAAAGTGTAATATAAAATGTTGCAGTTTTTGCAGAAAAGAAATCTCCCACTGGAGACATTTATTCCAAGGATTTCAAAACAGGAGTTCCCATCATTTTCAGTAGTTTTTCTTGTTGGTTTTCGTTGACAGGGATGGAGGAACACATAGAATGAAACACTTCCCCACCTCATCCAAAACTAAAAAACCTTTTGGATGAAGTTCCACATTAAACCATCTTATGTTTCTTGGGGACATCTAGTGTTGAGACCTATACTTTAGGTTTAACCCTGGTTCACATTGATGCTACTTTAAAATTGTGCTACCTCACTTGAAGTAGCAGGATTTCAAAGTAGTAGGTCAGCGCGATTTCAGGTGCCACTTGAAAGACATCTCTGCTGCTTCATGCACAGATGTCTATTGAAGTAGCACCTGAAGTCGGCAATAGTAGTGGCGTAACTACTTTTGCAAATCGGTGCGGCTGCATTGCCGGCAATAGGCTGCGACTTGCCATGCGATTTGACACATGACAAATCGCTCCAATGTGAACGAGGGTTTAGGGTCAATTTTAGCTCAGGCATTTTAACCATTCTACAGCTCTTTTAACCTATATCACTCCGTATTCCCATAATGTTTTATTGGCCTACCAATATGAACAGGTCTCCTGCAATGGATTTTAATATTAGTGTGTTATATGTTTTGACAATTCTGTGACAGCAACATAAAGGAGGAGGGGAAAACACAGACTGGCAAACAAAACAAAATTCAGTAGAGTAACGTAAAGTGATTCTAAAGGTTTTCTCTTTTTTTTTTTTTAATAACAAACATGTTATACCTACCTGCTCTGTGCAATGATTTTCCATAGAGCAGCCCCAGTCCTCTTCTTCTGGGGACCCCCTCCAGTGCTCGTCTTCTCCCCCTGCTAAGTGCCCCTATAGTAAACCACATGACACATGCTCTGTGACACCCCCCCCTCACTGGCTGTGGCTCCTGCCTCTCTGTTCTGTGAGGATAGAGAAATCCGCTGCTTTCGGGCACAACGCTGGTTCATGATCAGGCAAGTATAAGGGGGTGCTGGAGAGGGGGGGGCAGCTGCACAGAGTAGGGCTGATGCCTACTGTGTTAAATTGTACTGTCGGCCCCCATGTTGTAAAGTGCTCTGTAAACTGTCAGCGCTATATAAATCCTGTATAATAATAAATATAAGAATAAGGGAAAATCCCATTTAGAACCACTAAACAAATCAATAGTCAAGGAAAGACAGCATCAGTTTGAAACAAAGCCATCTAAACCAGGACTTAAAAAGAACATGCTAGAACCATTGAGTTTCCACTGCTAATTTGTCTGCGATAAATCAAAAATGTACCTTATTATGCCACACAATGCTGCAGGCAATATAGTTGTTTTAAAATAGCATGCCAAGAAAACTGCCACACGGTACAGTCAGGAAGATTACTCTCAACTAATCTAGTTCATTTTTAATACTACTTAATTTACTGCCTTTCTTATTATGGTAATCCTGGCTCAATGCATTTACTAAAGGTTGTTAGCAAATAAGGTGTCTTTTTTGCATTATAAACAGCTTTATTTGGGCAATTAAAGTACGCACCGGCATTTGGTTTGCAAAGTGAACATTACCAAGTGAACAGCCCCTATTCCTTTAGTGACTTAACTCCATCGACTAGTGAGCAAATTGGAGATAGAAAGGTGACAGGAGTGCCACGAGGCTGGTTGGGCAGAAGAGCACATAGCCTGAAAGGCCCAATTTCTTTCAAGTAAATACCATTGATCTTTTTTCTGCCTTAAGCACCATTTCTAGGCTTGCTAGAATTCTCTTCACCCACCCAACCTATTAAAAAGGGAACCAATTTTTATTTTTTTAAGATAAGATTTTTTTTTTTTTTTCCCTTTTCTGGGTGTCTTCATCCAGATCTTCTCCCATTGGTGAGTCCTCCAAGCTGCAGAGACAGCATCACTTATGGATGCGATTAGGTCATTCTCTTGTGAGCCAAGGTTGGCGTTATGATGCACCGCAAGGGTTTGTCAATGATGCTAGAGGAGTGAGGATAATGGTAATTTACCTTGGAAAAGAACCAGCAAGGATGTAGGGGACAGCGCAGGAGATAAGGTGAGTATTGAAGCAAGAACTTTTTTTTTTTTTTTTTTTTAGACTATCGAAAAATAAATTGGCATTTAAGGACCATAATCTGCATTCTACTTTCATGGAATCTTTTTCTCCCTAATAAAAAAAAAAAAATTAGAGAATTATTGGGAAAAGAAATACCCACTTATAGTAGCCATGGCAGGCAGGTAGCTCAAGTACAGCCATTGCACATTTAGAGTCCCCTCTACACGAAGCCAGTGAATTAAACTTGCCAATATCTACCTAAAATGGAAATCAGATCTGATTAAACCTTAAGTGCAGTTTTATTTGAACGGCCAGTCAATGACCGCCATGTTATTTACCAGATAGCTAAAAATTAAGGTTATGCAATATTTTTCTTTCATGTCTCATTTATGTAGTAAGAAGCTTATTGGTAAAGGTGCAATATCTGCATTTAAAGCACCCATTAAAGTTACTACATGATAACTTTCTGTAATATTGTAATTGTGCCTCTAATATTAAAATAATTGTAAATGAGTTTTGCTGCGACTTAGAATTTCTGGCCTGGAGAGAAGAAAGTTGGTAATAAAAGAGCCCCTATCCTTTAGAAAAGTTAAAAGGCCTAACACACATCATTCTTTACAAACATATTTTTGCTTGTAGAGGGCTATATGATTTTCGAGCAGCCCTGTTTTCTATTTAAACTTCAGAACACATTTCCTCAGACCAACTACTGCATTCAATCATGAGACATTTCCACTACTCTTTGAGGCAACAACCTTTACCACTAACAGTATTGTTTCTACAAGAAAAAAAAAATCAAATGTTCAAATTTTTAATACTGCCACTCATCTTATTAAAGATCACTGTCTGCTCTATACCATCAAGAGAATGCTCTCCATATACAGGAATGTTACACCCATACAAAATTTTATATCAATTTATAAAGGGGTTCAAGATAGAATTTTTAAATGCTCCTAGCTATTAAAGAATGACCTATATTGTAGCAGTCAAAAACTCTGAAGACACCCCATGCATCTGCCTCTGAGATCAGCAATATAGTGCCCACCACCATGCAATGATCTCCAGATCAGAAGAGAAGACTTACTTTTCTTGACATAACAGTGAATGCTCTGTGAACTGTAAGAAAGCAGTTTTAGTTAACTCTTTAAAAGAAACCTGTGCTCAAATAACAGGACATCTCATGCTGAATCCCTGACTGTTCGATTAATATATTAATTACCTTGAATCTAAGACCTGGGGCAAGTATGAGTTTTGTTTCTATTTCCACATTCTTGCTCCTGGAAGAAACCTCAAACTACTGAAGGCAGAAAAAAAGTTAGAAAAGCTTTTTTTGGATTATGGCAGTATAATTTTTCTGCTTAGATTTCCACACCTGAAAAGGTACATCTGCCTATTGGGCATGCCAGACATTGTCCCCTGTTTAAACCTCTGCGGCATTATTGCAGTGACAGGCTCTCTCAATGTATGCATCTTCTTACTCTAATGAATATAAAGTTGTATAAAAAAAAAAAAAAAAAAAAAAAAAAAAAAAAAAAAAAAAAAAAAACTTTTGACCAAATTAATCCTTTCCTATAAGACTTGGCCTAAAATCCATGCGCCCAATTAGTACTGTGCACACAGGTAAATTGTTGCAAAGAGCCATTTCTAATTATTTAAACAGTTTCCAGAAAGGCCACCTTCAGGAATAATTTAAACTTGCGTATTTTTTTTAATCTTATGCATGATAAAGAAAACCTGTCATCTAGGAAGGGGTTTACCTCTGCAGAAAGATGCTTATTTTGACAAGCATTCAAGAACGTTAACACAAGTCAGTGTATGGAGTAATATTCCTTCCTAGAAGTAATCCTATAAATCAGTGTCTGAACACAGGACAGTTCAGAGCACCAACTCTATGTACATTTTTTATAGTTTTTCCTTAAAATAGGACCAAAAGCTGAAAACTCACTTAATTGCCCAGGAAAAGTCATCTATATGCACACATTAAGCATGATTCCCTCTTACCTAGCTTCCATATGCAACCAATTTATATTAACAAATATTTAAGACAATTAAAAATAAAAATGGGATGTATAAACAAAAAAAGCCAACAGAAGGTGAATTCACAGGACTCGGAGCACTATAAAACTACCGAGGCAGCTCAGGTGCAAACATTTTAAAACAAAACTACAGATTGTGTCCTCAAATATATTTTGGTGCAGTTTTGTAAAGATAAATTCTAACTCTAAATTTTTTGAGCAGTTTTGCCAGTTGCCTTAGTTACTGCACCGGATGAGGAAGAATGGATATAAATGCAAGTTTGTGCCCACAAAAACCATTTGGATCTATGCATTTAGATGAACAAGTTAGTTAAGCCTATGCCCATACAAATCGCTAAAAGATGCTAGCACAAAAAAAAAAAAAAATTAAGAAAAAGCACTCTTGTTTGAGGTAAGGGTATCTGTATTAAACAATTTGCAATAGAAATAGTTTCAGACAGTACCCACTAAGGCCCAAATTCAAAAGTTTGCAGACCCAATGCCTAACCGTAAAGACAAACATTTGCCAACTTAATGGGTTATTCTGCTGGGCCCTCCCAGTCGCCTAAAATATTTAGTTTAAAATTCTGGCAACAGTGTTGAAGGTGCGAGATCAATAAATAGCTGTAGTGATGTTGGTTGGTCATACTTGCCCAACCTTACAGGAGATTAGTTTAGATTTTTTTAATTAATCTGATGCCAAAAAATTTGTTACAGAAGTAGTAAATTCTATGGCATTAACCCCTTCACTTTCAATGTGAAAGTTGAACCCCCCCCCCCCCAAAAAAAAAAAAAACCTACCACACGATGGGTCATTTCAAAATTGCTGAATGTATTACACCAACAGCTAGCTGGAGAACACCAACTGATTTTGCTAAATCGGACTGATTAAAAGTGGATCAAAAGATTGTGATGAACAATTTCTGGATTTGATCAGAATATTGATAGTTTTGGCCAACATCACATGGCAAGCAAATTGTTTAACTCCAGCACACTGAACTGTCTTGGCTGCAAATCATTAACACGTGGCAACCAGATGATAAAGCTTAACATTGAACCTCAGGGGTTGTCATGAAATATACTGTCTGAATCCATTGCATAGCCCTACTTGCAGGAGATGCTCTAATACCAGCATGACAAATTAGGTCCTAGTTGGGACTGGAAAGCTAGTGTCTAAAAACAAGGTTGTGGTCCGATAGTTGCACTTAATAAAAACCCTTAATTAGGCTCTCATTACAATAACCTATTGCAGTTAGTAATTGCCACCAAGCATGCAGAATATTTAATAAAATAAAACCCACACACTTGACACTATAGCACTAGATATAACTTATTTTTTTTATGTTATGGAGGTGCCAGCTAAAAATTTAAGATCATAAAAGTGTAAAGCCCTATCTAACCAGTGTTTTTCTTCTGGACAAAGCCTAATGCAAACCTTGATAAAATGTGTTATCCGACAAAATATATTGTAATGTGGATTGGGGAATATATATATATAGATATAGATATAGATATAGATATAGCAGGAAATTGTTCAGGTAGTTACATTTTCAAGCCTTTTAGACACGAGGTAACATTCACATGAAGGGAACATTAGCAAAGTGGCTGGGCAATTAGTGGCTACAATAAATTTGCAATCCCACTACATCCATGAAAAGAACGTTTAAAAAAAAAAAAAAAAAGTTAAAGCCACACAACTTTGGGAAAAAAAAGCAATACCTCAGGCACACCTTAATCCTTGCATTTTTATAAAGATAGTAAAAAAAAAAAAAAAAAAAAAAAAAAAAAAAAAAAACTTTTAGCCACATTCACACTGTATAAAAAAAAAGTCAGACATTTCACAAACAACCTGTTATGCAATTAGAATTATGCACGCCCTATAGGTCTTGCTGGCCCCACTTTAAATGGATAGAAAAATGTGCTGTCAGAAAATATTTAACTACATAGATGAATAAATAGGTCAGACGCAAAACATGGACATAATCAGTTCTGCTTCACACGTAGTACTAAAGCATGCATGAAAACAAAGACACTTGTAGTCCTCTTAGAAAATTTATTGGTTTTGTGGTTTGACTTTTCAGCTCAAGTTCGTAAAAACCAAGTAAAAACAAAAAACTATTTTTTCTTTTTTTGGTGATATGTTAAAATTCACAGTAACATTTCATGAAAACAAGACAAAACTAAAATAAAAAATAATTTTTTACAGAACTTTACAAGTGATGAAAACAAAATAAACCAAAAAAAAAAAAAACACAACTTGCTATAAATTAAAAGAAAAAAATTATAAAAAAAAAAAAAAAAAGGAATCTTGCGTTTGCGACCCGCACATCTTTTCGTAAAGTTCCAAAAAAAAAAAAAGTTAAATGGTAAAGTCTACAATTTGGGTAAAACTCAAGAAAGGTCTTGAGCAGATCATTAAAACGTGTAAACATTGGATTATGGTTAATTGTCCCAAAGTTACTTCTAAAAGTGAAGATAAGGAGCTCAATAAAACAGAAAAGCTGATCTAGGAGTCAGTGGGGTTCAAAAGCCACAGAATTACCCCCCAACGGACATAAAACATTGTGCTCTAGAAGTTTGCTGCAAACTTTGTACAAAAAAAAAAAGAAAAAAAAATCACCCTTTTGATTCCTTGTCCTCAAGTTTTCTGCATTCTGATATGCTTGTCACTCAAGCAATAAGCGTCCGATTTAAAGTGGAGAAGTGTCCTTTAAATGTGCGTTAGTGGTACAGTGCCATTGACTGCAGTCCCTGCACTTTGGTAATGTTGGTGGACACTGTGTAATCTGCTGTTCTGGAGGGAAGATGGATCGCTGGCATCACCACCTGGAGGCAGATACATGCTGATCATATCTCTCAGGTCTCCTAAACAGGCTCTCTGAGTGTGGGAGGTAATGGCAGGTGGGGGAGAACTAGGCTCTGATTTCACCACTGAGCCCATGGAGCCTAGGCTCATGACGGTGGAGGTTTGCTGGTTGTAGGCTGGGGACATGCTGTAGGTAGAAGCTGCATTCATGTAGGTCTGGGCAGAAGACATCATTGGGTTATACTGAAGGCTGCTCATGTCATACCTGTGCATCTGTTGGAGCTGGGGGCTGTTCATCCCTGGATGTTGGCTGTAGCCAAGCTGGTCCTGCATCAGAGAATAAGCCCCATTAGTCCACCCATTCATGTGGGCATAAGTGTCTATCCTCTGGCCAACTCCAACCGTGCTGGAGACTGGGCTGACCCCTGGTGCCAGGAGATTGCCAGGCAGGGAGTACTTGTCCTTCTTCAGGAGGGTCTTGGTCTTCCTCCTTGGTCTGTACTTGTAATCCGGGTATTCCTTCATGTGGACAGCCCTCAGTCTCTTGGCTTCGTCTATGAAAGGTCTTTTCTCAGAGTCGCTGAGGAGCTTCCAGTCGGCCCCCAGTCTCTTGCTGATCTCAGAGTTGTGCATTTTGGGGTTCTCCTGGGCCATCTTCCTCCTCTGCCCCCTGGACCATACCATGAAGGCGTTCATGGGGCGCTTGACCCGGTCCTGGTCCTGGCTGGCCGCATTACCTTTAGCCCCGGGGGTGACGGCTCCCCCGGATTGGGCGCTGGCTTGCTGCACCGGGCTCTTGATGTCAGTGTCCAGCATGCTATACATTTGGAGCTGGAAGTGCGGGGGATTGCGGGAATCCAGTTCAGAAAGAAGCGAGGAGGAGCGCACAGCTCTGTCTCTGTCTCTGGATGGGACACAAACTTCTCTCTACAACACAAAAAGTGCCTTTGGCTGAGTTTCTCTGAGTGACTGCATATTAATCACATCCTAGCAGCCAATCACAGGGGAGCCTCCCAGCCCTGCCCCCATCTCTCACATTTCACCAACAATTTAACCCTTTCCACGCCCTGCTGCATGTCACCTACACCCAAAATAACACCCCCCCCTCCTTTCCTTTCCTTAATGTCAAAAATATTCAGACCCAAATTATGAAATGATTGCTGTCACACTTCTGAAAGAGATCAGATCGTACATATTTATTCCTGCCACCCTTCACTTTCTAACACTTTGTATCCTTTATTGATTTCATTCTTTATTTGTTTATTTAACCTTTATTTTGTTGCTTATTTAAAAGCTTGCAACGATGTTTACAAATAAAAAAACAACACATCACACTTTATTATAACATGGATACTTTTATACTGTCCTGCTTTTATTTCAGGTTTTATTTTTTCAGAATTTCAAACATAAAAGGGTTGCAACACTTGGGAGTGCAAAATCGGGTGCAGCTGCGCATGGTAGCCAATCAGCTTCTAACTTCAGCTTGTTCAATTAAGCTATGACACTTAAAAAAAAAACCTGATTGGATTATATGCAGAGCTACATCAGAATTTTCACTGTCCAGCTTTAGTATTTCAGCCTCATAGGGGTATTTAACCTGGGAACTTTCTTAAGCTGGCTACACATTATACAATTTTCATTCAGATTTAAGGCCCATACACACGTAGCGATTGTCGGCTGTAAATATTCGGCCACCGACCGATCGGCCGATTGTCGGCTTGTTAGTATGATGCTTCCGACAACCGACTGCGACTTTTCGCCCGAACAGAATCTGGTGTGCAGGCTATAAAATTTATGTTGGCCAACAACAGAACTGCCGATTGTTCCTCAGTCAGTACAGAATTCGGCCGACAAACAGCAGATGAGCAAGACTGGGCATGCTCAGAGAAGAAAAAACACATGGAAAGTTAACCATCACATGACATCACTTCTGCAGTCGGCTGTTGTTGGCCGACAAAATTCGTGTGCAGTCTTTAGCACTTTTCAGCTGACAGGACAGCACCGGACAAAAGACGGCCGATCATTCGGCCGACAATCGGTACGTGTGTACGGGGCTTTACCAAAACCATATAATAGGAGGTCAAACCTAATGCCTCATACACACGCAACGATTATCGGCCGACCGATCGTCAGACTTTTGTACAGAGTGGTGTTTTGTTGGTTGGAATGTGCCTAGACTGCACACGAATTTTCTCGGCCAACAAAAATCTACTTCAGAAGTGATGTCATGTGCTGGTTTACTTTCCGTGTGTTTTTTCTTCTCTGAGCATGCCCAGTCTTGCTCATCTGATTTTTGTCTGCCAAAATCTGTACTAACTGACGGAAAATCGGCCGTTGTGTTGACGGCCAACAAAAATTTTATAGCCTGCACACCAGATTTTATTCGGCCGAAAAGTCGGAGTCGGTTGTCGAAAGCATCATACTAACAAGCCGAAAATCGGCCGATCGGAAGTTGGCCGAAAATTCACGGCCAACTATCGATGCGTGTGTATGAGGCATTAGTATTTCAGCCTCATAGGGGTATTTAACCTGGGAACTTTCTTAAGCTGGCTACACATTATACAATTTTCATTTAGATTTACCAAAACCATATAATAGGAGGTCAAACCTAAGCACTTTCAAATTTTATGCAATCAGCTGGCCAATGCACCACATAATTGAAGGGAAATCTAAAGGGAATTGAATATAAGGAAATGTTTAAGCTGTAGCCAGCTTTATGCTGGCCATACACTATACGAAAAATTGGCCAAAATGTGGTCATTTGGGCAGTTCTTTCATTTTTCAGCCAGTTAATGGGTTGTGTTGTTTTTTAGCCAAAAAATCGAAGGACAAGTTTGGAGATTTTCTGCCAAACCAACAATAAATTGAAAGGTTAATGTGTTTCTTGTCCAAACTGTTTGCACTAGGTATATATGAAGAAACAAACAAATAATGTATTCATTAAGGTCCATTGAACGATTTATCGGTCATTACATGATGGCACGATCGTTTGCTCTCAGGGCTGAGTGTTAGTTTTCTAAAATGAGTTTGAACGATTTTTCGTATAGTGTATGGCCAGCATTAGACTGCCCACACATGTTACAGTCGGACCATCCAATCAAATTTAGGCTGCCCATAAACTATGCAATCTGGTTGTACAATCTCCTTTAGCTCTACAACCAGCTATCTAGTACAATGACCTGCCCGATTTTATTATAATAGAATGGATTGTTTGATATCCAAATTACAAATAGATTTGTCCTGAAGGAGATCTCACATTTAGATTTCAGTGTGTGGCAGGTTTAAAAATTTCCAATATGGGTACTACCTAATCTTTTCAATCAATCTGTATAGAAGCAGTAAGATCCTTGCACTACCTAGGCATTGATCGATCCCCTGCAGTTAGAACGATCGGATTGCAGCATGTGTGGGGAGCTCGAGGCCAGGATAAGGGAGTCTTTAGAAGTGTGTGCCCTGAGTCATTGGAGAGGATTCAGCAAGCTTTGCTCTGTAAAGTAAACAGATTTTTGGAACAGATGGGGGTTGTTTGCTCCATCCACCTGCTTTATCTGGGATTTTTTACACTTTACTCTGTAGGGTTTGGCAGTAAAACCATTAAAGGGGACAGTGAGTGTGTGTTGTGTGTTGATTTGTTTAATCCAGAAGGTGTCTTGTACTGCTGGTAGGTTGTTCAGATAAACAGTGGATCCCTCTAGGTGATGAAAGGAGCCTTCTAGTAAATTGTAGGCTTTCTGAAGCAGAAGAGAATGTCATTGTTAATGGACTTTTGTTTACTGTTTCAGATCCAAGGTAAAGTTATGGAGAAAAGACCCTCATCATGGCTGGAGGATAATCAGCACTGCACTTCAATACATCATCATAGGGGTTAGCAAGGCTTCTTCCTTCTACAGGTGGATCCAGCTCATTACTCCACCATGAACTGATATCTACCGAATTATTGGACCACTACACCCAGATCACATCCATTGCATATACCTGTGTATGGGAATTATTACTGATGCGCAAATAAGCAAATGACCGCCAGATCATGAAAGCATAAAAGTTATACAATGGGGGTTCTTCCCAAACTTTCCTATAATTACTCCACACAAAAAAAACACACAAACATGTATTGGTTTTGTATAAGTACAATGTCAACGTAATAGGCGGCACACCATGAGTATATAAATGGCAAATATATGTATTTATCTGCAGATCTGGAAACTTTCATACAGTAATAGATATCGTATGGAGTCATTTTTGTGTTTTCTGATATAAAAGTATTTTAAAGATTTTCCAAGCAATACTAAATAGGAGTGGTGAGGTGTTCTCAGATTGTCCTGGCTTTATCAGCTGGGTGCATGAAATGTGTCTATCCTCCTGGACACACCTAGATGGAGTTGCTTTTGGTTCGATTTTACAGTAGTAGTTCATATCAAACTTCAGAGATAATCGGAATTGTGTAAATATATATATATATATATATATATATATATATACTCAGATTTATTGGAATGATGAAATCTGATTGGTTGACCTCTCTATAGAAGTACAGCTGCTCTTAAATGTTATGGATTAACTATTTTTAATAAAAGGTATGTTTGTTCGTGTGTGTGTATATATATATATATATATATATATATATACACTCTGTTTCATTGGAATTATGAAATTCAATTGGTTGATCTCTCTAAAGGAGAAAGAAATAAAATATATGTTTGTGAGACATACTGTATATGCATGTGTGTGCGTATTGTATCTGTGTATATATATATATATATATATATATATATATATAATTATACACATACAAATGTATATGTCTCACAAACCTACCTTTTATTTAAAATAGTTACTCTGTCTCACAAACATATATTTTATTTCTTTCTCCTATAGAGAGATCAACCTATTAGATTTCATCATTCTAATGAAACAGAGTATGTATATGTGTATATATATATATATATATATATATATATATATATATATATATATATTTATTCTACACATACACACAAACGTATATGTCTCGCAAACATACATTTTATTTAAAAGAGTTACTCCATAAACTCCTAGAGAGATCAGCCAACCAGATTTCATTATTCCAATTAAACAGTCTATATATGTACATACATGTATGCATACACACACCTCTTATTCAAAGGAGTGGATCCATAAAGTTTAAAAAGCAGCTGCACTCTTTGAGATCAACCAATCAGATTTCATCATTCAAATACAAGAGGGAATTTGGTTGCTATGGGCAACCACTTGACACTTTGGAAGTTGTCTTTGCATGGCCTTCCATATGGAACCTGAAGCCATAGTGGATGTGTGGCCCCCATGTTGTCTTTGTGCTGGGTGCAGATGGAAGGAGTTGGTTCCTAGAGGCAGTGATCAGGGTTTTGTGTAGGGGTGTGGATGGATCTGGTACTCCCAGCGCTGGGATCAGTCATTTTGGGATATCTGGCTGGTCATTGTACAATGGTATAAAGTTGGAGCCAGTTGAGAAGTGTTTACTGGCTGTGTTCTGGGAACCTCAGCTGTGTCCTTTTCCCCCCATTCATTTGTAAAGTTTGAATTTCCCTATAATTTGTGGGATGTTGCAGCCCTCCTCCCCCCTCCCTTCTCTTTGCCAGTTAAGATTTTTTTTTCCAGCTGGCTGCAGGTGGGGGGATGGGCTGGCGGGAGAATCCGTTTTGCCATGGTAACATTAAGCCCTTTGCCAGTGAAAGGAAAGTTTGGGGGAGGCCATAACTGTCAATCACATGGTGCTATTCACTCCCCCCCCCCCCCTAGCTCTGACCCTTCCCCCACCTACCTGCCAGGCAGCCTACAGAGGGGCTGGGAGCGGGAGCAGCATCCCCCATCCTCTGCTGGGGAACAAATACAATCAGTCTGATTTTCACTTTATTTATTTTATTTTTGTCTTTCCCTATAACTTCTGTCCAACTTTCGCTTGGGACGAATCCTAACAAACTCATGTTAATGACAATCAGAACTGTGCAACAGCTGCAAGTGCAAGGTGCTTCTCTGATCGGAGACTATTTTAATTGCAATCAATTTTTTTTAAAATTTGATTTATTCTGATGCTGCACTAAAATTGTGAACAAGTGATGCCGTTGCCCATAGCAACATGACGCTTTGTTTTAAAGAGCCAATAAAAGCTGATTGGTTGCCATG